>NC_080573.1:98830327-99148660 GCF_029962835.1 Magnolia sinica | reverse complement strand
GCACCACAATCATCCTCACCTAAACCTGCATTCTCTGTACGGTTAAATATACGATGAATGAGTAGCCAACTCAGTGTGAATTCCTCTCAAGATTACACAACGCCACCTTAGTCAAGCATAATTTAAAATTAATAAGGCATTCAAAACAATACATGATGTAGTCTTATTTAAATGTATAGATGCATGAATGCACATCGACCTGGGGATGCTCATCCAGTCGGATTTGGGCTCGTCACCCATGCATATAGTCGATCACCAGCGAAGCACATCACGTGTGTACATTATGTACAAGCATAATGACCAAGTCATCGTACATCACGTACGTGGGTCGATAGTCGATGGTCGATGGTCGATGGTCTGAGAGCTAGCAAAATGATATCAAACTAAGGCCTAAGGGCACGTGCTACAACATACAGAATTAAACACCCATCATCGCCTGTATGCTATAAATGTATGATTAGCCAAACCATTATTTTTTTATTACAACCAACCAATTTAAGAAAGCTTAAAGTTCAATACGAGAGGCTCGTCACCCAGTGTAGGCCGACAGCTTAGGCATAGTATTTCATTCCACCATCCCCGACTCATGAGACTCCCGCATTAAGATGTTTAATAGAAGCCCATCGACTAGGGGCCAATCATAATTCAATATGTGGGTCTTATCACCACATGGTTATATGTAAATGAACTGTCGAAGCCACACATGGCAAATATCAAATCGTAGGACAAATACCAAATCGAAGCGATAAAAAAGTCGCATGAGGTAATCGCTAAATTAAAGCAGTAAAGAGGTTATGTAGGGTAATATTAAATCAAGGCGGTAAAGAGGTTATCCCCAAAGCGACGTAGGCACAACAACTTATGGATGGTAAACCCACATTAATATCCACCACCCAAGGTAACCTCTAAGTTGAGAGTCCATTTCTAACACATTCTGTCCCGTTACATCCTAAGTGTGGGTTCACATACATAAGTGGAGTTTTCCACTAGTAGATGTAGTGAATTGAATTCCATAAGCGACTTACAAGCAATTCATTAGCGTGAGAAACTGTATGGATACAACATGCAAGATATATGTTGATAATAAAATTCATAACTACCACAAGAGATCATGAATCAAAGGAATAAGCTATCAATTGGAATTTAAATGAAAACTAACATGTAAGATTTAATAACTATTGCATGTGATCATGGTTTACAAGCTATCAGTTGTAGTTCAAATGTAAGTCATTCCTTAAGATTCAATAAATAATGTAAGTGATCATAAGTTATAAGATAACAACTGTGATTCAAACGAAAACTATCCCTTAGACTAATTTGGAAATGAAAAGCTTAAGGGGAAGAAATCATCACTTTATAGTTTAGCTCGCTTAATAACGTGGCTGGGAAGCATGTATGTTTCATAAGGTTAAGCCCTGTCGTGGGCCATGAATTCGCAAGGTTAGATCCAAATTATATAATCTATTCATCGTTAAGATCATGGCTTAGGACTGGACTGCCTTAGTGTAGTTGATTCATGTATTTAGATTGAGGTCTTTGCATGACTATTCTATTTTGGACTAATTGGATATGAAATTTTCATTAGAGGTGTCAGGTCACTTATCTATTTACTTGAAATGGGGAAGTTGTAGTGGGTTCACTTACTGGGTTTGGCCCTACAATAGGTATAAACTTTGTGAGTTATCAAGTCATACTATGTGGGTAACAAGTTGGCTTGCACAGGGTGTTTAATCATCTATACAAGGGCTAAGTCATTGAGATGATCCACCCTTAGCTGGTGCAAGTTGAACCATAGACTAATAAACCCACTGAGTCATCTAAAACTGAGTCATTCTTCAATTAACTCGGTATATTTGAGTCTGGGTTGGCTCAAGTGACCAATGGTTGCAGGTGGGATGGAGCTCAGCCACAAAATCCAATCAGGGACATAGGGGTCCCAAACCAGCTTCTGCATGGGTAAGTCAAGCTAGCCCAACTCAGCAACTATGGGTGTGTGAAGGCCTGACTCGGCAGTCATGGTCTGGAGTGAAACCAGATGATCACGTCCCCTCAAATCCACATCAATACCTGGCTGGAGTTCCAGAGGAATGTCCCTAAGGCATCATCGGATTCCTGGGCTGAGGCGGTGCAAGAACGTGCTACTAGTTGTAGCTATTGTTGTGACGAGTCGAGTCAGTTTGTTGAGTTCAATCAGGGACTCGAGTTGGATCCCTCAGTTGGGGTAAGTTAAATTGTCTTGATATGGCAGCTACTGACCGCTGGAAGCCCAGCCTTCTGGTGCAACTAGTCTGCAACACGAGGCTCGAAACCCACACCTGAGTGAGCTCGGTTGCAAGCTGAGTCACACTCCAGCAAGATGCACTAACAACTTATGAGGATGGACCCACAATATCCCTCCACCTCTCTCTCTCTCTCTCTCTCTCTCTCTCTCTCTCTCTCTCTCTCTCTCTCTCTCTCTCTTTTGGGACCCCTAGACGCTCTTCAACTCAACCCAAGTCGGTTAGATGTTGCGGTGAGGTAGCAAGTGCAACAAAATATCTGACTTTCCCTCTCTCTCTCTATCTCTCCTTTCTCCTTGTATTTCCCAAAACTAAGACCATTAGCCACCCCCAACTCGCTCCGAGTTTGGGTTTACTCGGATGGTTTGGCGTGGTGCGGCACCAGTTGCCCGACTTTCTCTCCCTTGATCCTGTCCTGTTTTTTTTCTCTCTCCCTATTTTCTCTCCTGATTGCTCGGTGGGAATTTCAAGTTGAACGGCCCTTATTTATAGCTTTAGAGCTCGCTCACAATCGTCCCTGGACATTACAATGAACGGCCAAGATGGGGTGACCACACTCTTGCTCTCATCTTTGTTTCATATATGCATGGGATCAATCCGCTATGAATGATGGATTTCTATCACTTTGGCCCATCGAAAAAGCATCTTCGATTTCCAAATGGGCCCCACACCATCATGATGGGTTTTTCAGCTTGACGGAGAAGATGAGGTGGCTGTTAATGGCCGATTTTCATCCATGGCCTAACAAGGTGATTTGGGCTGTTTAAATGGGTCAGATGGAACCATTGATCATTATGGGGGACACCAATCCCACCAATCATCACAATTTCCCCACTACTTGCGAGATTTTCCGCCACTTATGGTCTTCTACTTGCTCTCCTTTTCTTTGGAATGCCTCAGGTCAACAGTCATTTGACCAAGCTAGCGGTCCAGTGCACTTCAAGTGCACTGACCATAGTGCATACACACACTAGTGTGGGACCCATCATGATGAAGTCATGAAATCTACACCATTCATTCTCTCTGAAGGTCCTAATCAGGGCCTCTGATTAAGGACCAAGCAAGTCTGGAGCTTCGGTGGGCCATAAATCGCAATCGGAGCGTCCAATCATGGATCTTTACCGATCTGAAAGTTAGATCATCCTGAATTTAAATGTCAATGGTCAAAAGGGTCCTAACGGTCATTGGTGTGTTCAAGCCTAACCATTTTATCTATTAAAAATTCCTAATGACATCATTCATACTATTATACTCTTTATGTATTATTACTACACGTGTATACCTAGACACTTATTTATCTATTCATTTATTTGTAGGATCTACCTTTAATCAAGGTCGTCAACATGGAACCATCTTTCCAATCTCAGGCACCTCTATTGCTCGAACAGTTTATGGTGAGATTTTATAATTCAATAGTCAACTTAGGGAGATTGCTCGTTAAATTGATCAATAGAATGTTGTAGATCTAATGATAGTGGTCCAGGAACTGAAGTTGTTAATGAATGGCCTAATTTAGCTCTAAAAGGTTTCAATGACTCGTCCAAGTATTGATGAATAGTTGGATGACTCGATGAATGGGTGAAGGTTACTCATACTGTCTTGATTTAGGCTAGAACCATTCACTTAAGTTAGGTTCATGTTTATACTAACCTAGGTTTTCATGGTAACACCTATGTACCGAAAGTGCGGGGTGTACATGGATCTCTCAAATCACCCTCGAGGAAGCATGTATCAATGTGTTTTTAAGTTTGTTGAGTTCTAATACTTTTCCTTACTAACGTCTTATACCCACAAGTATGTCAGGTCTTCCTTGTCCTTCAAAGAAGTAGAAACTCCCTTCTGAGGCCAATGTGGATTGGTTTAGGAAGCAGATAGAGGGGGCTCCTCGCCAAGCTATAGGGCAGGCTCAGCCAGTTACTCAGCCTCTACCCGGGATTCCGTGGCCAGTTGATCCCCTCAAGGAAGAGGTGGTTACCTCCGTTATCGCCACAACTCCTGAGGTGGAGCGAGTGCTCTTAGAGGAGGTTCCTGACCGGGAACCCGAGGGGGCTATGCCTATTGCTCCCGAGGTGGGGGGGAGCTCATTCAACTCCTGCTGTAGGGAATTCCGCTCATGAGGCAAAGGGTAGTGGTTCAACATCAGGTTGGGCTACTTGGCGAGGTTGGCCGCGTGGACCTCTCGCCATGTGAAGGAGCAGGACGTCACCGTATTGGCCGAGCAACACCTGATGGACATGCCGCGTGATTCGATAATTTATCTTCAGAGGGTATTTCCTTGAGTCTTTTTTATATCGGAATTCATGCCTTTACTCCTAGTGCTTTAACTTTTCTTTCTACTTTAGGTGGCTCCTTCTCTCCTGTCGGTCTAGCTAGTTTTCAAGGAGGTCGGTCGTGATTTAGTAATCTTTTGAGCATAAATCTTCCTTTTGGCATCAAATTCACCCTTAAGTTCTCGAAATAACCTCACACATGAAAACATACATAATTAAATTAATTTAGCACTATCATGTTTATAAAACTAAGGTATAAATAGGGAGAAATATGCAATATTTCACACTTAACAGGCTACATGTTTTTTAAGTTATTTTCTCATCCTGGCCCTTCTCTAAAGGTGTAAAGTACAGAAGATCCTAGCATTCACCTTTAACAATATCATCCTAATTAGGTATGTCATTCAATCAGTTGATTTAATCTTCATACTCGATGCATAGCACGGTCCTTTTCAATTCTACATTACAGTTTACAATTGGTATCAGTGTCGATTGTGCATCGGCTATGGAGGATCAATTCAGATTGTTAAATATGTTCTAGAAATCCTTAGGGTCCGATCTATGTGAATCAGATCTGTACCATGGGTGCAATTCCGAAATCGTTTCCCTTTCGAGCAGCATAGACCCCATTGAATTAAAGGTTACTTTAATCAACCAACTTTGACTGTCATTGGCACCAATCCTGATAAATAGGTTTTTTTTCTAAAACCCATTCAAATAAGGGGGGAGGGGGTAGGTTATTATGGCCTTATTGCAAATGGAGATGGTCAGACTTTCCCCCAATCGATGATATTATGAAGTCCAAGAAGCAACGGGTCACTGGAAATCATTGAGGTGAAATCGAATTTCAATCCATTGATATCATTACTAGTTCCCCTTCTGGCGTTGCGTACAGAAGCTGAACTTTATGCCCTTCATCGTGCAACATTTGAAAATTGCCAGATCTAGAGCCATAATCCATAGTGGTGGTCCCAGTCATCTTCGTCAAGCCTTTTTCTGCTTCGGCAATAACCAATCTTTGAGAGGCCAGAAGCTAAGGTTGCAGTTGTACATTAACAAGGGTTAGGGTTTCCAACCCTCTCTCTCCAGAGCCTTGTTCCACTATCATTCCCTGTTTTCATCCACATTTTTCGACAACCAAATACTAGGATTTGGGGAGATGGCAAATAACCATCAAAAGCTTCTCATGCACGACTATATCATTCATTTGTTGTTAAAACCCATTTTGGTAAATCCTAATTGTGGTTGCCATTGATGATGTCGATGAGCTTTGGTTCATGACCTTAGCTAGCCCGTAACTCCTCATCTCTCCTTTTATAGTTTCAATATCCATCAGAGACCATGATGAAGGTCACCATTAGTGGATGAAAATCCTGGCAGAGGCTAGCCCTTAGAGAGAGAGAGAGAGAGAGAGAGAGAGAGAGAGAGAGAGAGAGGGCAGGGGCATTGTAAGGCTAAGGACAAGGTTTCTACCCTATGGGTGTCCATTCAAATGAAAGGTCTAATGCCTTTATGTTTTTTTTTTTAACATTATGGGCCTTTGCCCTTTCTTTATTCACCAGTGAGCCTTGTTGTTTTGAGCAGGCATGTTCTATTAACCATTGAGGGCCTGTTGGGACCTTTTTACATCTATTGTGGACTGTCACCATAGGGCATGTCTTTTCATCTAGCGCCTATTAGTTCCTGCTAGATCACCTGTTTAAGCTCTTATCTGTGGGCATGTTTCTTTTATGCATGTGCATGTCACATATTGTTAATAGGCCTATGCCCATTTAAGGTTCTATCTTGGGCTTTCCTTTTAGGCTCATTTTTGGCATTAGCATTAGATCCGAGCTATCTATTATGAGTATTATAGGTACGTTACAGTATGGCTAGGCCTAGTTTATCTAAATTGGCAATTCAGACATGGATTTTCTGACTTGTTTATGTTTAAATAGGGCCTGGTAGTGGGCCGACTTTACTCATAATAAGATCCATTTTAGATGTAACAACCTTGAGTTTTAGTGTACTTAGAACAAAAATAAATAGTTAAATATTTTTATTTTTAATTAAGAAACAAAAGAAAGTTAATAATTGAGTTAGTAGAGACACTTTTGGTTGAGAGAAAGATCGAGGGATCGACTCTTGCCACTACGACTTGTGGCTGGGCCATTTTTATTATATTTAACTATAATAACCAAAGCAGAAATGGTCTGGATCTAAGCAATATATTGATCCATTCTTAATCTGAGATTTTGTAATGTTAATGGATGGCTTAGATCTGTCCCATATGATCAGTGGATCATTTAAAACAAATATATATATATAAGGAAACTAAATGGATTAAAATTTTGGATAATCTAAAATATTTCAGAAGGATCAGTTCGATTAGTCGATAATACATTGAAATTTTCAGTTTTTTTCTAAACTTTAATATTTTAAATTTTGTGAGTTAAATTAGTGACAATCCTTGATCATTTAAAAATAACAGGACGATCAGAGCACTCGATTGATCAAGTGGACCCCACATAATAAGATGGTTAACTATAAGCATGCAATCTAAAAGAATTCAAAATCTAACGATTGAATTCTCCGTGTGGGTTATTCGAATTAAGAATTTATTAACCAAAGGTGAATTGATCAAATAGTTAGAAATATACAAATAGGGAGCTAATTGAGCTATATAATTAGGTAATTGTTAATTCATTTATCTCAATGTAACATATCGGAATCCACATCACTAGATTTCAGGTGAGTGATCCCAACATGTTCCCTCTTCATTGTGATTAAATTAGTCATCTGATTATTTTCACTAACTGTGATTCCTTATGTTGAATGCTTGTTTGCTTAAAATTAAAATGATATATACTGTCATATATGTGACAATTGTTAACATAATGCATAAATCATTCTCATGCATTCATGTCACGCATCACATTATTGCGTTGAATACCTGGGGGCACTCCCTAGATAACCTGTAGGTACTTACAATACTGGGTGACCTAAGAGACCATCCCTAAATGCCCACAATATGTGGAAGCCTACCCCAAAAAGGGGAAGATGCGGGTTAATGGTATCTAACTCTAGCAAGTAGACTGATCAACTCACTTGATGCATTCACACATTCATGCATCTCATGATTATGATGTGCATGAACCATGATGGATTCACTCACTGGGCCTGGCTAGTTGACATTTTATTGATGGAAAAACTATACAAATTTAGTAGGCGATGAAGCAACTGCTCAAGTTTTGGGGCAAGAAGGTGAACCAATGGACGATTCACAAGGGCTATGGCCCTATCTTGATGAAGACAAGTTAAATATGTTAAATCACTAAAATATCTAGTTGATCTCATGTTATTCCTTTAATTATGTCTTTGAACAAATTTAAAGTTGAATAACTAAAAGTTATGAATAGTTAAAGCTTTTGTTAGTAAATAATTTAATAGAGCCCCAAATGGGTGGATTAAATGCTCATAAATGATCATGATGGTGGATTTATGTGTATGTGATTGAAATAAATGAATGTGAGATGTTTTGTTGAAGGTTTGAGTTTGAAAACTTAGTGTACATGTTAACTAACCATTTGGAAAATGGTGTGAAGGAATAGTTTTAGTACACATGGTGTACAAGTTATATACTGTCACTCGGGTTTGAGGGTGCACACTCTGTATCCAAATTTCAAGGCGTGGCATTAAACCTGTGTGCGGACCATTCGAGGCCCTATTTTGAGCTCATACCCTTATTGTATTTTTCTTTTACCCAATTATGGGCCTATACGATGATCATGTATAGTGTGTTTATGGGCCTCCCTTTTGGGCCTATTTATGGGCATTATTATCTTAGATCTTCAACGTCTTTTAACTTAGAATGATCTTTCAATCTGATTCAACCTAATGTAAGGATTTGACCGTTCATCTGAATCATGAATAATTGTCCTATCTGGACCTTTCATCATGTGAATATCCAAGGCCAAATTTTTAATGCTCATTAATGATATTCGAATCATATAGGGTCTTGATTCGGCTCAGTTGTGAGCCCATTACTAATATTCCAGAAGCTGACATGGACCCTTGATTTAAGAGGAAAGGGGAGAGAGAAACCTAACCCTCAGATTTCTATTTAGATTCTCATCCTTTTAATAGTCAATGTCAACTTATTTCTGGGCCAAATCGGACTTTTTTTTAAAGATAATCCGTTAAGGGCATGATTATAATCTCAATCATAAGTCTAAATTTTTGGGATTAAATCTAGTTGTGTTAGCCACCATAGTGACCTCAACTAGTAATTTTTTTTAATTAGTCTAGACTTATGATAATGGGATTCAGTCAAAGGATTGCATGCGGTTGCATTTATGTTCAATGCGGATGGTGACGAAAATATAGACGATCATTATTTAGCCAGGACATAAAACGATGTAGAGTAAATGATGATGGTGGTGTAAGGCTGAGAAACTCATTTCACCGCAGGTGTTGAGTGTCACAGATTTACATAATTGGCATTACTTAGCTCATGCTGATGTGTCTGATTTCCTTCAGGATGGAATGGTTGGGCCTATCTTCATCCTGAGCAATTATATTAAGGGCCTCAATCAATTAAATTTGTGATAAATTTTTCTGATACTCAGTTTTGTTCATAAATTGTTTAAAGTAATCATATTAGTTAATGTGAGTATTACGTAATAAAGTTCACATTCCAACTCAATGTCATTCAATTCCCTGTTTAACCAGGTCAAATTATTGCAAAAGGATAGAGTCCATAGAGTTAGTTATAGGAAGCATGATAAATAATGACCTTATTTTAAATAAGGAGAAAATGTCTGGTAAGCATACTAGGGTTCATAGTGCTCATCCAGTAACCTCGGGACATGAGCATAATGGAAAAAAGAGAAGAAAACATGGTTCTATTAAGGGATCTTTAGGTTTTATGTCTAACAATCAACCTAAAGATAGGCCAAGCAATAAGCGGACTAAGAAGGATAACTAGTTCTACTGCAAGAAGTCAAGCTATCAGGAGATTAAACTGCATTAAGTTCAAGAAGTGACTTGTAGAGAAGGGTAAAAATCATATCATGGTCTATTTTGAATCCAATCTTAATGATGTGTCGAAAAATTCGCAGTGGATAGATTTTGGTATGACAATTCACATTTGTAATTCCATATAGAAAATGCTATAAAGCCGGCCATGAACTGGTACAGAGTGGTCAGTGTATATGGGCAATGACATTAAAGTGGATGTAGAGGTAGTTAGAGTCTGTAGGAGTAGCTTAGAGTCAGGTCATTTGTTGGATCCGGTAGGTATATTTTATGTTCATTCCAAAAGGCGTAATCTAGTCTCAATTTCTTGTTTAGACAAATCTGGTTATATATATATATATATATATATATATATATATATATATATATATATATATATATATATATATATATATATATATATCTAAATTTAAGAATGAAAAGTTTAGTATTTACTATGATTTAAATGTGGTTAGCACTAGCACTATAGTTACTAACGTGCACCAATTGGGCTTAAATGCCTCACATGTCTATAATGTAAATGCTCGGCACGAAAATAAAGTAGGATCTAAGTGAAAACTAGACTATGAAAATTCCTCCAGTTTATGACATGGGCAATTAGGCTATATCTCTTGTGAGAAATTAGAAAGACTAGTGTAGGAAAGAATTCTCCATTCTTTATACTTCTCCAAATATAAAGTATGCATACATTATATTAAGGGCAAATATATTAGAATTGAGAAGAAATGTGCAACTAAGAATATAAGACTTGTAAAAGTGATACATATGGACATTTGTGATCTATTCCATATAGCATCTTGGAGTAGATATAAATATTTTATCACTTTTATAGATGATTACTCTTGTTTTGTGTATTTCTATCTTATAAATGAAAAATCGAATGCCTTACATGATTTTAAAATCTATAAAGTTAAAGTTGAAAATCAAATTGATAGAAAGATTAAAGTCGTCAAGTTTGACCATAGTGGTGAATACTATGATAAGTTTGACGAATTAGGTTGTAAGCCAGGACCATTTGTTAGATACCTATGAGATTGTGGCATTGTCACCCAGTATGCCATACTTGGGACTCCAAAGCAAAATGGTATAGTTGAAAGATGCAATCATACTCTCATAGACATGGTGCGTAATATGATAAGAAATATGACATTGCCAAAAATTTTGTGGGATGATGCAATTATAACTACAGTTCATATCCTTAATAGGGTCCCCGGTAAGGCTATAAGAAAAATCTCTTTTGAGTTGTATAGTGGGAGGAAACTAAGTCTCTGATGTCTCCACATTTGGGGATGTCCTATTGAGGCCAAAGTTTATAACTCACATAAAAGAAAGCTTGATAACAGAACCATAAATTATTTCTTTATTGGACACCCTCAAAAGGTCAAAAGATTATCAAATTTATTGTCCTCCTCACTCCATTAGGATTATTAAGATTGGGAATGTTAAATTTATTGAGGATGTTGAAAATAATGGAAGCACGAATATTAGAAATTTTATATTTAAGAAAGAGCGGACTGTGACTCCCTTCATGGTTATAAATCCTGTAGTTGAGCCTGTAATCATTGCAGATTACCACCATGAACCTCTTATACAACCCATTATGGAAGAAAATCAAAATCAAACTCAAAAGAGTGAGCCATTAAATAAATCACAAAGAGATAAGAAGCATGCAATTCTAAACGATTACATAATATACTTGTAGGAGCACGAGTTTGACATAGGGGTGGAAAAGAATCATGAATCCTTTACATGGGGTGAACAAAGTTCTAACTCCTCTTGATGGATTAATGACACGAAGGATAAGTTGAAATCCATGAAGGACTATAATGTTTGGGATCTTGTTGAATTACCCCAATGAATAAAGCTAATTGGTTGTAAATGGATCTTTAAAACTAAATGGGACTCCAAAGGTAATATCGAAATATGTAAAGCCAAACTTATTACCAAGGGCTTTAATTAACGTAAAATCATTGATTTTAAGGAGACTTTCTCACCGGTATCTAATAAAGACTCATTCAGAACCATACTGACTCTTGCGGCTCATATAGATTTAAAGTTGCACAATATGGATGTAAAGATTTTATTTCTCAATGAAGATTTAGATGAGAACGCATATATGTTGCAATCTGAATGTTTTACAGTCGATGGCTCAAATCATATGGTGTGAAAAGTCAAGAAATTCATATATGGGTTGAAATAGGCATCACGACAATGATTCCTAAATTTTCGTTAAGTGATTTTCTCATACAGTTTTATAAAAAAAAAAAAACTACATATGAGTGTATTTATATCAAGATTGGTAGGAGCAAGTTTATCATATTAGTTTTATATGTTGATGAAATTTTTTTATCCAGCAGTGACATTAGAATAATGTGTGATACTAAAAAATTCTTATATCAAAGATTTGAGATAAAAGATCTTGATTATGCCTCTTTTGTCATTGGCATTGAGATATACTTTGATAGATCATGTACATTGTTTAGTCTGTCGTAAAGGGCCTATATTGATAGGATACGTAAAGGGTATAACATGCAAAGTTGTGCTCCTAGATAATCACAAATTATAAAGAGTAATAAATCCAGCCAATGTTCTAAAATGATTTAGAAAAGACTTGTATGAAATATTTTCCTATGCATCAATAGTGGGAGCATCATGTATACTGAAATCTGTATGCAACTGGATATTTCATTTGCAATTGAAATTTGGGCATGCATGTCTCTTATCTAGGGATGCAGCATTAGATAGCTGCAAAGAAGGTGTCGCACTACCTACAAAGGTCGAAGGACTTCAGACTCATATATAAAAGGTTTAACCATTTGGAGTTTGTTGAATATACTTAGACGATGATTATGCTAGCTATGTTAATATAAAGAAATCCACCTCTGGCTACATCTTCATACTGGTTTGTGAGGGTTGTATCTTAAAAAGCGTGAAAATAGTTGACAACGGCCTTATCTACCATGGAAGCTGAGTTTATTGCTTATCATGAAGCATTAAATCAGGCACTATAATTATAACGTTTCTTCTTAGGTTTATGGCTATTGGAGCATATCCTAAAACCATTAAGAATCTTTTATAGTAACTCAGTTAAGGATTCCTTCTCTAACACTAACAAGCACTCATCCAGGTCAAAATATATTGACATCAAATATTTTGTTGTGAAAGAAAGAGTTCATAATTGTTTAAAGTCTGTAAAGTTCATCGACACTAAGCAGATGATTACAAATCCGCTCACTAAAGAGCTTCCCATCACGCTATTTCAGGAGCATGTGACATGCATGGGAGTTATTGATCCCACAAATGTATTCAATTAGTAGGAATTGGGCATGATTTATTTTTATGGACATGTATAGATATCTCATTTATAAACTTTTGATGATTCTAATATAAAGTTAATTTTTACTTCTTTACATCTGCGTAATTTAATTTGAGTAGACATCTGAAACCTACATGACCTTTGAAGCTAGGAACATTTGATCATACTACATGAGTAATCCTCATACCACATACACTTCCTAGTCCCTGATTTATGTCGTTAAGGTTGGTGGTATACGTGAACATGCTTAGTCTCACTTCATTTAAATTAAATGTTGTGATGGCTACTACGATCCAATACTAGCAGTCTTGATAAACTATTGCATTGGCTAACCGTTCAAATAATTTTTTCTCAAAATTAAAACATATTTTCAAAAATTAAACATTAACATTGATCAATGTGGCTCAAGTGAAAGAATGTAAGAATTCTATACTGTGGGCCTAATCGATCAACGGTCCAGATCTCCCCAAGGGATGGATACCATGATCGAGTATACCAATGGACCCCACTAAAGTTGTGATTAATCTAAAATTCTGTAGGGGTGGTGCGCTTCAACTTGTTATACGCATGATGTTTTGGTTGGACTAAGAATTCTAAATTCGTATGGGGCCTAAAGGAGAGGAGTTTTGATGGGTTTAAAACTCCTCCCCTTCAACAACTATATAAACATAGACGGGTCCTCAAGCCTACACATTTTTAAGATATTTTCCCATCCATTTACTTTTCTAAGGGTGTAAAGTACGGAAGATCCTAGCATTCTCCTTCAGTAATATTTTCCCAATCAGGTACGCCATTTAATTAGTTTATTTGATATCTATACTTGATGCATAGCATGGTCCTTTTCAATTTCACATTACAATCAACAAACAGGGCATGCTGTGGTGGATGATCAGGGGGCGCCTACTGCTATGTTCAATTAGAAAGGGAGAGCTACAGTTGCGGTAGAGGAAGTGAACTAACAGCAAGCTATAAATCAATATCAGCTCCAAGAGGAAACCGTTGACAGTCCCCACTAAACTGCAGCCTTGCCTGATAATTCTTCCATGCAAAGGCAAGCCATCTTTGTTCATTGATTTCGACAGTGTAGTCCATGAGAGGACTCGACTCTCTTGGGTTTTAGCAGGAGACGATCTTTATGGTGTGGTCTATCTTTTGCATGGCTTGGATGTTCAGCTTAAGTGAGAGGTCCCAATTCTCTTATAAAATATCTCACAATGCCATATTATATTTACAGAAACCTTTAATGTATGTATATACATATATATATATATATGGACAACAACGTTTGAACCTCTCATTTATAATCTTTTATTTATTTATTTATTTTATGTATAAGTCTCTCACTTGCTGTTATAAGTACAACAACGTGTTGAACCTCTCATTTATTTTATTTATATATATATATATATAGAAGAATTCTTCTTTAACTTGCTGTTATAAGGACAACAACATATTGCACCTCTCATTTATAATATTTTTTTTATGGAAGAAGTCTTCTTTCACTTGCTGTTATAAGGACAACAACATGTTGTAGGGAGCCCCTTACATCAGAAGCCTCTGTGAGCTCATCATGATGTGTATGTGATATCGACTCTGACCATCATTTGTGCCAGGTCATGTTTGGATGTGTGTGGGACATATAGTGGACGACTATATTGAGCACCAGGATCAAAAGATATTAGGCCAGGAAAGACCCAACTAGCACTTTTACATTATGCCGCCTAACTTTGGGACCAGTACTAGTAGAATCATGCATATAAGGCATGTTAAAAAGGTACCAATGATACTAACAACATGGCAATGGACAAAATTAATTGGCCCGACAAATTTCTTATAAAAATAAAAATAAAAATTCATTTTAAAATTGAAGTTCCATTTCAAATCAATCTTTACTATTTTTAGTCAGTTTTAAATTTGTTATTTTACATGCATTTTTAGATAGAAGTATTCAACTCTAACTCAAAATCTTAGGGTGACACTATCTAAGAATAGTTAATAAGTTTGAATAGGTTTAGAAATCTTTATCATTTTGAGTAATTTTACCATGTTAGGCAAGATTAGAAGCCTTTGCTTATATAAGCTTTGTCAAATGCCTAGAAGAGAATGACTAGCTCATTGATTACTATTGATTTTATTATCTATATATTTCGTCTATAGATTTGGGGTTTATTGCAGGGAAGAAGACCTTGATCTTTTCTTCCCTTTTCTACGTCCAATCGCTACACGAGGACATTTGCTCAGAAGGAGTTTTATGGGAAAAAAAAAAACTATGTAACCTCAAATTTATATTTTGGTACCTTTTACAAAAAGGTTTTAAAAAAGCTACCTCATAATCAAAGTTTCACCATTTCCCCGTCGTGTGCTGGCTCTCTTAATGGCCAGTTTAGTCACCCTACGAGCAAATGGTCTGCCGCATGGGTGGACCCATCATGATGCTTATGTGAAATTCACCTCGACCAACAGGTCCGTCACCATATGTTAGGAATGGGTCTCAAAAATTATCTCCAGTGGTGATTTAAGTGAACCACATGATTGGAAACCATGTACAAGGCAACGCTCACCCTCCAATCTGTTTCACTTGATGTGGCCCACTTGAATCAGAGATGTGCGTGATTCTTGTGCCCCATGCATAAATTACGTTGTGGCATCTAATGGTTGGAGTGAATTTTATATAATCATCATGGTGGGCCCAGTAAAACTCGACGTCTCTCTCTAAACTATTATGTTTATGGCTCACTAGAATCACAAGTCAGCCTAATATTTTGTCGTTGGGCCTAAAGTGAGACTATACATCTGTTGGGATATAGAGTTTGAAAAACTATTTAAATAAAATAAATTTAAATTGAGAAAAAGAGAAAACTTATCGGTTTATAGAAGTCAAGGGGTGACGTGAGTCACTCGGCTTGAAATCAAATTTGCTCCCCTTGGATAATATCCCAAGTACAACAGGTTTCCAGAGCAATCGACCTCCAGGATACAACGACTATGACCCAATCCCAGTGGTGCACTCACTGTACACGGGCTCGAACCACTTATAATCTTAACCCGAACTAGAAAATACTTAAACAAAATATTTAAATAGAAAACCAATATTCTAATCCATTTCAAAACTTAAAATCAGAGTCTATTCAAAAAGGGTTGTGACTATTGAGTTTAAACTCAATAGGTGCGACCCTTAGGCTTCAAAAGACATAACTTTTCAAAACAAAATATGAAAGGACGCAACCTTTCAGACTTAAGTGAAAAGACACATCCATAGGGCACCTATGGCCACAACCATATCCCGTCCTAATGAATATTTTGAAACATTAAATTATCTTTAAATAATTTAAAAAACAACAACATCTAATCATCATAATGGGTTTCACATAAACATCACGGTCTGCCTTACCTAAATCAAGTCTACAAATAAACTTAAAAAAGAGAGGGTCTTAATTAAAGTTGGAACATAGGTTATGGTCCATCCATTAAATAATTTTTAACTCATTAAATGCATGGGACATCCAACAAGTTCAATAGATTGGACCCACCATGAGGAATACCTTGTGCTTAGGTCAGCCCTATCCACTTATCAAGTGGACCATACATGTATTTTGCTATTTATCAATGGCTACCCACTACTTTCTATGATGTAGCTCACTTGATGAATTCATAGGGCTAATATTTGCACCAGATGATCCTCATGTTGGGCCAAGCTATTACAAGGATTGGATGTCAAAAGGACTTAACAGGTTGAAAGTTGAGCACAAGGTGGACCATAAACTATGGTCCAATCAGTTGGACCTTAGACATTAAAATAAAATAAATAAATAAAAAGGTGCACACTCTTGATTTTGATAGGGCCCATTGTGATGTGTATATAAGATCCAACACGCCCACTAAATAAGTCCAGCAACAAAAAAAAATTAGGCTGAGGTTTGATTCAAGTCGGCCACACCCAAAGAAAGAGTTGGAAGAGATGTCAATCCTTGATTTTTGCATAAACCACCATAACGATTATATGAAATCCATTCCAACCATTAGATGCCCACCATAATTTATAACTTAGGCCTAAAAATCAGTCCAATTCGTGATTCAAGTGGATCACACCAAGAGAAACAGTTTAGAGGGTGTGTTGCACTGTACACTGTTTCCATTGTCCACCTAAATCACGTGTGGGTTGATTTTCAGCCCTTGGGCATAACCAGGGTTGACGCACCTTGTGGTCAAGGTGGATTTCATATAAGCATCACAGTGGGGGGCCATTAAAGGACATTAAGAAATCGAATGAAAGGGAGTGGAATGAGAATGCTTCGATTAAAGAGGGAGCCTTTTGAAAACATTTCAAAAAAGGAAAGTAGAAATTCAATAATAATTAGGTAGTACCCTTCGAAACCATCTTGAGCCTGAACGGTTATGAATGGTTATGCAAAATAAGTGGATACAAATGATGAAGGGACTTGATGTCACACGCACATCACGGTGGGCCCACAAAGCTAATTTGTAACACGTCCTTTCACAAGAAATTCACGTCCCTTGTATGACGGGGTGTTGAGCATCATGATCAAGAAAATAACTACCCAACGGCTACAAACACTGCATTAGCAGAGGGATAATACAAGGGGCCCACAGTAACCATTAGAAACCACAATAATAGCCATTGGCCCTCGTAAACAACTTGGACAAATTATAATAAGCTGACCAGTACGGTTTTTTTCACGTGGGGCCCATCTGCAGAGTCAATCGTATGATTGAAATCGTCCATGCTCTGATTTAGATGGTCCATTGACCAGTAATCATGCTTCATGAGTGATCATGTTCTTGGACATTGATAGGTGAACTTTTCTTATAAATATGGTGATGGTCAGAACCGTCCATTCAGCGTGAGCATTTATACTGGCTCATTAAAAACAACTCAAAGATGGACGGTTCTGATTATATATATAACTTTCTCTACGTGTGGGCCCACAGAGACACGTGCTGGATTTGATAAGGGGCACTTGCACAAATTTTACTCTTAAGCCCCGTCCAGGCAGCAACGCAATCACCTAAAAAATAACAAAGGCAAGTGTATCTATCGCTACAAGTTTTGTTGGCAAGGATACAAAAATAATATTGATATCGCCAATGACCGGAAATTCTAGGAAACATAAGAAAATCGATGAAATTTTCAGCAAAATTTCAGAAGATGTTAAAATGTACATATTTGAATATTTATAAATAAATAAATAAATAATTACAAAAAGAATTCATACATAGCAAGTTTTCATTTAATTGAGACCTTAAAAGCATGTGTTGTTATAAGAAATCAGTTCAACCATCACTTTTGACCTATTTAACCATCCAACCTTCCATTGATATTGCAAAATTTCAGCAACATATGATATTTCATAAAGAAATCATTAACAATTAGAAATGAAACGAGAGATTGTGATCTCAATATCTTGAAGGTTGCGATATATCAATATCGAGATATTATCAATATTATCAATGACAAATTGAACGCTACATATAACCATGTGCCTATTATAAAAAAAAAAAAAATTTGAAATAAATTTTTTTCTAATAAAACTTTTTTGATGAAATCTACATGTTTGCAACATTATTGAAATATCGTCACATTTATGATATAAGCATTACTTAGAATTTATATAATTGAAAATATTGGCGATAAATTAACGATATTGATGCATCGGCAATACAAGCAACACCTAAAATTTAGGTAGTTAAAAATATTGATGATCACATTAGCTATCTTGATACGTTGGAGATACTTAACAATACATTTCTAATATCTAAAATTTTTGATACTACCAACGTTATCAGTATCGTAATTAATGTTATTGGTATCGCTCAACTGGAAATAAAGATAATATCGAAGATAATTTAATCATCAAGTGTATCATATCAAAATTCTCTTCTTTAAATTTTTATTTAAAAAAAAAAATAACATCCATAATCAATGGGTTAACACAAGAAAAATGACCCAGTGCTCTTAGTTGCATCAGGATACCGACGGTCCAACCCAACCACTTGGGCCAAACCATGTTTCATTGGCTACATGCGAAATTCACAAGGATCTGACAACCATAGCGATCAGGATCTGACAACCTTGGCCATCAATAGCCTCTAAAATGGATGGCTACATTTTTAAGACAAAAATATGCCTAATCAACAATTTGACCCATCAATGGTTAGCAAAATGACAAAAAAAAAAAAAAAAAAAAAAGATTTCATGAAATTTTAAAGCTATCAAAAAAGAATCTTTCATAGTATCTTTTGAAAGCTATGTAATCTTAAACGTTTTAACCCATTGCATAAGGTTTTTCATCTTTTTTTCTTTCTTTATTTCTTACTTTCAATAACATGTAGTGTAAAAATAGTTCACGACTCTGAAAGAATTAATATGTTAAGAAAATCCTAACCAACCAATCCATGGCCTCGAAAATGGATGGAAATGTAAAAAAGAGATACAATTAAAGATGGACTCGTTATGATTCTTTCGTTGACACGTAACAACTTGTGAAATGTGTTCTGATACAATGAACGGTTCAAATCGGTTGACAGGACTGTCCAACAGCCCCGATGCAACCACGAGTAATGTAAGTGCTCTTTAGTGCACTCGATCATTTCTCTCAATATAAAAATAATTGGATAGGTGCAATGAATAACATTGAATTCCACAAACCTGCAATTAATACACACATGAGAGCCCCACCATTCCATTTTCAACTTTCGTCTCTCTCTCTCTCTCTTCCTCCTCTCCTCTTAAAGCCATCCTGCCAGCTTCCTGTCTGGTATTAACTCCCCTCGCAAAAACAAAAGCCTTCAAAAATCCAAGACCATTCAAAATCCAAAACCCATTTTTCCAAACACTCAAAAATCAAAATGGGCAAGAAGATGAGGTTCCCATCCCTCTTCAGGACTAAAGACACAACCTCTTCTTGGCCATGGCCTTCTTGCAAGCAGCCAAGAACAGATTCCTTCCGAGTAGCCCGCCATGAAAACGACGACATGATCAAGACCGTTAATTCCATATACTTAGATGCGGCCGCAACGTCCGAGTCATGGTTCACCAACTCATCCGAGTCAGCGAGCTTCTCGACCGCATCGGAAGGGGAGTCGGTGGAGACGGTCATGCGAGGGGTGCGGTCAGATCGGTTCTTCTTCGAGCCAGGAGACACGAAGTCGATACTGGAGGAGGGGAAGATGTGTGGTGGGCCACCTCCGTTTGAAGAGAGCGTGGCGATGGCGATGGATTCAGAGGACCCGTATAAGGATTTCAGGAAGTCGATGGAGGAGATGGTAGAGGCGCATGGAGTGAAGGAATGGGAGGGATTGGAAGAGCTTTTGAAATGGTATTTGAAGGTGAATGGAAAGAAGATGCATGGTTATATCATGGGAGCGTTTATGGATTTGATGTTGGGGATTGTTGTTGCTTCCGCATTTGAATCTGGGGAGGAGAGTGAGATTACTCCTCTTTAGACATTTTCATTAGAGAGTGTATACTAGTAGTTTAAACTTAAAACAGTTATAGTTACACATTCTCTCTCTCTCTCTCTCTCTCTCTCTCTCTCTCTCTCTCTTCTGGAGACCTGGTGAAATCTGGTCGATTTGAGTTGACTCGGTCCAATCGAGTTGATTTTTATTTTTCTTTCTAATTTTTAAACTATGGTACACGAGCTTCATGTTCTCATGGATGGATGACTAGGTGCATGGATTCGGTGATCTGTGTCGGGGTGAGTGCCGCACGTGAGTAGGTAGCGTGTGTTTTTGTGCTTACACGGGTGCATGTCCATTTGAAATCTGTGTCTGTGATGGTGTGTCCCACCTTTCAGTGGTGATGGACTGTTCATCTGGTGGGACTTCTCGCCAAATACGAACGCTCCACACCACTCGCCGATTCCACGCGTGAGCTGGAGATGTCTAGTGTCGACCACGTCGCCCGGAAATGGATGGTTGAAAGTAAAACGCAACGGTCAGAACGCAATAAGAGCACATGGGATGGGTGGAATTGTTTCGAGTGGATATTCGATTGGACTGGATTGCGCGGTGACCAAACGCCACCTAATTACCCGATCTCAGGACACTGTGGGGCTACCATGATGTATGTTTTTTATTTATCCCCTTCTTATATCTGTTTTACTAGTTCATTTTAATGCTTGAAACAAAATTTAAAAGCGTGTAAAGAGCTAAAGTGCACCACACGATGAGAAAGTAGTAGAGGTTTGTCCACCTATAAAACCTTCCTAATGTTATTTGTTGTCCCATCCATTCATAAAGTTACATAGACTTGGAAAATATCAACTTGATGCAGAACTTCTCTAACTTCCAAAAATTTTTCAATGGTAGGCATTTTATTCCCACAAATTCTTGTTATTTAGTCTACTTAAACTTTCAATATCCTTTATTATTAAATTCATGTCTTAAAATGAGTTGGCAAAAGAAGATGAATAACATGAATAAAACAAATACATCATGGTGGACCCCACAAAGTCCTGACACCATCACATAGCTAGGTGGAGTCATTGTGTGCAATCAATGTCTTATTTCCTTATATCCACAAGTATTGTCCCACCACATTAATAACTCAAGAGCCCGTTTGGGAGTGTGGATTTGAAACCCCTTGAATTCGGAACACCCTGAATTTGAAATCCTTACCTAGGTTGAGAATCAACTTTAATCTAAAAGTAGCTATTCATATAATATTTGTAAAGGTTTGAATTTAATTACTAAATCAACTTTAATATCTCTAATTAGCGAACTTATGTAATTTTTAACACAATGGTTGTAATAAGCCTGCTGAAATATATACTTTGCTAAAAAATGATGAAATTCCAAGTCTTGGATGGGCCACAAGCACAAGATCACGTCCGAGTGATTAACCAACGATTTTTAACCATTAATTTACATGGACAAAGTTTAGACGATGTTGATCATCAAATGAAAGTAATTATAGTGATGCAATTAATAATCTAATTAATTATTTTAGGATATCATTAGTAGGTCATGTGTTTAATAGATTAATACTCTAGTGATACACATGTTATACATATAACTATGGGAATGATTTTAGATGTAATCCAAGGTCTCACCTTTGGATTTCAAACCCTCCCTAAGGGGGTTTGAAACCCCCCGATTACTTTATGGTGCCAAACAACCTAGGGAATTTAAAATCCCCCCAAATTCGTAGCACCAAACGGCCCCTAAATTCCAAAAACATGTCTCAATTTCACACAACCAAACTTTGGGGTGGCAACATGATGAGTCATGGCTCACCACTCTCGTAGTCCACAAAGATGAAAGGATAAGGTGAGCATTTGAGGCAGCGAGTGAATGACATACAACGTACTTCTCAATTATATGTTCATGTGCACACATATATAATAAATGCACATACACACACATCTGCATGCATACATAGCATGCACCGGAGCCCTAACACGCCCAAACTTCTAGGTAACCTATGAAACAAAAAATTCTTTTGGGTCCATTGTGATGACTTTAGGTAATTCATATGATTTGCTGCATCATGTTAAGATGTTTGCCTAAAAAAATTAGGTTATAACTCAATTCTCCAGTGGCCCCACTAAAGGAAAGATGGGAATGCATACCATTTAAAACCTTCTTTGTGCCCACGAAAGTTCTGGATGAACCATCTTTTGAAGGGTAGGATGGCATGTAATGTGACCCAAAAACAGTTTGAATGCTGGAAGTTCTGATCGCTGTGGTGTGGCTCATTTGAGTCGTGGAGCTGCTTGAATTTTGGGCTCATGCAGATGACATGACGATGAGCCGGTGATACTGACAGGCCGAACCCATGAGCTTTTGGTTGGACGGACTGCCAGCACCACTTTGTGCCCGCGGAAATATGTACTGGACCAGACATGCGGGCCCCATTGAAAATGACCGTTTATACACATATCAACGATCTTTTATTGTCTTCGGGAAAAGTGTTGTGAAAAATAAATATTTTAAATTATATATATAATGTTTGTTAAAAAAATTGGATTTCGGAGTTTCTAGGGATAGCCCCCTGTAGGATAGGAGAGACGAAAATCTTGTGCTTTTAAGCAGGCGTTGAGTATCTTATCATTTACTTAATTCTCATGCACGCGTGCCTGGTCTAGGATTTGGTGTGAGCGCATGGCACATGAGGTAGTGTAGTTGTAATGGTGCACTTCATACATATCGTGAATAGGCTGCTCCTGCATGCAAAACAAAATGTCCTATATATAATCCTAACCTATATTAACATTGCTTAGGTGATTCATTGGACCATCACCAACTACTCTCTCATTCGATCCAACATACAGGTCCTCAAGATATAGACCAATGTAGTAGTCTAAGGCAGCTCCATTCTTTCTAATCTTATATGATATGGGATTTTCCTTTTAATTTTTATTAATCAAAATTTTATATACAACCTCTTCGTATTTTAAAATTTATTTGCCTGCAACTTGCCAACAGTTTCAATTACTTTAAAAAATGACTAATACATTAGCTTACGTTAACTTGTCTTTGATATTTTAATTTCTTTTATTATTTTTTAGAAATTATAAATATATAATTTGATAATATCATGTTGGTAACAAAAAGCTCAAAATGTTCCGGACCACATGACATGTCATTTAGACGACTTCCAATTCTGTCGGGCCCACTATAAGGACACCGTGTTAAAACTAACGTGTATTTGATGCCAGCCTTCCAAACAATCGCTTCTCTTTTTTATAACCATCTGTGTATGGTCATATATGATCGAAGATTATTGGTCACTCTTTGATCTAGATAGGACAGCTTTCTTTTGTTGGTGTGGATTCTTAACCGTGGCCATGAAAATGGACGGTCCGGATCGATGATTAGAGCATCCAATAGTAAGAAAAAAGCACATGATGTTCACCAACTCTCCGTGTGCTAGTTAAAAGTCCTTTCAATAAATAAAAGCATGGGTCGCCACTTCAACGTCTCGCTGTTAGCTGGAATAGCCGGTTTTTGAACATTCGTGTTATTAATGGAGTTCGTTTTGCCTCCGTCGTGACTCAGGATCAAGTGTGTGTCGCCACCCACTAGACCCTAAATACTGAGATAGTTCAATGATCTGAACCGTACATATTTTCGTCTATACAACAGATTAGTTACTATTCTATAGTAACCATTCTGTGATCATTCTGACCTTTGATTTTTAAAGCTGAATGAGATCCATAGAAAATCTTATTTTCATTGTTCTAGATTCATCAGACAATGATGGTTAAAGTCATCCATTCAGCTTAATTTTCGTAAGCCAGCCCAGACAATATAGCATGCAGAAGATGGATGGTTCCGATGGTCAGAACGCTCGGCATGTGGGCCCCAGAAGGCATTGAGATACAATGGATCTTGAGTCGCAGGGGAGGCAAGATTGGCGTCAGTAAACTCTCAACGACTACATAAACGGTCAGGATTTCTTTAGCCGATGCTGTTGGGGAGAGAGGATTCAGTGCCTTATAGAGGTATGGGATTTTCGTGCCTCCGGATTGTGTACCATAGTGGCACGTCTGCAGCATGATCCGAACCAGTCGTCTTTGAGCTCTGCTACGGATTGGATACTGACCGTAAATTCATTTGATTGGACTGTTAAACGACTGACAAGGGGGCGGCTTCAGAGGATCCACAGTAGTGGGTGGATCCCTGACTGTGGGACCCATATTGATGTATTTTTCTTACATCCACTACGTCCATCCGTTTTTCCAGATTATTTTTGGACATGATCCCAAAAATGAAGCAGATCCACATCTCAGGTGGACCACACCGCAGGAAACAGTGGTGATTAAATACCCACCATTAAAAACATCTTAAGGTCACCGGAATGTTTATTTGCCATTCAACCTGTTGATAAAGTCCCAAAGATCTGGATGGAGGGATCACACGAATATCAGTTTGACTTTTGTGGCCCACAAAAAGTTTTTAATGGTCAATTACCACTCTTTCCTGTGGTGTGGCCTATCAGAGATGTGGATATACTTCAATTTTTTTGTCATGCCCTAAAATGAGCTAGAAAAACGGATGGACGGTGTGAATTAAGGTGCATCTATCACAGTGGCTCCAGGATCAAGGATCCACCCACCCTGGGTCCATGAAGTTGCGCCCCAAATAGGATTCGGTTTCTCTGGTAACCCAGCATCAGCCAGCTAGCTGGTGTCAAAGTTCCGTGGCAGCTATCATGATGTCTGTGTTGTATCCACGCCATCCATCCATTTTTCCAGCTCATTTTAGGGCGTGAGCTCAAAAACCTCAAGTGAACCACAGCACATGAAACTGAGGTGATTTAAAGCTTACTGATGAAAACTTCTTGAGGGCCCACCATAATGTTTATTTACGGTCCAACCTGTTCACCACGTCACCTAACCGTAGACAAAGGTCAAAAACAAATATTAACTTCAACCAAAACTTTTGTGCCCGGGGAAGTTTTCACCGGTAAATGTTTAATCTCCATGGTTTCCTATGGTGAGGTCCACTTAAGCTTTGGATCTACTTCATTTCTGAGCTCATGTCCTAAAATGTGGAGAAATAGATGGACTGACATGGATAAAACACATACATCATGGTAAGGTCTATGGAGCCTTGACACCAACTAACTGGCTGGTGTTGGGTTACCAACCAAACCATGTCCAAACAAACATTGAGATATTTGGACCATTAGATGAATGTTCATCGAAGTGCTGAGGCAGTGAATGCTAGCTAGCAGGGGTGTGAATGGCCGAGATAGGGTTGGGCCAAGTTCTATCTAAGCTTGGCCCGCATTCTTCAAGGGATGCCCAAACTCAACTCAGGCCCATGACAAGCCAAAATAATCTAGCCCAGCCTGGCTCGAAAGAAATATGCAGGGCTTAGCCCGAACTCAAGCCTGAACTTGTCCATTTCTAGAAGAGAGTGTGTGTGCATATAATATATCAATTTTTTTCATGGTTGATACTAGCATATACGCAAGTGTTATTGTCAAAAAATCGTACAAGTTCGATTAATTACCCTTAAGAAACTAATGAATGTGTCTAATCACCTAAATATTTTGCCTAACCATGTGATCTATTAGTTGAAAGCTAAGTTCTGGATGACATACCATTGATAAATCAAAATAATTATAGTTAATTAAGATCTACCTAAAATATACTTAACTTGGGGGGTTAGATCATGATTACCCTAAGTATAAAAATTGAATTGATTAAATTACCCTTTTGGCCTAAGAATTCAAGAATTAAGATGATTAAGACCGAATTATCATTTCTGTTAATTACGAATAGCTCACACTATAAAATTAGATATTTCAAACCTTAATTATCGCGCATAAGAAATATTGCTACCTAATTCATTACAGAAATGCAATGCTTAACCAAATAAACTCTAAGTCAGTTATTAGTGGGCTGCTACACTCAAAACTATAGATGAAGATTCGTCTTAGCGGACTTGATGTCCATCGTGAGACATTGAACCAAGACCACTCCCCAAATCGTTCAATTTGGGCTCGCAATGCGAGTGCGTGAGATGTGCGAATGTCTTTATAATAGTCAAAAACTTAAGTTATTTGTCCATATCCGATCTTTACCAAATTTATGGCTTTCGGATCGTTAGATCATGACCAAATTTAGGTCACCAACTTAAATTAATATCCTACATATATTCGCATAGCCGCGACCCCGATCGATGATCGGTAACCGTCGAATTGACTTTTGATCATAACCATTAATCAATGTGTCCGATTTATAGGTCGATCGAAGCCTTACATAGATCACCACTTAGGAAATTTATCATATGATATAGATCAACCCGTGCACCTTTTCGTGAGTCTTAATAGTTTGAAACATCCTCTCATAGGGTTAATACATCATAACCCTCACCTTTGGGGCCAATTGCAACACTTTTGACATTATAAAAGGTCCTCATTTAGGCATCCCCTCAGCCCCATATAAATTTGTTCTAGCCAAAGGAGAGAAAGAGGAAGAGAAAGAGAGTGTGAGAGAGAGGAGGCCCTTATTGCTTGTGCCCTACCATTTTCCCATTCAATCAAACCCTTGGAGCTACCAAACTCTCCGCCATATTCCCTTTCACGTGCTATCGGAGGTAATAAATATTTTCTACATTATGATTAAGCTACTTAGGGTAAGATATTATGAATCTTACATGTTATCTTTCTAATTGATTTAGGAATTGATGATTTCCTTTAAAAGATCTAACCCCAAGTGTGATTAGGTCACGTGAAACCCTCTAAGATATGGGTCATTCTACTAGGTTTCCTTTTTATTAACCATTGATAGTATTAGATAATGATTTTTTTTTGTTAGGATTTTATATGATATTTGTGTTTAAATTGCTTTATTATTACATGCCTAATGTTATTTGAAGTTAGTAGCTAACATATTCGATGAAATGCTTGAGCAAAGTGAGTTTTCTACCGTTAGAACTTTTTTATGCCAATTAATAAGTGATATTGATATATGTTGGATTGTATTAATATATATTAAGTGGTACTAATTCATGCATATGTTTGGTCGATGCACCTTATTGTGTCATTAATTATTTCGCGATTATGTTGTGTATTTGATAATCTGATTTATATTCGTGGTGAATTAAGCCCTACAAAAATGTTTAGTAAGTGTATGACCCGCTTTGGGTTGGATATCCTAGACTTATACGGTTGACTGAAGTTGAAAACGGATGACCAGTAATAGTTGGAACTATATGGGATGCTTTACACCTAATGTTAGTTTCGCAATCGCTCTCCATCGTCGATCGGATCAATCTAATATAGAGTTGATCATTTATATGCTTGATGATTGCGAAACATGTGAATAGAATCTGTGATATCACTATTGCCATCGATATAAGTTTATTTATAATCATTAATGAGTTATGTTCTACAAAGACTCATGAGTCGGGCATGGTAGTATGGGACACTGTATCCAAGCTGTCGACCTATATTAGGGTGAATTGTCTGCCATATATATTGGTAAAAAATGAGGTGACGAGCTTGCCATATTGGCACAAAATTGGGTGACTAGCCTGCCCATAGTGACATTGACCATTAGTAAAGGCCACAAACCTACTGTATTGTTAATGCAGTTGATGCCGTAACCTCACCATATTTATGTTTGGGTGATGACCCTTACATTATTTATGGTCATCCTTGGGTAATGAATCTTAAAATGCATCAGGACATAAGTGAGGAGCTATTATGACCATTTCAAACCTTGTGATCCGGATAGAGAATTGTCATATGATGGTGGTATCCTAACTTCGCTAAATTGCTGCTTAAACTGGGATTAATATTTATTTAGATAATCACACATATTATGTCACTTGCTAGAATATGTAGTTTGTGAAAGGTATTAGAGTCACGTGATGAGGAAGTGTTGGCATTTTATGAAATAAGCATTGAAGTCACTTGTGAGGGAAAGTGGGATTATGAGGATCATGTATCATCACATTATAGTATTTATATACCTAAAATGACTATATATGAAATTGTTTATTTTGTTATGCTATCATTACCTGTACTTGATCGTGTTGATAACATATGTAGTTTAGAAAATGGTACCACTGAGTTAGTTATTCACTCCCACGTGGGACAATATTTTAAAACACTGACCAGGCGAGATCTTGGATGCCAGTACCATCGAAATCTCAGACGGATAGGCTTAGATTAGCTTGCACTTCCATCATGATGTTTTAGGAGTGTTGGGTGAAAATAGAAAATTTTATATTTTATTCAATTTTGTATATGTATATATTAGAGTCCCCGGCTGGGTGTACTCCATGTGTTTATTTTGTTGAATATTCATTGTGGTTTATATAATTCGCATATGGGTAGACACTACTTTTAGAGTTGTACATTTTAAATATTAGTCATATATTTATGGGTTTAATTATCTCTGCTTAACTTTTAACACTGTTTTAAAGCTACTCTAATTATTAAACATGGGGGAATGTTAACTAGACTGCACGGACACATAGGAATCACTCACGTGTATTTTTACAAGGTTCAAACCCGGGAACTCGAGAACGGAGTCTCCGTACTCAGGTATTGATTTTCTAGGCATGACAAGGTTGTATCAGAATGAAGTATTAAGATAACTAGGACCTTGGGAATGAAGAGTATACAAACCATAATAACTAGGTGTTGAGACACTTAAGATTATAAGTTTGGATTTATAGAGAATTTCACTAGTTCAGGATTATTCAGCAATATAGAAAATCTAGTAAATTAGGGATAATGAACTCTAGAAACAAACTTCCCGATTTGCTACATGTTGAAATTCGAAACTTAAAAACTAAACTCTATGATTAAATTTTCTAATATTGGATGATTTTGAACTTAAACGTAGAAATGAGTAACTCTAGGATTGAATTTCTTGTTGTGGATTTTGTTGAACTTAAACTTTAAAGTGAAGAACACTAGGACCAAAATTCACAAAGTTCCTTCAATGTTTTCAAACTCAAATATAGGAATTTGTATCCTAGGATCGCATGAGTGAGCATGAATCTATCGTTTAACGAATTGTGCGTAGATTAGAGTACTAGAAGAGGAGTTTTAGCATAGGAGATCAAGGACCGGGTTGAATGAGCCATCCAAACATTGTAAAAACCCAACCCTTGGAAGAAAATGAATTTTTTTACAAAAGCTTGGATAGGGGTCCACGGTGCCATTGTGGGAAAGTTAAAATTTTAGAGTTTCTGGAAAGTGCTCGACGGTGCCACCATGGCACTCAGACATATCCCGACGATGCACGGTGATCAGGAGCACAATGCCACCATCAGAAATTACATTTTTTAGTCAATGGCTGATGGTGCCACCGTCAAACCACTAGTGCCTCTGTCGAAACCCAAGTTGGCACATGCATGGGGGCTTGTGTTGGGCTTTAAAACCCTATCCCTCATCATTTCTTCCCATTTTTATCATTTCCTAAGCCCTCTTTCTCCCTAGAGCACAGCTAGGTTGAGATATTGGGACCGCCTTGATTATTTTTTCATATACAAAGTGTTTGAGTGTGAGTGTGATTCCGACTTGGAATGAGTAAATTCAGTATATCATAGATATATAAAGTAAGATTTAGCATATGGGTTCAAATACCAAGTATAATTGGTAATCCATGCTTGGTAGAAATCCAACCAACAAGTGCAAAATTTAAGTTTCACAAAATGTGAATAGTGGAGCACGGTGCCATCAAGTGAGAGTTAAGAAAAATTGAAAAAAAAAAATAAATAAATAAATAAAGAAGAAGAAGAAGAAGAAGAAGAAAATATTTCTTTAAGACTCACAGTTACGTGCCTCAATCCTTCGAAGAACTTTTCTTCTGACTTCTTTAAATTTTAATTCTTTATATTCTCAATCTTCTTCTTCTCTTTGTTTTTTTTTTTTTAATTATTTTTTGTTATTTCTTTTTATTCTCAATCTTCTTCTTCTTCTCTTTTTTCTTTTATTATTATTATTTTCTGTTATATCTTTATAATTAAAACCAACAACCTCTTCTTTCATCTCATTATAAGGTCTGTCAGGTATACGCTCCCTATCAATATATACTTTTCCAACTGTAAGGTGGAGCTGGATTTCCTTAGTTTACAAATTTATTTTTTATTATTTGTGGTTGAATAATAGTACAGTGCATCTACGACACGTTGTCACCAATAAGAGATTAAAGAGTCTTTTCACTTGCATCGGTATAAAGTATGAAACAAGGCTCTTTTGTGAGGAATTTTTAAAGTAGAAAAAATCATAGTAACGTAAAGAGAAGTGTCACAGGATACTCAGGCTGCAATGACACTTGATACGCAGGCACTCAGAAATTGTGCAGCCCACTGTCTCCAAGTCACAATCCCAAGATCATCAGATTGTTTGAGCAATTCCTGCGCCCTGAACAGTGGACACTTGTTTGTGAAAATAAGAATTTTAAATATTTTTTATTTTTAACCATCCAATAAATGTCCACCAATCCAATAATCAAATCATCAAATAACCCTACTTTTGTGTTCATGATACATCTAAACTGCGTACCATAATTTGGACGGTTTAGTTTGACTAATTATATGCCACGTCTACAATTTCTGCGTGCCTGCGTTTCATCCATCGCAATCTGCGGATGCATCGAAGTTTATATATATGTGGGGAAATGTTACTATGAAGTCGACCTCATGGGAACTTCCCATGAGGTCGAGTTGTATGGGCCCCACCGTGATGTTTGTCCAAAATCTACACCGTGCATTTGATGGGTTCCCTTTTTTTATGGGATATTCCAAAAACCAGCCGTATATAGAAGTCAGGTGGGCCATACCATCGAAAACCATGTGAAGACATGCTTAAAACTTATAAAAGTATCTTGTGGGGTCCACCTAAGTTTTGGATGAGTCTGAAACTTGGTCTGACCCCTCATAAATGTGGGAAACACAATGAATGGTCTGGATTAGTGGATTTGTACCACATCTCCATGGGCCCAATAAATAATTATGCATGTTTTTTTTTTTACACACGCACACAAACCCCACACGCACGCCGTGGGATTTCACGGCCATGGTACTCGAACCCTTGACCCGGCGTTGAAACTCCAGGGAGTCTACCACCCGGGTAAGAGTAAGGACCCAATTATGCATGTTTTAATGGAAGGATAACTCCTCTCAACTCAACTGTTGTATGTGATGTAGCTCACCCAAGTCATGAATTTACTTGATTTTTAAGCCCTTCTCTCAACACAGAATCATCTGACAACTGGAGCAGAGTTTAGACATCCGTGACAGTGGGGCCCACACAGCTCGACCTCATGGGAAGTTCCCATGAGGTGGACCTCATAGTACTATTTCTTATATATATACACGCAAGAAATTTACTACTGTAATTTCCATTTTTGCCCATTTACCTTCACACGATTACTTCTTTTTACCTCACTAGAATAAGCCCCATCTGTACGGACAACTTATTTAGGTCGAAAATGCCCCCTGCTTTTTCCTTTAAGCGGATCGGCTGGTGGTCAACGATGAGCACCAACGCTCCTCGAACTCCGAGTTGTATAGATGGTTCAAAAGAGATCAAAGTTACATGTCCCACAGTTATGTATTTACTATACCCAAAGATCATTTTGGAGAATTATCAAAAAAAATAAAAAATCATATCCAAAGATCAACTGGACCACACCACAAAGAGCAGTGGGAAATTGATTCCCACAGTTGAAACTTTTGTAGAGCACACCATAACATTTATTTTCCATCCAATCTATTCATAAGGTCACAAAGACCTGGATGAAGAGGAAAAACAAGTTTCATAATGATTCAAAACTTCTATGACCCCTAAAAGGGTTTCAATGGTAGACGTTTGATCCTCCACTGCCTTTTACAGTGTGGTCCACTTGATAGCTAGATCTGTCTTCTTTTTCGTCTCAAGCCTTAATACGAGTTCGCCAAATGGATGGACGGTTTGGATATAACACATACCTCATAATAGGACCCAAAAAAATTGGTGGGGATTATAGCAAAAAAAAAGAAGAAAAGAAGACAGATCTAGCTACGGTTTATAACCGTGGCCATAATCAAGCTATGCACATTTCTTTTTCTTTTCTTGCCTTTTTTTTACATTTCATTTCTTTCCTTTATTCTACCTCCATTTTTCTCTAATACATATTTATATAAATATGTATATATAAGCATATAAAAAAAATTTCTCTTTTTTTTTTTTTTCATTTCTTTCTTTATTCATTTAACAAAAATATCTTCTAAACCAAAATTAGTTACTAGGCGTACCACAAATGATTTTGGGATAGGAGAAGCTACTTTAGCCAACCAACCTTGTTATTTTCCAAGATTCCAACAGGTTGATGGTCGAAAATCCATTTCATTCACTTCGCGGTCAATTTCATTCATTTCATTCACTTTGCGGTCAACTAAATTCATTTCATGGTCAATTCCCTTCAGTTCACGGTGAATTCCATACATTTCGTGATCAATTCCCATCACTTCATGGTCAATTCCATGCATTTCACAGTTAATTCCCTTCACTTCACGGTCAATTCTATGCATTTCACTGTCAATTCTCTTCACTTCACGGTCAATTCCGTGCATTTCACTGTCAATTCGCTTCACTTGATGGTCAATTTCATGCATTTCATTGTCAAATCCAGCAATTCCCCTTCACTTCTCGATCATTTCCATGCATTTCACGGTCATTTCCCTTCACTACACGGTCATTTCCATGCATTTCACAGTCAATTCCCTTCACTTCACGGTCATTTCCATGCATTTCATGGTCAATTCCCTTCACTTCACGGTCATTTCCATGCATTTCACGGTCAATTCCCTTCACTGCACGGTCATTTTCATGCATTTCATGGTCAATTCCCTTCACTTCATGATCATTTCCATGCATTTCACAGTCAATTTTAGCGATTCTACTTCACTTCACGATCATTTCCATGCATTTCATGATCATTTCTATGCATTTCACGGTCAATTCATGAAATTGATCGTGAAATGCATAGAAATGACTATGAAGCGAAGGGAATTGACCATGAAATGCAAGGAAATGACCGTGAGTGAAGCAGAATCACTGGAATTAACCATGAAATGCATGGAAATGACCATGAAGTTAAGGGAAATAGTCGTGAAATGCATGGAAATGACCATGGAGTGAAAGAAATTGAGCGTGAAATGCATGGAAATGACCGTGAAGTGAAGTGGAATCGCCGGAAGCGACTGTGAAATGCATGGAAACGTCCGTGAAGTAAAGGGAATTGATCATGAAATGCATGGAAATGACTGTGAAGTGAAGGGAATTGATCGTGAAGTGAAGGGAATTAACCGTGAAGTGAAGTGGAATCGCAGGAATTGATGGTGAAATGCATGGAAATGACCATGAAGTGAAGGGAATTGACCGTGAAATGCATGGAAAAGTGAAGCAGAATCGCTGGAATTGACCGTGAAATGCATGGAAATGGCTGTGAAGTGAAGGAAATTGACCGTGAAATGCATAAAAATGACCGTGAAGTGAAGTGGAATCACCAGAATTGACCGTGAAATGCATGGAATGACCGTGAAGTGAAGGGAATTAACCGTGAAATGCATGGAAATGACCGCGAGAATCGCCATAATTGAGCGTGAAATGCATTGAATTGACCGTGAAGTGAAGGGAATTGACTGTGAAATGCATGGAAATGACCGTGGAGTGAAGCAGAATCGGTGGAATTGATCATGAAATGCATGGAAAAGTCTGTGATGTGAATGGAATTGACCATGAAATGCTTGGAAATGACCATGAAGTGAAGTGGAATCGTCGGAGTTGACCATGAAATGCATGAAAATGATCGTGAAGTGAAGGGAATTGACCATGAAATGTAAGGAAATGATCGTGAAGTGAAGGGAATTGACCATGAAATGCATGGAAATGACCGTGAAATGCATGGAAATGACCGTGAAGTGAAGCGAATTGACCATGAAATGCATGGAAATGATCGTGAAGTGAAGTGTAATTGCCGGAATTGATCGTGAAATGCATGTAAATGACCGTGAAGTGAAAGGAATTGACTGTGAAATGCATGGGACTGTGATGTGAAGGGAATTGACTGTGAAATGCATGAAAATGACTATGAAGTGAAGCGAAATCGTCGGAATTGACCATGTAATGCATGGAAATGACCATGAAGGGAATTGACTATGAAATGCATGGAATTGACTGTGAAGTGAAGGGAATTGATCGTGAAATGCATGGAAATGACCATGAAGTGAAGTGGAATCGCCGGAATTGACCGTGAAATGCATAGAATGACCATGAAGTGAAGGGAATTGACCGTGAAATGCATGGAAATGACTGCAAAGTGAAAGGGAATCGCTATAATTGACCATGAAATGCATGGAATTGACCATGAAGTGAAGTGAATTGAATGTGAAATGCATGGAAATGACTGTGAAGTGAAGTAGAATCGTTGGAATTGACCATGAAATGTATGAAAATGACTGTGAAGTGAAGCAGAATCGCAGGAATTGACCGTGAAATGCATGGAAATGACCGTGAAGTGAAGGGAATTGACCATGAAATGCATGGAAATGACCGTGAAGTGAAGGGGAATCACCGTAATTGACCATGAAATGCATGGAAATGACTGTGAAGTGAAGGGAATTGGCCGTGAAATGGATGGAAATGACCATGAAGTGAAGGGAATTAACCTTGAAATACAAGAAAATGATCGTGAAGTGAAGGGGAATCGTCGGAATTGACCGTGAAATGCATGGAATTGGCTATCAAGTGAAGCGAATTACCGTGAAATGCACGGAATTGACCGTGAAGTGAAGGGAATTGTCCATGAAATGCATGGAATTGACTGTGAAGTGAAGAGAATTGACCGTGAAATGCATGGAATTGATCGTGAAGTGAAGGGAATCGATCGCAAATTGCATAGAATTCACAGTGAAGTGAAGGGAATTGATAATGAAATGATTTGAGTTGATAGCAAAGTGAATGAAATTGACCGCGAAGTGAATGAAATGAATGAAATTGACCATGAACTGATTGAAATTGATCGCGAAGTGAATGAAATGGATTTTTGACCATTGACATGATGGAATCTTTGAAAATAACAAGGTTGGTTAGCTAAAGTAGCTTCTCCTACCCCAAAATCGTATGTGGTACGCCAAGTAACTAATTTTGGTTTAGAAGATATTCTTGTTAATTGAATAAAGAAAGAAATGAAAAAAAAAAAGAAAAAAAAAGAGAGAGAAACAAATTTTTATATGCTTATATATACATATTTATTTAAATATGTATTAGAGAAAAATGTAGGTAGAATAAATTTTTACGTAAAAAATAAAAATAAAATAAAAAAATAAAAAGAGAAAAGAGTGCATAGCATTATGTTTATGGCTACGGTTATAATCCGTAGCCATAAACCTATATCTGACCCAATCGACCGGCCCCAACTAGAGCTGTACACGAGCATGCTAAACTCGGGCTTATTGCCATAGTCACTACGGTTATAATCCGTAGCGATAGGGAGACCCGCTATCAAAAAGCTGAAATAGCAGAGGCATTTTTGACCTTTGCCAAGTCCTGCGTACAGCTGGGCTGATTCTGGTAAGGTAAAAAGAAGCGGGCATAACAATGTAAATGGGCCATAAATGGGTCGCGCAGTGGTAAATCTCTCTCTCTCTCTCTCTCTCTCTCTCTCTCTCTCCTCTCTCTATATAACGCTCGTCAACGGTCCTCGTTGGAGGCTGCGCTGGGCGCCTCGGCTTCAGACTCCGTGCAAGATTCTTGTCGCGGTGGGGAAGCTTCTAAACCCTACGCCCACCGGCGTATTTTAATCAAGCGCACGTTCATCGATGATACAAAACCATAACATAAACATGGGTTTTTGTACGTTTATTTGATTACGTCTTACTCATCTTGCAGAGCTCGATGCCTTCTTTTTTATTTAATGTGTTCTTTTTAGGGCACAGAAAACTGTGGGTGAGATCTAAACCGTTCAACTCAACTGGCCCTAACTTTGAAGGTCCGCCGTTCAAAATTAAACGATTCAAAGCATCTACTTATTTTGGAGTGTTTATTGTCTTTTGGTGTCCATCGTGGTCTCAAAATGGATGGTCAAACAAGATTAATTTTGAGCTATGGCCCACCTGATAAATGCTCCAGATTTCATATGGTACTATTCTTTTAGATCAAGACTATATTGATCGTTCACCACTGATTTTCAAGTTTGTGGTGCATGTGATCGTTGTCTTGAATGAAGGTTACGAATTGGACAATCCGAATTGCATGCACGTGTGCCACGTGTATAGTCAATGAGATCCCTCGATAAAAGAAAATGGTGGTGAATCGTAAGGTCCTGATGCATCATAACTTGAACAATGTCCTCATGAGATAGTGTGTGCAGGATGCGAACTGCTTGGTTGCAGACTCTGTGGGCCCATTTATATATATATATATATATATATATATATATATATATATATATATATATATATATATATATAGAGAGAGAGAGAGAGAGAGAGAGAGAGAGAGAGAGAGAGAGAGAGAGAGAGAGAGAGAGAGAGGCATGCTCACCTAAGCACGTGTGCTTTGCACACGTGTCATGGGTGTCGAATCCGAACGATCCATGAGATTCGGAATCCCATGAAACCTCAGGAGGTTAATTTTGATCTAAGATTCTGGTGGGCCATAGTAAAGAGAAATTCAAATTAAGGGAAGAAACTGTTTGCATTTTTCATGGCCCACTGAAGTTTTGGTTCAAAGTAAAAAATTGGTACCAGGGGGTTTCATGAGGTTCTGCTTCATGTGGACCGTTTAGATTTTCAAGATTCATCAAATATGATGAGTTCTCAAAAAAGTTCATATGTAGTATGTACGAACTGGTTCACAGGTGAGTGGAAGCTATATATATATATATATAGGAAAATGGTACTATACGGTCGAGCACATGCAAGCCTAACTTATGGTCGAGTCGTGTCACGTTTTTCACGGTTGGATGTTAAATTTGAAAAATATTCTGTTCAGATAATAGTTTCTAATGAAAAAGAAAATCGACGAAACTAGTGGAGCATTTTACTCGCCCGCCAAGAAAGAGATCAAGCATTCGATTGCATGGTGTGACCTTAGCGGTGCATTGCCATTAGACCCACTATGATGAATGTGTTATATCCAGACCATCCATCCATTTGCTAAGTTTATTTTAAGGCACAATCATAAAAATGTGGCAGATCGAAATCTCAAGCAGACCACATCAAAGGAAGCATTGGGGATTGAATGCTTATCATTGAAAACTGTTGGGGCCCATAGAATTTCGGATCACGCTGATATTTGTTTTTTCTCTTCATCTATGTTTGGGTGACCCTATTGACAGGTAGGATTGCAAATAAACATCATGGTAGGCCTTAAGAAGGTTTTAAAGGTAGGTGTCACAGTGCCCCACTGCTTTCTTTGGTGAGATCCACTTGAGCTTTGGATCTTCATAATTTTCAGGCTCATGATCTAAATTAATCTCGCTAAATAAATGGACGGTGTGGATATAACACATAAATTATGGTGGAGCCCACAGAATTGGTGACGTCGTAGCAGCAACTAAGTTGGTGGTGCATGGCACACTGCATAAGCCACTTACAAAAAGTAGGGGAGAGGATTAGGTGTTGCCGGGTAACACCTTTGTTACACTTACCGTGTGGGGCCTACTTTGATGATTGTTTTGTATATCTATTCCTTCCATCCTTTTTCTTATATATTCTTAGGATGGGATCCCAAAAGTTAAGCAGATCCAAATGTCAGGTGGACAACACCACTAGAAACAGTGGTGAATGACTATTAAAAGCTTTTTATGGGCAACAAAAGTTTTGGATTAATCTGATCTTTACATTTTCCCTTTATCCATGTCTGTTTAACATTATCAACGGGTTTTTGATGGAAACAAAACATTACAATGGACATTACTATGGGCCTTAGGAAGTTTTAATGGTAGGTGTTCAATCACCACTGTTTCTAATAATATGGTCCACCCGAGATTTAAGTCTTCTTCATTTTTAGACTTATACCATAAAATGATCGTGAAAAACAAATAAACGTCGTGGATATAAAATAAATGGATTTAGTTGGCCCAACAACTAGGGCCGTACTGTCAATGGTGTGGCCGGGGTTGCATATAATTTGCTCCCACCGTGTCGAAGCTGAATGCCAGGGCGTCAATTTCCCGCAAAGCCTTTCGCAGGAAGTTCTAGTAAACTTAGGTGGGGCCCATCGTTATGCTTGTGATAAATCCACCCGTTCATCCGTTTTACGAGATCGTCCTAAGACATAACAACAAAATTGATCCTAATCCAACACTCAAGTGGACCACCCGAGACGGAAAACCTAGGGAAAAATACCTGCCGTTAAAACCTTTCTAGGTTCGAACTTGATGTTTACATGACATACAAACCGTTTATGAGGTCATTTCCATTGGGATGAACTGAAAACACAAAGAACTGAGCTTGATACAATTTTTTTTGGACATATGAATGTTTCAATTGTGACTGTTCAATCCCCGTTGTTTCCTATTGTATGGCGCCCCACTTGAGACTTGGATCTGGCTGATTTTTTGTTGCATAAACTAAACCAAGGTCGCAAAAAGGATGGACAGGGTGGATTTATCACAAACATCACAGTGGTCCCACATAGTTTCCAACACAGGAACTTACTGTCAAAGGTTTCTGAGGAAATCTACGCCTGTCTGCCATGTGCAACGACCTCGGTGTTGTTGTGTTGCCGTCGTGACCCAATCATGATGTAAGTGTTATATTCACACTGTCCATCCATTTGGTGAGATTATTTTATGGCATTAGCCCAAACATAAGGTAGATTCAAAGCTCAAGTGGAACAAAACACAGAAAACAATGGAGATTAAGTGTCTACCATTGAAAATATTGAAAACTTCTTAGGGGCGACAAAAGTTTTGGATCAAGCTGGTATTTGTTCGGTCCTTTCATCCAGATTTGTGTGACAGCATGAACAGGTTGGATAACAAATAAACATCATGGTGCGTCCTAGGAAGTTTTCAATAGTGGTCGTCATTGTCCCCACTGCCCTCTGTGGTGTGATTCATTTGAGTGCTGGATCTTCCTAATTTTTGAGTTCATGATTTAAAATAATATCTCTAAAATGACAGACAGTGTGGATATATATCACACTGAATCGAGAACTTACCCAATAAGTAGTAAACGGCTAATGCCGGTTCCGCCGGTTTTGCTTTTGTTTACGTCGCTAGAATGCATACAGTATATTTTTCAAATTTATCATCCAATGATGGAAAACGTGACACGACTCGACCATAAGTTAGGCTTGCATGCACTCGACGGTATAGTACTATATATATATATATATATATATATATATATAGATATATATATATATATATATATATATATATATATATATATATATATATATATATATATCCACACCATTCATCCTCCTTGCCAGCTCATTTTAGAGCATGATGTCAAAATTGAAGCATATACAAAGAACAAGTGGACCACACCACAGGAAACAGTGGGGATCCATCCTGTTCATAAGGTTAAACAGTCCTCGATGATGTCAAAACGCGTGGATAAAAACATATACGTGGGGGTGGCCCCACACAATCCTGCCACCATTGCCAGGCCCAGGCAATCCGCGTCCATGTATGCAAATGGAGCTGATGGTTAGGTGAACCAAGCCGTTGATCTGATGGGCCCCATCATGCATGGATGAAGGGTCCAATGATCCTAGTCGTCAAATTGGCAGCCTACAAATAATGGTACACTTTAACGGGCCACTATAATCTGATTAGATGGTTATGATTGTACTATGGTCTTCAAACGTATGACTCGCCAGATGAACGGTCCAGATACAGCTGTTTAAGATCAAGAAAAAGACAATTTTCCATGTCCACATGAGCACACAAGATTTCACCCTTATCAGAATGGTTTGAACTTTTTAATTGAAATTGGATTACGTCATTGATGGTGTAGATTTTGATTTGGTATTGGAATTTGGAGTGGGCCTTGGTTAAAGGGTCGAGATGAGTATGGCTACTTCTTCTCCTTCTACGCATCCATTAAATGCATGTTTTTTGCTAATTGCGTTTTCAAAGCATTGGGAATGGTATCGATGTCAAATGCCACAAGGGCTGGATTCTGTTTTCCGTTACTATACACCTGGCAGACATGTATGTCAATCCGGACCGTTGAATTTGTTGGCTCCACCATATATGGGGTATTCTTAACTGGCCCACTGGTGGCAATTTAATGAACGTATCAAAGAAAATAATCAGAGGATGAATTTAACCGTAGATTAAAATCATTTTATTGGTGGGAATTTGCGTTATCCTCCATTCGCGATGGGACCCACAATTGGGATTGTTTTGATTTGAATGTCTGCCATGTGAAGGATAAGTATTTAATAGACTATGGGAAGTGGACGCAAGAGCTCGGAGGTTTTGCTAAAAATGGAAAACGAACGTATGCTCTTACATGCATGGTGTATATGGCGAAGTGATAAATTTCTCAACGTAGATTTCACTTTTAACTTGGCAGTCTTTAGTCTTTCTAAACTTTCAATATTTTACTTTTTATTTCTAAATTTTAGAACTTTTATTGGATAAGAATACCCTTATTATACTAGAAACTCTTCATCCTGAAATCATTTGAAGTCGTATCCTTTCTTCGTATTTCTTGCTGAAATTGTTTATCTCTTTGTATTTCTTCCTCAAATAGTCTCATTATTTTTCTTTATTAAATTCCACTTCGTTTTCTTCATTAGTTGAAACCCGTTACGTTGAAGATGGAGTTGAGAGATAGAAGATGAAGAAAATGGTACCTTCATCTAAAAAGTCATGTATTGCAAGTATAATTAGAGAAATTTTCCTCTATAAACCCTAAAATGCTAAAATATGATTACAAGTACTTGGTTAATTTTCACCAAGTACTCGATTAATTTCCAAGAGTATTCGGTGATTTTTCACCCTGCACTCCTCATTTTCCAAGAGTATTGAGTCAATTTCATACAATACTCGGTCAATTTTCATATAATACACGGTCAATATTCAACGACAAGATAGATGCGGTCGACCATGAAAATCCAAGGTCGACCACAGATTACTGGACAAACATTCAAGGAAAGGATGGACAGGGACCCACGGTCGACCATTAAAATGCACAGTCGACCCTTGAACGTCCAGAGAGTCATGGTCGATCGTGAAAACCCATGATCGGCCTTGGAAAAATTAAGCGGTAAGTTCACGTTCGACCACGAAAATGCACGGTCAACCTGGAAATGTCCAGAGAGTCACAGTCTACCATGAAAACCCACGTACTCGGAAAATTTACAATGGTCGAAAACCATCTCAACGCCTATACACGCTGAATTTTCACGTACTCAGTGAATTTACCAAGGCCCAAAATAGTCTCAACACCTGTACTCGGTCAATTTTCATGTACTCGAGGAATTTATGATGGTCGAAAATCGTCTTAACATCTGTACTCGATGAATTTACGACGGTCGAAAACCATCTCAACACCTGTACCCGGTGAATTTTCATGCACTTGGTCAATTTTCACATACTTGGTGAATTTATGATGGTCGAAAACCATCTCAACACCTATACTCACCTGCACTCAATGAATTTACGATGGTCGAAAACCGTCTCAACACCTTGTACGTACTTGGTGAATTTTCACCTGCACATTGTTAATTTTCACATACTTGGTGAATTTACGACGGTAGAAAACCACCTCAACACTTGTACTCGGTGAATTTTCACCTTCACTTGGTCAATTTTCACATACTCGGTGAATTTACGATGGTTGAAAACCATATCAACACCTGTACTTGGTGAATTTTCACCTGCACTTGGTCAATTTTCACGTACTCAGTGAATTTATGACGGTAAAAAACCATCTCAACACATGTACTCAGTGAATTTACCTATACTCGGTCAATTTTCACGTACTTGATGATTTTATGACGGTTAAAAACCGTATCAATATATGTACTCAGTGAATTTTCACTTGTACTCGTTCAATTTTCACGTACTCCATAATTTTATGCACGTCGAAAACTGTTTCAACACTTGTCCTCTATTAAATTTCACCTATACTATCAATTTTCATGCACTCGGCGAATTTACGACGGTCAAAACCCGTCTCAATACCTGTACTTAGTGAATTTTCACCTATACTAAATGAATTTAGAAGTACTAGGTGAATTTGACCATATGTGCCCCATTTGTACACGTGCCAAATGTGTCCAGAACCACATACACTTTGGCAAACAGCAGTTGATGCGGCAAAATAATCCATCAGGTTCGCAGAAAAGATGGTATATATGGTACCACAAGTTGTGGTACCATGTTGGTAGGTGTTCAGTTCCCATAAAGCACAAACTCCACTCAGTCATTTACTTAATGTGTTATCCATAAATATAAAAAATTTAATGAGGCGAATCGGTAAAAACTTCCTCACTAGTTCCTGACAAAGTTTATTATTCAATCAAATGGCAGAAATTTTCTTCTCTGTAAGGCTTGAAATCACAACCTTTACCTAGAAAGGAACTTTAATATTGTATTTGTTTACAATACAATGTACTGGATATGCATCAAACACTCAATTTTAAAACAGAATTCTCACAGATAACTATCATGAATGAGCCATATATGTAGAAAAGTGTATCAAGAAGTTCATGTGCACAAACACAGAATCTGGTCCCAGTAGAATTACAAGTAACCCTTTCTAAAGGACAAACAATAAAACAGCAAGTGAAGATCAACAAAGCAGAAAGACAATTGAAAATGCAAAACACACGGATAGATCCGAATTCAACTCTCTCAAACAAGATGCAATCAATATTCAATGGTTTTGGATAAAACTACCTTTACATCTATTAAGACATTGCCGTTCTGAAAATTTGAACAGGTTTCAATAGTTATTGCAACGGTTCTGTAGCACCTTCTTACAATTAGGAATAACTCAGAAATTCAAAATATAAAAACTGAAAAATTGCACATTAATCTGCAAAGAAATGTATGAAATGCAATTTGCATGATGGTTCTTCTTAATTTCAACACAGTTGCATTAAATATGAACAAATGATGCCAACTGTTATGGGAAAATCCGAGCCCCTTCAAATCCTAGGAGCCACGACACACTAATCCGGTCGGATGTATAACAAGTAGTCCGAATGGATAATGCCGCTGAAGGAAAGGAAGAAATCTCAGTTTGGTCCCAGTCGCACTCCTCATCCGAGGCTAGTAATCAGTTTGGAGTGATCCAAGATAGACAAACAACGTGAAGCTCAAGTCAAAAGCTACAGGCAGTCCCCACCAGAAACGAATAAGTCGACCACTTGCATTAGTTGTGGGAAGATTCATCTCGACAGGACAAATCCGCTGACCCGCCTTGAAGTTCGGAGGGAAGACCTCTAGAATGCTCAACAGATGAATAAAACCAAGTCCAAATTCCGTCCAGAGCGGTGTTTGGCTCAGACAGGTGTTCGGCTCAGACTCACGACACAATCCACGTTTAACAAACCAATAGTGAAGGCCCGTGTCCACAATAGTCAGGGCTCCTCTCCAACCAAAAGTCATGAACCAAGGCCAGGGAGGAATGTAGACTCTAAAACAAGAAACTACCTTAAGCTGACATGACCGATTATCTCACCCACAGATACGCACGATATGCTACGCGATCCTTGGAGACAATATCTCCACGATCCAAAAATTCCATTGATTGAGTGGATCGTGTCGAGATTAATGGACCCAGTCCACCCGATGATAAGGTATAAATACAACGAAGACCCCATTGCTACAGGTACGCAACATCTTGCACTCTCCCTCTGCTCCTCAACTTAGACCCAGATTCCTTTGACCTGACTTAGGCATCGGAAGGTCCCCCGGCTTAGCCAGGGTCTCCTTTGCTTATTCCAAGTGTGCAGGTTTGAGACGTCGAAGTGGAGAGTCAGGTTCCTATCTTTAAGTATAATGACAAGAGGAAAGAAAAAAGTGGTAGCTGCGGAACCAGAACAAAATGAACAGACCCGTTCCTCTTCACTACTTCACGCCGAATCAGCCTCAGGGCCTTCCCAACGTTCTCACAATCGGGCGAGTATGTATCAAGCCATGCAAAACGAGATACAGGCCCTGTGGGACGAGGTTAACCAGATGAAGCAGCAATAGGAGCCACAACCACGTCCTGCTCAGGAAAACCCTATTCCTGAGCCGATTGGTCTGGTCATGGAAGCTCACTCCGCGCCGAGGAGTATGAGGCCTGAGAGGCCTCAACGCACTCGGGCGCCAGTTTCAGTTCAGAATCCTCCACTGACCCAAATCTGAGTCTCGGCTCGGAACACAGCTACTCAAGCTCCGACATATGCCTCGGTCACCTCGGCCTTGGCACCAACGGATCTCTAACACGAGCTGGAACAGAGGAGGGGAAGGAGGACTCCTAAGATAGAAAACACCTAGGAGATAGTTGCTGAGAACAAAGATCCTTGGGAAACACGGTTCGCGGAGCTCAACAACAAGATTCTAACACTAGAAAAGAAGCAGCAGCCGTCGTCAGTTCCCCCCGTCGTTCAGGCGATGATGGAAGAGACCGAGCCTCCCTTCACTTCAATAATTATGAATGAGGTGATGCCACAGAGGTTTCAGATACCACCCGTCATCCAATATTTCGGGTCTGGTGACACATCCGAGCACGTAGAAGCTTATCATTCATGGATGCAAATCCAGATAGGAAAAGACACAATGATGTGTAGGGGGTTCTCGATCACACTCACCAGATCCGCTTGGAGTTGGTACCGTCAACTTAAACCCAATTCCATTGGTTCTTTCACAGAACTTAGCCGGTTATTCCATACCCAGTTTATAAGCGGTAAGAAGAGCCGGAAGCCGAATACTCACCTGTTCACCATCAAACAAGAGCCTAAGGAGTTGCTGAAGGACTACATTGCTCGCTTCAGTGAAGAAGTTTGCAAGTGGAGGACTACGATGACAAGATGGCACTCTCAGCTGTGTTTGGGGGTTTAAAAGAGGAAAGGTTCACCTTCTTATTGGGAAGAATCTGCCGAAAACGTTAGCCGACCTCATCACCAGAGCTCAAAAGTACACTAACACCGAGGAATTCTCTAATGCTTGCAAAAATGTTCAAGTGACAGATCAGACTGGTAAGGGGAAGAGGCCTAAGAACAAAGAATCTCAGCTGACCAGCAATGGACCAGATGATCGCGCCCCCCAAGATCGTCGCCCGAGCATCAAACTAGAGGGAAAATTCTGTTCCTACACACCCCTTAACACGTCCACCGAATAGATCCTACTGGACATCCGAGGGGAGAAACTTCTGAATTGGCTTGTCTACATGAAGGCCGACCTGGAACATCGAGACAAACGCAAGTATTGTTATTTCCATCGAGATCACGACCATAACACAGTAGACTGCGTGGACCTCAAGGATGAGATCAAGATCCTTATTCATAAGGGGCATTGCGCCGATACACCAAAAGAGAAAGAACCGCTTAAAAAGAAGAGCGAGAACGAGCACAGCCGAGTAACGCCGCAGAAGAGCCAGCCGAAATCTGCACCATCTTCGGTGGCTTATCTGGTGGAGGAGGCTCGAACCGAGCTTGAAAAGCCTACTCTTTGAAGTCCAATCCGGAACATTATGTCCACTTGACCGAGCGGCCTGGCAAGGAACTCTGAGTCAGCCCGTGTAGTTTGGCCTTCACGGAAGACGATGCGCGCGGAATCCAACACCCGCACGACGACGCCCTGGTGGTTACTATGACCATAGCAAACCACAAAGTGTACCACATCTTGGTCAATACCGGAAGCTCGGCCGACGTAATCTACTCTGAGGCCTTTGAAAGAATGGGGATTCCTAAGTCACATCTCAGACCTATGAAGACCCCCTACATGGCTTTGCCGGAGAAAGGGTAATCTCCGAGGGAGCCATTACTACCAAAAAAACGGGCAAAGGCTACGGATTAAGTCCGTAGCTAGTCCGTAACACGATCGTCGTCGTAGGTGCCATAATGATAGGTCTGGAACCTATGGCTACGGATTAAATCCATAGCTATAGGTCTATGGCTACGGATTAAATCTGTAGCTATAGGTCTATGGCTACGGATTAAATCCGTAGCCTTTACCCCTGTAGCAAAAAAATAAATAGCTATAGATATTATTTGTAGCTGAAAGTCCATAGCAATAGGCCAAAATTTAAAAGGCTACACCTATCTGATTATTGGCTACGGATTAAATCCGTAGCTATATGTTAAATAGCTACGGATATAATCCATAGCAATTATATCTGTAGCAAAAACTTCAAATAGCTACGGATATTATTTGTAGCTGAAAGTCCGTAGCAATATGCCAAAATTAAAAAAGCTACACCTGTCTGACTAGTGGCTACGGTCAGTATCCGTAGCTATTTTGTACTCAATTACCACCTGTTCATTCAAATACCACCTGTACAATCATTCATTCATTCAATTACAATTACAATCCTTCATTCATTCAATTACAATTACAATCCTTCATTCAATTAATTACAATTACAATCAATTATAGTTACAAATACAATAATGCTGAAAATACAAATCTTTGACTTCATTAGAGAAATGTGCTTGACTTCACCGAATTTCAGCAGCTTTGTATATTCCATCATCCTACAAACAGTCATGTCATTCATAAATTAGAATGCCCATTGGAGAAAAGAAAGACAGTGAAAGAAGTGCATCACGTATAACCACTTTTTTTTCTTAATGAATTAAAAAAAACTCAAAGAGGAATGAAATTGACACAAAAGAAATGGTCTCACCATATGATTATAGGTTTAGGTTTGGTTTAGGTTTAGGTTATAGGTTTAGGTTAAGGTTAGGCTATAGGTTATAATTAAGTTTAGGTTATAGGTTAAGGTTTAGGTTATAGGTTTTGGTTTAGGTTTAGGTTATAGGTTATAGCTTTTGGGAACTTGATTACAGGTTAAGGTTTAGGTTTAGGAAATCGGGTTCGGGTTCGGGATCGGGTTTAGGTTTGGGCTTTCAAGTTTAGGTTTAGGTTAGGGAGTTGAGATTAGGATTAGGTGTAGGTTTGGGTTTAAGAATTTGAGAATACATTTAGGTTTTAAGTTTAGGTTTAAGTTAAAGATTTTAGGAAAGGTTATAAGTTTAGGTTAGGTTTATGTTTAGGTTTAGGTTTAGGTTATAGGTTATAGCTTTAGGGAATTGAGAATGGGTTATGGTTTAGGGAAAGGTTAGGTTTAGGTAATAGGTTTTGGGATTTGGGAATAGTTTTAGGTTATAAGTATAGGTTTAGGTTAGGTTATAGGTTAAGGTTTAGGGATTTGAGTTTAGGCTATAGGTTTAGGTTTAGGTTTAGGTCTAGGTTGAGGTTTACGGAATTGAGTTTAGGTTATAGGTTTAGGTAATAGGTTTTGGGATTTGGGAATAGTTTTAGGTTATAAGTATAGGTTTATGTTAGGTCATAGGTTAAGGTTTAGGGATTTCAGTTTAGGTTATAGGATTAGGTTTAGGTTTAGGTTTAGGGATTTGAGTTTATGTTATAGGTTTAGGTTTAGGTTTTATGTTTAGGTTTAGGTTTATGTTTGGGTTTTGGGATTTGAGAATGGGTTCGGGTTTAGGTTATAGGTTTTGGAATTTGAGAATGGGTTCGGGTTTAGGTTATAAGTTTTGGTTTTGGTTTAGGTTTAGGTTATAGGTTTTTGGATTTGAGAATGGATTATGGTTTAGGTTTAGGAAATCGGGTTCAGGTTCGGGATTGGGTTTAAGTTTGGGTTTTCAAGTTTAGGTTTAGGTTTAGGTTAGGGAGTTGAGATTAGGATTAGGTGTAGGTTTAGGTTTAGGGAATTGAGTTTAGGTTATAGGTTTAGGGAGAGGTTAGGTTTAGGTAATAGGTTTTGAGATTTGGGAATAGTTTTAGGTTTTAAGTATAAGTTTAGGTTAGGTTATAGGTTAAGGTTTAGGGATTTGAGTTTAGGCTATAGGTTTAGGTTTAGGTCTAGGTTGAGGTTTAGGGAATTGAGTTTAGGTTATAGGTTTAGGTTTAGGTTTAGGTTTAGGTTTAGGTTTAGGTGTCGGTTTGGGTTTTGGGAATAGTTTTAGGTTATAAGTATAGGTTTAGGTTAGGTTATAGGTTAAGGTTTAGGGATTTGAGTTTAGGCTATAGGTTTAGGTTTAGGTCTAGGTCTAGGTTAAGGTTTAGGGATTTGAGTTTAGGCTATAGGTTTAGGTTTAGGTCTAGGTTGAGGTTTAGGGAATTGAGTTTAGGTTATAGGTTTAGGTTTAGGTTTAGGTTTAGGTGTCGGTTTAGGTTTTGGGAATAGTTTTAGGTTATAAGTATAGGTTTAGGTTAGGTTATAGGTTAAGGTTTAGGGATTTGAGTTTAGGCTATAGGTTTAGGTTTAGGTCTAGGTTGAGGTTTAGGGAATTGAGTTTAGGCTATAGGTTTAGGTTTAGGGCTAGGTTGAGGTTTAGGGAATTGAGTTTAGGTTATAGGTTTAGGTTTAGGTGTCGGTTTAGGTTTTGGGAATAGTTTTAGGTTATAAGTATAGGTTTAGGTTAGTTTATAGGTTAAGGTTTAGGGATTTGAGTTTAGGCTATAGGTTGAGGTTTAGGGATTTGAGTTTAGGCTATAGGTTTAGGTTTAGGTCTAGGTTGAGGTTAGGTTATAGGTTTAGGTTTAGGTTTAGGTTTAGGTGTCGGTTTGGGTTTTGGGGATTTGAGAATGGGTTCGGGTTTAGGTTATAGGTTTTGGTTTTGGTTTAGGTTATAGGTCTTGGGATTTGGGAATGGGTTCAGGTTTAGGTTATAGGTTTTGGATTTGAGAATGGGTTTAGGTAATAGGTTTTGGGATTTGGGAATAGTTTTAGGTTATAAGTATAGGTTTAGGTTAGGTTATAGGTTAAGGTTTAGGGATTTGAGTTTAGGCTATAGGTTTAGGATTAGGTCTAGGTTGAGGTTTAGGGAATTGAGTTTAGGTTATAGGTTTAGGTTTAGGTTTAGGTTGAGGTTTAGGGAATTGAGTTTAGGTTATAGGTTTAGGTTTAGGTTTAGGTTTAGGTAATAGGTTTTGGGATTTGGGAATAGTTTTAGGTTATAAGTATAGGTTTAGGTTAGGTTATAGGTTAAGGTTTGGGATTTGAGTTTCGGTTATAGGTTTAGGATTAGGTCTAGGTTGAGGTTTAGGGAATTGAGTTTAGGTTATAGGTTTAGGTTTAGGTTTAGGTTGAGGTTTGGGTTTTGGGATTTGAGAATGGGTTCGGGTTTAGGTTATAGGTTTTGGTTTTGGTTTAGGTTATAGGTTTTGGGATTTGGGAATAGTTTTAGGTTTTAAGTATAAGTTTAGGTTAGGTTATAGGTTAAGGTTTAGGGATTTGAGTTTAGGCTATAGGTTTAGGTTTAAGTCTAGGTTGAGGTTTAGGGAATTGAGTTTAGGTTATAGGTTTAGGTTTAGGTTTAGGTTTAGGTGTCGGTTTGGGTTTTGAGAATAGTTTTAGGTTATAAGTATAGGTTTAGGTTAGGTTATAGGTTAAGGTTTAGGGATTTGAGTTTAGGCTATAGGTTTAGGTTTAGGTCTAGGTTGAGGTTTAGGGAATTGAGTTTAGGTTATAGGTTTAGGTTTAGGTTTAGGTTTAGGTGTCGGTTTATGTTTTGGGAATAGTTTTAGGTTATAAGTATAGGTTTAGGTTAGGTTATAGGTTAAGGTTTAGGGATTTGAGTTTAGGCTATAGGTTTAGGTTTAAGTCTAGGTTGAGGTTTAGGGATTTGAGTTTAGGCTAAAGGTTTAGGTTTAGGTCTAGGTTGAGGTTAGGTTATAGGTTTAGGTTTAGGTGTCGGTTTGGATTTTGGGGATTTGAGAATGGGTTCGGGTTTAGGTTATAGGTTTTGGTTTTGGTTTAGGTTATAGGTCTTGGGATTTGGGAATGGGTTCAGGTTTAGGTTATAGGTTTTGGATTTGAGAATGGGTTTAGGTAATAGGTTTTGGGATTTGGGAATAGTTTTAGGTTATAAGTATAGGTTTAGGTTAGGTTATAGGTTAAGGTTTAGGGATTTGAGTTTAGGCTATAGGTTTAGGATTAGGTCTAGGTTGAGGTTTAGGGAATTGAGTTTAGGTTATAGGTTTAGGTTTAGGTTTAGGTTTAGGTTGAGGTTTAGGGAATTGAGTTTAGGTTATAGGTTTAGGTTGAGGTTTAGGTTTAGGTAATAGGTTTTGGAATTTGGGAATAGTTTTATGTTATAAGTATAGGTTTAGGTTAGGTTACAGGTTAAGGTTTAGGGATTTGAGTTTAGGTTATAGGTTTAGGATTAGGTCTAGGTTGAGGTTTAGGGAATTGAGTTTAGGTTATAGGTTTAGGTTTAGGTTTAGGTTTAGGTTTGGGTTTTGGGATTTGAGAATGGGTTCAGGTTTAGGTTATAGGTTTTGGCTTTGGTTTAGGTTATAGGTTTTGGGATTTGGGAATAATTTTAGGTTTTAAGTATAAGTTTAGGTTAGGTTATAGGTTAAGGTTTAGGGATTTGAGTTTAGGCTATAGGTTTAGGTTTAGGTCTAGGTTGAGGTTTAGGGAATTGAGTTTAGGTTATAGGTTTAGGTTTAGGTTTAGGTTTAGGTTTGGGTTTTGGGATTTGAGAATGGGTTCGGGTTTAGGTTATAGGTTTTGGTTTTGGTTTAGGTTATAGGTTTTGGGATTTGGGAATAATTTTAGGTTTTAAGTATAAGTTTAGGTTAGGTTATAGGTTAAGGTTTAGGGATTTGAGTTTAGGCTATAGGTTTAGGTTTAGGTCTAGGTTGAGGTTTAGGGAATTGAGTTTAGGTTATAGGTTTAGGTGTCGGTTTGGGTTTTGGGAATAGTTTTAGGTTATAAGTATAGGTTTAGGTTAGGTTATAGGTTAAGGTTTAGGGATTTGAGTTTAGGCTATAGGTTTAGGTTTAGGTCTAGGTCTAGGTTAAGGTTTAGGGATTTGAGTTTAGGCTATAGGTTTAGGTTTTGGTCTAGGTTGAGGTTTAGGGAATTGAGTTTAGGTTATAGGTTTAGGTTTAGGTGTCGGTTTAGGTTTTGGGAATAGTTTTAGGTTATAAGTATAGGTTTAGGTTAGGTTATAGGTTAAGGTTTAGGGATTTGAGTTTAGGCTATAGGTTTAGGTTTAGATCTAGGTCTAGGTTAAGGTTTAGGGATTTGAGTTTAGGCTATAGGTTTAGGTTTAGGGCTAGGTTGAGGTTTAGGGAATTGAGTTTAGGTTATAGGTTTAGGTTTAGGTGTCGGTTTAGGTTTTGGGAATAGTTTTAGGTTATAAGTATAGGTTTGGGTTAGGTTATAGGTTAAGGTTTAGGGATTTGAGTTTAGGATATAGGTTTAGGTTTAGGTCTAGGTTGAGGTTTAGGGAATTGAGTTTAGGCTATAGGTTTAGGTTTAGGTCTATGTTGAGGTTAGGTTATAGGTTTAGGTTTAGGTGTCGGTTTGGGTTTTGGGGATTTGAGAATGGGTTCGGGTTTAGGTTATAGGTTTTGGTTTTGGTTTAGGTTATAGGTCTTGGGATTTAGGAATGGGTTCAGGTTTAGGTTATAGGTTTTGGATTTGAGAATGGGTTTAGGTAATAGGTTTTGGGATTTGGGAATAGTTTTAGGTTATAAGTATAGGTTTAGGTTAGGTTATAGGTTAAGGTTTAGGGATTTGAGTTTAGGCTATAGGTTTATGATTAGGTCTAGGTTGAGTTTAGGGAATTGAGTTTAGGTTATAGGTTTAGGTTTAGGTTTAGGTTGAGGTTTAGGGAATTGAGTTTAGGTTATATGTTTAGGTTTAGGTTTAGGTTTAGGTAATAGGTTTTGGGATTTGGGAATAGTTTTAGGTTATAAGTATAGGTTTAGGTTAGGTTATAGGTTAAGGTTTTGGGATTTGAGTTTAGGTTATAGGTTTAGGATTAGGTCTAGGTTGAGGTTTAGGGATTTGAGTTTAGGCTATAGGTTTAGGATTAGGTCTAGGTCTAGGTTAAGGTTTAGGGATTTGAGTTTTGGCTATAGGTTTAGGTTTAGGTCTAGGTTGAGGTTTAAGGAATTGAGTTTAGGTTATAGGTTTAGGTTGAAGTTTAGGGAATTGAGTTTAGGTTATAGGTTTAGGTTTAGGTTTAGGTTTAGGTAATAGGTTTTGGGATTTGGGAATAGTTTTAGGTTATAAGTATAGGTTTAGGTTAGGTTATAGGTTAAGGTTTTGGGATTTGAGTTTAGGTTATAGGTTTAGGATTAGGTCTAGGTTGAGGTTTAGGGAAATGAGTTTAGGTTATAGGTTTAGGTTTAGGTTTAGGTTGAGGTTAGGTTTTTGGGATTTGAGAATGGGTTCGAGTTTAGGTTATATGTTTTGGTTTTGGTTTAGGTTATAGGTTTTGGGATTTGGGAATAGTTTTAGGTTTTAAGTATAAGTTTAGGTTAGGTTATAGGTTAAGGTTTAGGGATTTGAGTTTAGGCTATAGGTTTAGGTTTAGGTCTAGGTTGAGGTTTAGGGAATTGAGTTTAGGTTATAGGTTTAGGTTTAGGTTTAGGTTTAGGTGTCGGTTTTGGGATTTGGGAATAGTTTTAGGTTATAAGTATAGGTTTAGGTTAGGTTATAGGTTAAGGTTTAGGGATTTGAATTTAGGCTATAGGTTTAGGTTTAGGTCTAGGTTGAGGTTTAAGGAATTGAGTTTAGGTTATAGGTTTAGGTTTAGGTTTAGGGTGAGGTTTAGGGAATTGAGTTTAGGTTATAGGTTTAGGTTTAGGTTTAGGTTTAGGTAATAGGCTTTGGTATTTGGGAATAGTTTTAGGTTATAAGTATAGGTTTAGGTTAGGTTATAGTTTAAGGTTTTGGGATTTGAGTTTAGGCTATAGGTTTAGGTTTAGGTCTAGGTTGAAGTTTAGGGAATTGAGTTTAGGTTATAGGTTTAGGTTTAGGTTTAGGTTGAGGTTTAGAGAATTGAGTTTAGGTTATAGGTTTAGGTTTAGGTTTAGGTTTAGGTAATAGGTTTTGGGATTTGGGAATAGTTTTAGGTTATAAGTATAGGTTTAGGTTAGGTTATAGGTTAAGGTTTTGGGATTTGAGTTTAGGTTATAGGTTTAGGATTAGGTCTAGGTTGAGGTTTAGGGAAATGAGTTTAGGTTATAGGTTTAGGTTTAGGTTTAGGTTGAGGTTAGGTTTTTGGGATTTGAGAATGGGTTCGGGTTTAGGTTATATGTTTTGGTTTTGGTTTAGGTTATAGGTTTTGGGATTTGGGAATAGTTTTAGGTTTTAAGTATAAGTTTAGGTTAGGTTATAGGTTAAGGTTTAGGGATTTGAGTTTTGGCTATAGGTTTAGGTTTAGGTCTAGGTTGAGGTTTAGGGAATTGAGTTTAGGTTATAGGTTTAGGTTATAGGTTTAGGTTTAGGTGTCGGTTTTGGGATTTGGGAATTGTTTTAGGTTATAAGTATAGGTTTAGGTTATGTTATAGGTTAAGGTTTAGGGATTTGAATTTAGGCTATAGGTTTAGGATTAGGTCTAGGTTGAGGTTTAAGGAATTGAGTTTAGGTTATAGGTTTAGGTTTAGGTTTAGGTTGAGGTTTAGGGAATTGAGTTTAGGTTATAGGTTTAGGTTTAGGTTTAGGTTTAGGTAATAGGCTTTGGGATTTGGGAATAGTTTTAGGTTATAAGTATAGGTTTAGGTTAGGTTATAGGTTAAGGTTTTGGGATTTGAGTTTAGGCTATAGGTTTAGGTTTTGGTCTAGGTTGAGGTTTAGGGAATTGAGTTTAGGTTATAGGTTTAGGTTTAGGTTTAGGTTGAGGTTTAGAGAATTGAGTTTAGGTTATAGGTTTAGGTTTAGGTTTAGGTAATAGGTTTTGGGATTTGGGAATAGTTTTAGGTTATAGGTATAGGTTTAGGTTAGGTTATAGGTTAAGGTTTTAGGATTTGAGTTTAGGTTATAGGTTTAGGATTAGGTCTAGGTTGAGGTTTAGCGAATTGAGTTTAGGTTATAGGTTTAGGTTTAGGTTTAGGTTTTAGTTTAGGTTATAGGGTTTGGGATTTGGGAATAGTTTTAGGTTTTAAGTATAAGTTTAGGTTAGGTTATAGGTTAAGGTTTAGGGATTTGAGTTTAGGCTATAGGTTTAGGTTTAGGTCTAGGTTGAGGTTTAGGGAATTGAGTTTAGGCTATAGGTTTAGGTTTAGGTTTAAGTTAAGGTTGAGGTTTTGGGTTATAGGTTAAGGTTTTAGGTCATGGGTTTTGGTTTAGGTTATAGGTTATAGGTATAAGTTAAGGTTTAGGTTTAGGTTTAGGTTTAGGTTTAGGTTATAAGACATAGGTTTAGGGAATTGAGAATAGGTTAAGGTTTAGGTTTAGGAAATCGGGTTTGGGTTCGGGATGGGGTTTATGTTTGGGTTTTCAAGTTTAGGTATAGGTTTAGGTTAAGGAGTTAAGATTAGGATTAGGTGTAGGTTTAAGTTTAGGGAATTGAGAATACATTTAAGTTATAGGTTTAGGTTTAGGTTCTAGGTTTTAGGTTAAGGTTATATGTTCAGGTTTAGGTTATAGGTTTAAGTTAAGGTTGAGGTTTAGGTTATAGGTTAAGGTTTTAGGTCATGGGTTTTGGTTTAGGTTATAGGTTATAGGTATAAGTTAAGGTTTAGGTTTAGGTTTAGGTTTAGGTTTAGGTTATAAGACATAGGTTTAGGGAATTGAGAATAGGTTAAGGTTTAGGTTTAGGAAATCGGGTTTGGGTTCGGGATGGGGTTTGTGTTTGGGTTTTCAAGTTTAGGTATAGGTTTAGGTTAGCGAGTTAAGATTAGGATTAGGTGTAGGTTTAAGTTTAGGGAATTGAGAATACATTTAGGTTATAGGTTTAGGTTTAGGTTCTAGGTTTTAGGTTAAGGTTATATGTTCAGGTTTAGGTTATAGGTTTAAGTTAAGGTTGAGGTTTAGGTTATAGGTTAAGGTTTTAGGTCATGGGTTTTGGTTTAGGTTATAGGTTATAGGTATAAGTTAAGGTTTAGGTTTAGGTTATAAGACATAGGTTTAGGGAATTGAGAATAGGTTAAGGTTTAGGTTTAGGAAATCGGGTTTGGGTTCGGGATGGGGTTTATGTTTGGGTTTTCAAGTTTAGGTATAGGTTTAGGTTAGAGAGTTAAGATTAGGATTAGGTGTAGGTTTAAGTTTAGGGAATTGAGAATACATTTAGGTTATAGGTTTAGGTTTAGGTTCTAGGTTTTAGGTTAAGGTTATATGTTCAGGTTTAGGTTATAGGTTTAAGTTAAGGTTGAGGTTTAGGTTATAGGTTAAGGTTTTAGGTCATGGGTTTTGGTTTAGGTTATAGGTTATAGGTATAAGTTAAGGTTTAGGTTTAGGTTTAGGTTTAGGTTTAGGTTATAAGACATAGGTTTAAGGAATTGAGAATAGGTTAAGGTTTAGGTTTATGATATCGAGTTTAGGTTCGGGATGGGGTTTATGTTTGGGTTTTCAAGTTTAGGTATAGGTTTAGGTTAAGGAGTTAAGATTAGGATTAGGTGTAGGTTCAAGTTTAGGTTTTGGTTTAGGTTAAGGGTATGGTCCCTGCAAAGCAAATACAGATATAAATACGGCCATCCGACATAAATGTCAGGCCCTTCCAATGCTGTCCATAAAAAATGGACAGCTTCATCATGGTCATAATAGCGGTTCCCTCTTTCCAGGGAACCCCGCTCTTCCGAATAGCTCCGACGCACATCCGGGTCTGCTCCATTAATTTTGATCAAATACATAAACACGGCCTGTCCAAATGGTCAGGCCCCTCCAATGCTGTCCATAGGAAATGGACAGCTTCATCATGGTCATAACAGCGGTTCCCACCTTCCAGGGACCCCCGCTCATCCGGATAGCTCCGACGCACATCCGGGTCTGCTCCATTAATTTCGAGCAAATTTAATGGAGCAAATACGTAACCACTTGGTCCCAAATACTTACTTTATAAAAAAAAATCTCCTCTGTTTTCATAAATTTTCTATTTCGATCTTTTTTAGCTCAAATCCATGTCAATGCATGAGAATCATACATAAACATGGATTTTAAGCAAAATACATGAGAGAAATTACAACATAGATATCATGCACACGATATCACATAATGTACTGTTTAATGAACTACACATGTGCATTCTTGACAAGAGACGTACCAGATGCTTGAATTTGAAATATGCAGCTCCAACCCTCCCACATGCAACATCCACCTGAAAGAATGCGCATAACCGTCATGCTTGAGTAATCAATATAGGAATGTACAAGTAAAACTATAAAACCAGAGATACTCACTGCATTTTCAAGATCTCCTCCATAGTTGACGATTCATTCTAAAGCCCTTCTCCCTCCTCCTTTACCCGGGCTTGGGACCGGCAATGCAAGGAGTTGCATTGGCGGAGTTAAAAAGGGGCTTAGGCTCCATTTGGTTTTCAAAAAAAATATTTTTATAAATTTTAATGTGATGACCAAATGGAGCCTAAGACTATAAATACGTTCAAATATAGAGTACAAAATTCATTCAATATTAAAAGAAATAAAAAAAACAAGTGCCAAATTAGTTCAAAATGCACACAACAAGTTCAAAATTAGTTCAAAATGCACACAACAAGTTTAAAATGAGTTCAAAATGCACACAACACATGTTCAATTATACAGTACCAAATTTGTTCAAATTATTGAATTCTCAAAGCCTCTTTCCCCCATTGCACAAATGATCCTGGACCGGCCTCTCCAAGTGTAGATGCGAACCCATCTTCTTTCCACAAAGGAGCGTGAGGTTGTATAACCTCAGTCAGGACAACAACAAAAGCTCCATCCTCCAACGACTCGCAATGGACAGTTGCATTTGGATTAACTTCGTGTACTTCACCACGAGCAATTACACCACGTTTTCCAAAACCAAGCAAGTCGCATCTCTTACCGATATATATAATATCCGGCTACATTTACACATAAAATGGCATTGGTATTGTTAGCGTTTATAATATAATTGTAAGCTCATTATAGTAAAAAATTTATACTTGCATACCGACGACGCCTGAGTAGATTTAGCGACTGTTGGTGATGAGAGATTTTGAGTATACTATCTATCTTTCTGCATATCAACCAATGTTTTCTTCATCTCAACTATATCGTGGTTCATACCATCCAATTTTTTCTTCACCTGAGATAACTCTTGAGTTACGCTCTCTTTTTTTTTTGTCACATTCTCTACCTTTGAACGAGCAGGGGCTGACTTCTTCAGTCCGACCTTGCTTATTGAGCAACCTAGACCCCGCATTCGCCCTCTATTGTCAGACTCAACCAACTGTAAAACATTGTAAATTAAGTTATTAAGATATTCATAATTACCATAAAACTCTACTAATTTTTAAATTTTATTACTACCTCTGTAAGGGCATCATCCATGCCGATCATCCTAGAAGCAGGATTGCTACTATAGAGCTCATCTAGTTTTTCCTGTGAAAAAATACAAATGAATGCAATATAATTCAAAGTTATACTTAGGCTTTTCACAAGGGTACTAGTTAGTGGTACGAGGGATACACTTACAGCAAGGTCAGGATATTGGACAACTTTGTCCTTTCTTGTATGGGCTCTTAAGAAGACTTCACATCTACCTATCTCGACATCAGAGGTAAGATTCTTCTCCATCGCCTTTGGCACATTATTTATCATTAAAATACACATCATTAATAGATTTAGATGAATGATAATTCAAATTTAAATTCAATTTTAAACTATAATATCTATTTTTAAATACATACCATCTTATGGTGAGTAACAGCCATGCTGTGCCTCCCAAGACACGCAGGTCCTTTTAGCTTGGCCCTATTGACTTTATTCCTTGCGCTTACTCTCTTGAATTTCTCGGTGGTACGTTGATCCACGAAGGCCTTCCAATCCTCCATAGGGATACCTGGGGGGCAGGACCATCTCTTACAGCAATAGGATCCTTGTTTGTAATATATTTTGCAGTCAATCTTCTATTGTAATTCCTCCACGCTTCATTGATGCGTTTTGTAACATAATCAAGACTTGTAGCCCAACTTTGACCCTCAAACTCATAAAACTGTGACAATCTTTCTGTGACCATATGAATTTGTTCATGAGGCACTTGGCGAAAGTCCGGGTATATGATCGGGATATGAGAACGGGTGAGGACACCGACATGCGATGCAAAGTCCCTGTGATCGGAACAGTCCTCATTCGGTTGCCCGAATTCATTCGTCTTTAGGACTTTTTTCCTATTAGGTGGCACAAGTAAAGAGACCCCCCTAGTAATGCCTCTTTTTTTAGATGAAGAAGAAGCTGACACAATTACATAAAAAGAATAACAGTTATATATACACATCATTGATTACTGCCAATATATAAGGAAAAGGAAATTTACATATATAATTAAGGAGAAGTATCTTATTACCTTTGGTATTGCTTGAATCTGTACTCCCAAGCACCTACGCACCCAATACCTCTGCTTGTGAATCCATGTGCCTATTTCTTCCCTAATATGAAAAGATAAGAAAAGATTTTTTTTTTAAAAAGCTAATAGTTAAGAAATAATTTAGATCACAGATAAAGTACAAAAAGTTCACTATATTATCCAAACCTTGATTAGATTTCCTCCAATAAATATCATTCTGTTACATGCTTAGAAAATACAAACAAATCAGTATATTTTCTTCGATCGTTTCTTTTCTTTGTTTTCTCGACCACGACACTGACATCTTCAGATTCATTGAATATCAACTCATCAACCATTGCTAATGAGGTGAGATCAGGTCCTACATCGGCATTACTTACAGCCTTTAATCGTTCCGATAGAACGCATGTCTCTTCTTCGACAAAAATTTTTTTTGGAACCTCCAAGACCACATGCCAGTCAGGATTTTTTGGATATCTGGAGTAGAAAACTTGCGTGGCATGCTCTGCAAGAATAAAGGGCTCGTCACCGACTTTGTCTGAACTATAAAGACTAGACAAATTTACTAATCTCAAATTCGCTTTTGCATCAAAAGAAACACCATGATGTGTCACTTTCACCTAATCACACTTAAATAGGATGGGCTTGTACCTTGTTCAGTACTCCAATTGGATAATTCTACGAAGGACTCCGTAGTAAGGTTGATTTTCATCTACTGTATTGATATCCTTAGCACATGATCGAAAGGTTGTTATACCCTCTATCCTAACCCCACTGTTTTGGTTCGTTTTATTCTCCTCATAGTCCTTAGTGACAAAGAGGAAACCATTAATACAATATTTATTGTATTGCATAGAAAAAGCTAGAGGTCCTCTCACAACATCTTTAAATTCATTATCATCAGATTCAATGAACTCTGGTTGCCTCTTCAACTAAGATATGAATTCGTCCTCGCTAGGCACCCTGTTGATCCTCTTATAGCATCGCTGCAAGAAATCTTTGTGCTTCCTGCGCGATATTCGATAACATTGTTATATTGAAATCGCATAAAGTAAGGAAGATAAATATATATATATATATATATATATATATATGAGCTTATTATACATACCATTCCCACTCGTCGTAGCTGGGATGACTCTTCAGTACCCATCTACGAGCTTGTTCGTATTCGATACCCACTAGGATAACACTTTGACCCGAACCTACTGGACCAACATCGTCATCATTAGAGTCATCATCAACGATATCTTCCAACTTACGTAGTCCTGGAATGACTCTGTTAAACCATTTTTCCAGCTTTTCCAGTAGGCTTGTTTTCTGTTTTCCTTTATATTGGTTGCAGAATATAACTGTCTTCTCTTGGATGTACTGCTCTGCAATACAACCCTCAGGTCATGTCTTGTTACGGACATAGGCCTTGAATGTCTTCATGAACCTGACAAAGTTAATGATACATTATATATACATGCACATGTAGATGTTAAGCCGATTTATTCTTATTAAGCTCACAACGTACCTTTCGAATGGATACATCCATCGATAGTATACAGGACCACATATGCGAGCCTCGTAAGCCAAATGGATCGACAAATGCATCATAATGACAAATATCGATGGCGGGCATATAGTCTCAAGCTGACATAACGTCCTAGCCATGCCTCTCTCGAGAGTAAGGAGTGTTTGAAGGTCTACGGTTGTCGAGCACAAGGCATTAAAGAAGGTGCAAAAGCTTGTAATTATAGGACGAATGACCTTTCTATCCCTGAATGCATGCTGGATGAGAACTGGGAGCAGATGTTGCATCAACACATGGTAAGAATGAGACTTCATTCCCTTTAAATCCACGCAATCTTCCTTTACGATGGTCCTCCAATTCGCACTAAAACCGATCGGAACATGCAGCTCATGCAAAGTCTGGATGAAAAGTTTTTTCTCTTCTTTTCTTAGACAGAAAGGACTTTGTTTCTGAATCACCTTGCCATTGTTCTTTTTCAGCCATAGACGCTTCTTAATTCCCAATTGTTTCAGGTCCCTACGTGCATTAGCATCATCCTTGGTTTTACCAGGCATGTTCAACATCAAGGCAACAAGGATTTCACATATTTTTTCTCAATATGCATGACATTAAGGTTGTGACGCACGGGAATATCTTTCCAATACTCCAGATCAAATAATATAGACCGTTTGAAGAACCACGGTGATTCAACATCATCCGCTAGCTCTTGTCGGCCTCCATCAATACCCCTTATATTACTCTTCCTAGTCTTCCCCCACTGCATATTCAAGTTCGCGGTTTGTCTTTTAACCTCAATCCCATCCAGACGGATCGGTTGACGTCGTATCTCCACCTTCTTGTTGAACGTGTCAGCACTTGTGTCCTTCCTAGCCTGTTCTGACATTGGCAACCATCGTCTGTGGCCCATATAAACATGTTTCTTTCCATATTGGAGTCACAAAGAATCTGTGTTAGGACCACTTACGGGACAACCATACTTACCATTTGACCTACAAACAGAAACGTTACCATATGTTGGAAAGTCATGAATTGTCCAAAGCGGCACGCATGTTGAAATTATTTTCATGGTATGTATCGAACGTCGTGACCCCTTCTCGCCATAACTTTTGCAGTTCATCAATCAATGGCTGTAAATAAACATCAATATCCTTTCCTGGTTGTCGCGGTCCCTCAATGAGCAAAGTCAACATAGTAAACTGAGGTTTCATGCAAAGCTTTGGTGGAAGGTTGTACGTCACACACATAACGGGCCATAAACTATGCGACATACTGAAAGTGCCGAACGGGTTAAACCCATCTGTAGCCAAACCCAATCGAACATTGCGAGGCTCAGCTGAAAAATCTGTATACTTGTCATCAAGATTCTTTCATGCAATAGAATCAGCCGGATGCTCCATCTTTTCATGCTAAAATTTTCTGGTTGAGTGCCAAGACATTTCTTTCACCAACCATGGCACACTGAACATTCTTTGTAGCCTTAGTGTTAATGGAAAATACCTTAACACCTTCCTAGGTATTGTAGATCCTTTTTTCTCAGAACCCATTTCAGTCTTGTACCTAGAAGTTTTACAATTTGGACAAATGGTTTTCATCTCGTTCTCTCTCCAGTATAAGATGCAGTCATTTGGACAAGCATGGATTTTCACATAATCAAGACCCAACTTTGTAATGATCTTCTTCGCTTGGTAGGTATTAGTTGGGGCCTTGTTACCGGAAGGTAACACCTTCTTTAGTAGTTGAAGGAGCTCTGTAAAGCTTTTTTCACTCCATCCATGATTCACCTTTAATTTGAAAAGCTGTATAATGAAAGTCAACACGGTGAAATCTTGGGCCCCAGGGTATAGCTCAGTCATTGCGTCTCGTAGATTTGCTTCAAACTCATTAGTTTCATTTTCTCCGAAGACGCCTTCAACTATAGGGGTCACGTTGGGCTCATCCTGTACAACTTCATCTAGGTTATTACCACCAAGTTCTTGAACGATCGCGTTGTGAACCTCATTTAAGTTCGAGACACTATGGTATTGGGGAACTTGATTCACGTACAGTACACTTAGGTGATACATGTTCCCCATGCATGTTCCAAACCCTATAGCTTGGGTCGAATCCATTTTTCATTAGATGTATTTCCATATCATCATAAGAAACCGGAAAACGTGCACATCTGCAAGTGGTGCATGGACAAGGAACAAATTCTCTACCAGGAAGGTTTTCTTGTGTAAACTTTGAAAAACTTCTGATTCCAGAAAGAAAACATGGGTCTTGGAAACTTAGTGTCATCCACTCCCTATTCATTATAGCCAAATCTCGATTAACCAACGGGTCCATTTTCAACCTGCACCTTACCAAAAATTAAAGTTGAAAATTAACCTAATGCACCATCCTCCTCAAAAGTTGAAAATGAAGGAAGTGCTATCAGATGATTGGACCCATACAGATATTATCTACCAAATACAATGTATTAAGGAGTTTGCCATCATTGTATTTTTACAAAAAATTAATAATGTAATTAATAAGTATAATATTAAACCACTTGCATAGATGAAAAGTCTCGCATGCAATTCTAATATATCAAGCTAAATGATGAATCGTACCAGTAAAAGACTTCACCACACAAGGGCAATGGAATGCTTACAAAGACATAGGATGAAGAAACCACACAAATATCAACTTTATCCAAAATTTCTTCAACCCACATTAAGTTTTAATGGTGAATTACCACTGTTTCCTGTGCATCCAATCTATTCATATAGTATTGGCTCATCATGATGAAAAAAACTACCCAAAAATTGTATTATTCCGAGACTGAAGTGGACCATATGATGTATATTTACAATTTTTAGCTATAATTTTATAAGTGGCCAGACTAGGAGTTAAAATAGCCTGATTTTTTGAATAAAAGCCAAAAATGTTTACCCCCAAGCTTGATTCTTGATGAATGCAGTGCAGTGGATTAACATGTTTTATGACACGTGTGGTGGATGAGTCACCAACATTTAAAAAAATGGTGTAAATGCACATGCTAGTCTAACACTTCAATCATATTTCTCAATATATATATGAATGCCTATGCCAGTAACATAAAAGACATTGTAAATAAAAAATTAAAAAAAAATAAAAAACATAGAAATTCAAACAGACGCAGGATCCTGATCTCATGATATAGCAATCCCATGGATCTTAAGACAATCCACTGACATCACCATCATTACCTTTAAATCCCATCCAATCCACCCTAATCCCTTTAGGGCCTGTTTGGCCGGACCGATCCCACGGTATTAGGTGGGATGGGATTAAAAAAACATCATTATTACCCATGGCAGGGACTGTTCCCTGATACCATGGGATAAGCTTAATTCCCTTTTTTGTTTGCAATACGGTGGTACATTGAAAGGAGATACCCACTATCATTTGAAACGATTGACAATAACATACATGTGTTATATCTGAACCGTTCATTTGTTTTATAACCTCATTTTGTGGCATGGGCTTAAAAATGAGGCAGATCCAAAACTTATGTGGCCCCAAAGAAGTTTTCAATGGTAAGTATTCAATCCCCATTGCTTTCTATGGTGGGGTCCACTTGAGATTTAGATCTACTTGATTTTTTGGCCCATGCTCTAAAATGATCTCGAAAAATGGGTGGACGGTGTGGATATGGCCTACACATCATGGTGGGACCTACACAACTTGCTAACATTGAGTGATATTAGCACGGGACCCGATACGATTCCATCTAGCCTACTTCCAAGCTTTTACACTCTTCCCAAACGTGGAGTGGAATTGGCACAGGACTAGATGTAATTCCATCCCACCTAAGCCTATGTAATCTAGCCGGCCAAACAGGCCCTTAAAATTGCTTGGGACGTGTTTGGTTCAAGGGATTAAAAGGGATTGGAAAGTTTAATCCCGGGATTGGCCAGGCGTCCCAAACAGACCAGAAATAGCAATCCCGGGATATAGCAATCCCATAGATCTTGCACCAATCTATTGACGCAACTATCATTACCTTGAAATTTGTACAATCTACTCTAATACCATCCAAATCCATCCAATCGGGCCAAACAGCCCTAATGGTGGGCATTCAATCACCACGCTTTCCTATGGTGTGGTCCACCGAGATTTGGCCCTAAAATGAAGTTGAAAAAATGAATGACCCGCATACACATATTATGGTGGAGCCCACAAACCCCCGGGGGGTGGAACGAATTGGCTACTCCCCGCCACCAACCCCGTGGCTGGTGGTATGTACCGTGGGACGTACCATGATGTATGTTTTTCATCCATTCCGTTTATCCATTTTTAAAGATCATTCTATGGTATTATCGAAAAAATTAGAAGGATATAAATATCGTGGTCCACACCCCATGAAAACAATACCGATTGGATATCCACCATTAAAATCCTCCTAGGGCCCACTGTAACGCTTATTTGACATCCAATCTTGATTAGGTCACAATGACCTAGATGAAGGGAAAACACAAAAATCACTTGATCCAAAACTTTTATGGCCACCAAAATTTTTTAATGGTCGACGCTCATTCAACACTCTTTCTCGTAATGTGGTCCACTTGAGATTTGGATATAAGTCATTTTTGTTCTCATACTATAAAATGATCTATACAAATAGATGGACGGCATGGATGAAACACATACATCATGGTGGGGCCCACGGAGCACCGATCAGCAGCCATTGGCAGGGGGAGTAGCCAATCCGTTTCCCCGTTTGGCTGGGTGGATTGAAAGGGATTGAAAGGTATTATGGTAGATGGCCTAGATTTCTAGGTATTGATGGTGTTGTCAGTGGATTGTCTTCAGATACATGGGATTGCTATATCCCTGGATTGATATATCCAGTCTGTTTGGCACACCCGGCCAATACTGGGATTAAACCTTACCATCCCTTCCAATCCCTCGAGCCAAACGCGTCTCAGGCATTGGCTGTTGATCACCGACTCTGTTTGGCACGCCCGACCAATCCCAGAATTTAACTTCCAATCCCTTCTAATAACATCCAATCCCTTCCAATCAGAAATGCCAAACGGCCCTTAGATTTCAGAAACAGAAGGGGCAAATCCTTCCAATCCCTTCCAATAACATCCAATCCGACCGGCCAAATGGCCCTTAGATTTTAGAAACAGAAGGGGCAAATCCTTCCAATCCCTTCCAATAACATCCAATCCCTTCCAATCCGACCGGCCAAACGGCCCTTACATTTCAGAAACAGAGAAAGGGGAATGCGGATTGAACCTCTGAAAGATTTGAGAAAGAGATAAAGAGGGAAAAAGAAATATACTCACCGTACGATGCTTCTTCTTCTTCTACTTCATGCAGCGAAATGGGTTTCGGGAGATGCGGAATGCGGCCTTGAGACAGTGAGAGAGGGTGAGGGAGATCGGGAGATGAAGAGAGGGCAAGGGAACGAGAGAGACTAAGTGTGAGAGAGAGAGAGAGAGATGGAGACGGAGATGGAGAGTGGGTTTCTGGTTTGGAGGGTGGGAGATAATGGCGCTGGGTTGGGTTTTTGGAGGGAGATGGGGTTTTCGACGGGCCCGTGACGGACGACCCTGAGCTGTTTTAGGATTTTAGTTATGTGGGGCCCACTGTGATGTATTTCATATATCCACTCCATCCAATAAATTTAAATTATTATTTTAAGGATGATATAAAATTCATTTAGATCAAATCTTTAAGGTGACCACACAACAAATTAACAGTAAACATTTAATTTATATTATTTCTTATGGTGTGGTCCACCTAGATATTCAATCCACATAATTTTTGGACTCATGCAACAAAATTACATATCCGAATTTTTGGACGGCTTAAATCAAATACATATATTCCAGTGGACCTCATGGATCCCTCTAAGCACCATATAGGTTATAGGTTGAGAGGTACGTTTTAGCTACAGAGAACCTAGGCTATAGCTACGGATTAAATCCGTAGCTATTTTGCTACGAATTTAATCCGTAGCTAAAAGCTTTCAACTTCCATAGCCATTACTCGATTTTTTGGTAGTGCATCTCCCTCCCCGTGACTGCGGGAGAAGGACAACATCAAGCCACTCTCATGGTGGACTTCCTTATTATCAATATGCCATCAGTGCACATTGTCATTCTGGGCAGGCCTTCCCTCAATGCAATGAGAGCAGTCATTTTCACCTATCATTTAATAATGAAGTTTCCCGCCGAAGGCGGAACAGGATACCTCCAAGGCGATCAGCGCGAAGCTCGGAGATGCTATGTTATAGCAGTGAAAAGGGGTCTATGAAGCAAGCACTCACCGTCAATGTTCTGGATCCCAGAGGACCTGTGGAAGACTCATCCGTGGAAGACTTAGAAAAGGTACCACTTGACGAGGCAGACCCGAGTAAGACGGTTCAACTCGGAACATCGTTGAACCTGGAACAACGGTCTGAAATGCTGGTCTTGTTGTAATAACATAGAGATGTCTTCGCATGGTCGCATGGGGACATGCCCGGGATCTCCCCGGATGTTATGGTCCACAGGCTGAATGTAGATCCAGATTACAAAACTGTGAAGCAAAAGAGGAGACTGTTCGACATCGAGCGGTATGAAGCCATAGCCGACGAAGTCTCCATTCTACTCGATGCCAGTTTCATAGAGGAGGTACACTACCCCGAGTGGATTGTAAATATAGTTCTCTCAAGAAAGCCAACAGGAAATGGTGGGTCTGTGTAGATTACTCAGATCTGAACAAGGCGTGTCTAAAGGATAACTTCCCATTGCCTCAGATTGATCAGCTGGTAGATAGCACCATAGGGCATGAATTACTCTCCTTCCTGAATGCTTACTCTGGGTACAATCAGATCGCGATGCATCCTCCAGACAGGCAGAAGACTACCTTTGTCACAAACAAGGGGCTCTACTATTACCGGGTCATGCCATTTGGCCTGAAAAATGCTGGGGCCACGTATCAAAGGTTAGTAAATCAGATGTTCGCCAAACAGATCAGACACACCATGGAAGTATATGTCGACGACATGCTTGTGAAGAGCATCAAGGCGTCCGATCACTTAGCAGATCTTAGAGAAACTTTTGCCATCCTCCAAGAGTACCAAATGAAGCTAAATCCTACGAAGTGTGTCTTTGGAGTTGGTTCCGGTAAATTCCTCGGGTTTCAGGTTAGCCAGAGGGGCATAAAAGTAAACCTCGACAAGATCAAAGCACTCCTAGACATGAGTTCGCCTCGGACTGTCAAGGAGATACAATGCCTCACTGGACGAGTAGCAACACTCGGACGGTTTATATCCAGAGCTACGGACATATGCTTTCCCTTCTTCCAATAGCTGAAAGGATATAAGAAGGTAGAATAGACGTCAGAATGCAAACAGGCCTTCCAGCAACTGAAACAGTATTTAGGTTCACCACCCCTACTGTCTAAACCCGAAGAGGGTGAACCCCTGTTCTTATACCTCGCGGTCTCAGTCTCAGCTGTCAGCTCAGCCCTGATCAGAGAAGTAGGGGGCAAGCAGCACCCCATATACTATGTGAGTAAAGTCATGGTGCCCGCCAAGATAAGATACCCGCCCTTGGAGAAGTTAGCACTCGGTCTTGTCGTCTCAGCTTAGAGATTACGTCCGTAATTTCAGGCTCATTCCATTATCATCCTGACTGACTCTCCCCTCAAGCAGATCCTCCATAGGCCCGAAGTGTCGGGTCGGTTAACCAATTGGGCCATTGAACTCGGGGAGTTCGATATTCAGTTCCGACCGAGGACAACAATTAAAGGCAAAGCCGTAACCGACTTCATTACAGAATTCACTATTCTAAGCGAAGGAGGGATCAGTACCGAAGTCGAAGTGGCTCCCTCGCCTGTTCCCCTAAGCAATCAAAAGGTGGAATCTGAACCAGGATGGATTCTCTACGTAGACGGGTCATCCAACACCAAACGCGCTAGGGCAGGAATTGTCCTGGTTGCGCCTGACTCCACACCCATCCAATATGCAATCCGACCCAGTTTCAAAGCCTCTAAAAATGAGGCAGAGTACGAGGCTCTACTCACTGGATTCAGACTGACTACAAGCCTGGGGGTCCAGTCCATTCAGGTCTGATGTGATTCCCATTTGGTAGTGAACCACATCTCTACCGAGTATGAAGCGAAGGAAGCAAGAATGATTGCTTACCTAGACGAGGTAAAAAAAATTGATTGAAAGATTTTGGAGTTGCACTATCCATCAAATCCCCAGAGTAGAAAATTCATGGGCCGATGCCCTATCAAAGTTAGCCTCGGCCACTAAAGGAAAGATCCCACGAATCATTCCCGTGGAGTTCATGGAACATCCGATCATCGACCAGATGGAGAAGAAAATGGTCAATCTAGTAAATGATACTCTAAGCTGGATAGACCTAATTTATAGTTACCTCACATCTGGTGAGGTTCCTTTGGATAGGTTGGAAGCAAGACGCCTAAGGGTCAGAGCAGCGCGATACGTAGTTTTGGAGGGGATATTGTACAAGAAAGGGCATTCACAGCCCTACCTCAGGTGCCTCCAACCCGATGAGGCAGATTATGTGATTCAAGATATTCATGAAGGAATCTGAAAAAACCACTCTGGTGGCCGAGCCCTGGCCCTAAAGATACTCCGACAAAGATATTTTTGGCCGACCATTAAGGAGGATTCAAAGAACTATGTTCAAAGGTGTGATAAGTATCAACGATATGCGGCTATGCTGAGGCAATCTGCAAAGGAATTGACTCCCATGAGCAGTTCGTGGCCGTTCGCTTAGTGGGTAATCGATATCATCGGTCCCCTGCCCAAAGGAAATGGGCAGGTCAAGTTCGCTATCATCGCAGTCAACTACTTCACCAAATGGGCCGAAGCCGAACCCATTGCAAAGATCATGGAGTAGAAGATGATCGACTTTGTCTGGAAAAATATCATCTATCGACTAGGGATTCCACGTATCATTGTATCTGATAACGGCAAGCAGTTCGACAACGATAAGTTCCGAGGCATGTATCGGGGGCTCAGCATCATCAACGTATATTCCTCGCCTTGGCACCCATAATCTAACAGATAGGTAGAAGCTATTAACAAGGTTATTAAATATCATCTCAAGACAAAGTTGGAAAAAGTAAAAGGCAACTGGGCCGAGGAGCTCCCATTCATCCTCTGGGCCTACAGGACCACAACTCAGTCGTCTACCGGGGAGACCCCATTTTTGCTATCCTATGGCTCAGAGGCAATGGTGCTAGTTGAAATCGGCCTCCTTACAGCTCGGGTCAGAAATTACCAAGAGAACCAGAGCACGAAGCAGATGGCAATTAACCTAGATCTACTTGAAGAGGCCAGAGAAGTCTCTAGACTCCGAGCTGCTGCTCGACATCAACAGGTGACACGATTCTACAACATTAAGGTTAAAACCAGGCGGTTCCATCTAAGGAACTTAGTCCTTCACCGAGTCTTTCAGAACACCGCCGAGCCGAAGGCTGGGGCACTCGGGCCTAACTGGGAAGGACCTTACCGCGTGGTCCGATCGACTAAACCAGGCTCCTACCATTTAGAAGATCTCGAGGGCCACCAGCTCCCCATCATCCCTGATGAAATGGCCTTTAAGGCCCCCAATAAGTGTACGCCTCCGAGCGGCAGGCCTTTAAGGCTCTCAATAAACGCCTCCGGGCAACCAGCCTTTAAGGCTCGTAATAAAATTCACCTCTTCCTTTCTACACTAACGGATTATCTACTAAGGAAAAGTTGCCTCTCATAAGCAGGGGCAGACTAAACGAGCTGATCCCTTAAAGAAGGGGTCAGAGCGTTATTCCACGAAAACTCTACAAGGCACCCCCTCTTGGTCAGGGGAAAGCCAAATGATGACCCGACCCCCAATAAAGGGGTCGATTCGTCACCCAACTAACGAATACACAGAAATCGTGGGACGAACCGATCCTCTAAGGGTCCGGATATAACAATGAAAATACCACAAAGATTCAAAATTCTATAAAATAGCACTGCAACGAGCTGACCCGTCAAGGTGTCGGCACAGCAGTGCCCCAAAGAAAATTGACCTGTCGACAAATTAGCTCAACATTCAACTTCTAAGAATCAACCACAGATTAACACACAGAAATCATCATCCATACGCCCTCCATAGGGTCAAAAATCACCATCATCCATGCGCTTGCTCCAGAGGGTCAAAAAATAACATCCACAAATCATTCATCGAAAAGATAAAGTTCAGAAAGCCATAAAAAGAGAAATATTCCAAACTATGCAGTCGGAGGAGGACGAGCTTGGGAGTTAGGGGCTTGATCTGGGCGGATATCTTGAGCAGGCTTCTCCTATACCTCTTCAGGTAGCAGAGGCTCGAGGTTGAGGTCCGGGTACAAGTCTTGGACCGCTTCAATGTAAGCATCAAAGCCGCAATTATATAACTTAGTAACTTCGGCAGTCCGCTCCTTCGAAACCTTAAAAGCCTCCACTGTGGTGGCCACGGCCGAGGCAAGGGATGCCTCATCTTCAGCCTGCTGAACATCCCTCACCTGGGAAACTACCCTACACTGTTCTTTCATTGCTTCAGCCCTGGTTCGCTCTAGCACTTCCCCCAGCTGAGCGTTCTCCTTGGCAAGTGAGTCCATATGGGCCCTGGCCTAAGTCAGCTCAGCTGCGGTAACACCACGTCGCGCCTCGAGATCACCCACGACTCCCTGGAGGTAAAGCTCTCAAGCTCTCCCGTCCTTAAGCTGTCGGCGCAGCTCCGACTGCTTCATCTGAAGGAAGGCCGCCTCGTCCCGCAGGAGCCCGACCTCACTCCTGAGGGCCTCTACCTCAGCATCCTTCTTGACGGCTTCCTTCAATCTCTCCCGAGTCAGGAGGAACCTCAGAACAGACTACGTGAAAAAAAAAAAAAGAATGAGCATCCGAATGTAGCAAAAATTGAAGGCAAGGAAAAATTGAAAGAGTTACCCAATAGAAGACGGAGGCCAAGTCATTAACAAAAGATTCTTTCACCTTCTCAAAAAGGCCAGCGATCTCCTCCTCCGGGGCATGTTTGCTGGCCCATTGCACTAGGCAAGACATGTGGTAGCCCGGCTCAAATTGTCCTCCACTCGTCCTCACCTGGGCCAACCCTATTGCTTCCTCAGCCCCAGTCCTGCTGCCTGCCAAGGCTTGACCCTTGGCCCTAAGATCATTCCCGGCCTTGGGGGGAGGGGGGAGAGCATAGCGTCAGCCATTCGAACGGCCTCCTCCAGCTCAGATGAGGAAGGGACAGCAATGCGGGGCTCTGGGGCTACGGGAGGGGCCTCAGCTGTGGGAGGAACGACAGCAGGAGGAATGATAGGAGCTAGAGCATTGGCAGCAATAATAGGCACTGCAGCCAGAGCTGTAGCAATAGAAATTGAAGCTACAACCGGAGATACAACGACAGAAACGGAAGCCACAGCTGGAGCTGCAGTGATAAAAATTGGGGCCAAAGGGCCCTCACCACGGGGAGCCGCTTGCTTCCTCCAAACGGTCATTTTCGTTCGGGGCTCGGCCCTTAACATCTCATCAACAGTCGAGGCAGCCTTCCTCCTCCGAGACCCAGCTGCCTCGGCTATACCTGCAGCAACAAATCAACAATTAAGATAAGGGTTTTGATGCTTTAAAAAGGGAGAAGACAGAAAGATTTACTGAAAAAAGTAGGGAGCGGTGTGGACTTACATAGCCCGTACCAGTGAAGGTTGGCAACCGTGATCAGATCTAACCAGGAACGCAAACGACCCGATTCTTCTGGTCAGGGGATAGAAGAGGCGAACCCCTCTGGAAGTCTACAAAAATAAGAAGAAACTTTAGTTCAACTACAACCGAAGGGAGAAAGACATGAAAAAGAACATGTGTGCGGTCCGACCTGACGAAGTAAATCAGGTGGGAACCAGAGTCATCAAGCTTCTGAGCTCCACCACCGGCGCCTCCCATTCGCCTGAAGCCCAGAACCATTTATTCTTCCAGTAGACCAGACCTGACCCCTTGCTGCCTCGAGTCGCAAAGTAATACCATGACTTCTGACTGTCATGCTTGACCAGGTACAAACTTATTAACTCCTCTAGTGTCAGCTTAGGATTTTTGACTTGACGCCATATAATGAAGGGAGAGATCAAAACCCTCCAAGAGTTGGGGGTGAATTGGCCGCTAGTCCCAGATAAGCTATCAGGCCCGGATGAAGGGGTGTAGAGGAAGTCGGAGCCCACACTGTAGTGCACAAAGAAAAATGGAGACTTCCCCTTCAGAGGGTGCGTCGGCAGTGTCGAGGGGCTCTGGTGTCCTTATCTGCATGGAGTTCAGAATCTTGAACTCTGAGCGGATCCACTCCATTTGAGGCTCTGTCAATACTGAGCCTCCGAGTACGACCTCCGAGGCCCGCGCGCTCACAAGCATCTCAATGGTGCCTGTAGTCAATTCTCGGGTGGCTCGGGTGTCCTTCTTCTTAACTACTCGGCGAGTCCGAGCTCCCACCTCTTTGTTCCTCCGGGGCGAAGGGAACAGAGGTACTGCTTTCAAGGGGCCTTCGGACGCCCCTCTCCCACCATTCGAGCTTCCCGGCTCAGAATCATCGAAGTCTTCTCAAACCGTGTCCATATCAGACGACATCCTATAGAGAAGGAAGAGAAACGCTGGAAGGATGGACTCACCGGACAGTCATCGGGAATCGTTTTGCTGTAGAACCCTTGGTCGGTCAGAAACGCCTTGCCGGAGATTTCGAGTCAATCAAAATCGCCTTCGCCGAAAATCGCCTCCTCAGGGAACCAACAGCCATGGGAATTCAAGATGTAGAAATGAGAAGTGTCTCTGAAACGCTGAGGGTTATATAGTCGGGGAAGAATCTCCGCATTAATGGCAGGGCATTGATGGCCGTAGTGGAATCGTCACGAGCCGACTCTAGAGCATACGTGGCTGCTAGTGATTGGCTTGAGCTCTACTAGGCTGAACGGTTCTAACATTAAGTGACAGGCTCCATCAAGCAGAAGCGGCGCCTGAGCAGGGGAAGTGTCGTTAGGATGCCTCCTAGGGCCTACGTGTCAGTCAACCATAGGCCAAGCAATTATTCAAAATCTTAATCGTCGACACACGTCAGATGGAGATTAACCCACGGATGGAAAGACCCGAGGACACGTTTCTTCGACACAAGAGTCATAACGATAAACGCATGCATAAAAGGTGCGACAACGAAAACCGTTGATCTTCCATACATGCTTACTCTCCAAGCCCGTATCCGAACTCGAAGAGTAGGGGGCTTCTATTATGAGAAGATCTGAACCCCTTCAAATCCTAGGAGCCACGACACACTAATCTGGTTGGATGCATAACAAGTAGTCCGAATGGATAATGCCGCTGAAGGAAAGGAAGAATTCTCAGTTTGGTCCCAATCTCACTCCTCATCTAAGGCTAGTAGTCAGTTCGGAGTGATCCAAGATAGACAAACAATGTGAAGCTCAAGTCAAAAGCTACAAGCAATCCCGACCAGAAATGAATAAGTCGACAACTTACATTAGTTGCGGGAAGATTTAACTCGACAGGACAAATCCGTCGACCCGCCTCGAAGTTCGGAGGGAAGACCTCTAGAATGCTCAACAGATGAATAAAACCAAGTCCACATTCTGTCCAGAGCGGTGTTTGGCTCAGACAGGTGTTCGGCTTAGACTCACAACATAATCCACGTTTAACAAACCAACAGTGAAGGCCCGTGTCCACACTAGTCAGGGCCCCTCTCTAACCAGGAGTCCCGAGCCGAGGCCAGGGAGGAATGCAGACGCTAAAACAAGAAACTACCTTAAGCTGACATGATCGATTATCTCGCCCACAAATACGCACGATATGTTACACAATCCTTGGATTGTGGACAATATCTCCACGATCCAAAAATCCCACTGATTGAGCAGATCATGCCGAGATTAATAGACCCAGTCTGCCCGATGATCAGGTATAAATACAATGAAGACCCCATTGCTATAGGTACGTAACATCTTGCACTCTCCCTTTGCTCCTCAACTTAGAGCCAGATTCCCTTAACTTGACTTAGGCATCGGAGGGTCCCCCGGCTTAACCAGGGTCTCCTTTGCTTGTTCCAAGTGTGCAGGTTTGAGATGTCGAAGCGGCACGGAGTTCGTGAGTCAGAGCAGAGAGTCTTCCCGATTTAGTCATCAACGCCAATAAAAAGTAATATGATGATGCTAAGAAAATGGAATATAGTCAAACCTTCTTACTGCCTCTTAGGCAGAAACAAAAAAGTGTGAAATGGATTGAATACTAAGGTACAACATGTGTATATTATTCTGTTTGCTGAAAATTGTCTTCGTCATACTCATGCTAGGCACTCCATGGTTAAGAAATGTCATATTCACAGGATTAGTGTAGCCAAAATGAGGATGTTGTTTACAACCCCAAGTGTAGGGTCGCGATGTAGTAATAATCTCGGTAAGACCGAGGTCGAATCCACAGGGATTGATCTTGTGCGTTTCTGAAATTAATTAGAAGTAGAACTAGAAGAAGACGTGAAACTAATTCTGAAATATTTGAGAGAGTAATTGTGAATAGAGTAATTAAAACTAAGAATTTAAAGGTGGGAACTAGGGTGCCAAGGATCCACTTGTAGTGATCAGGAAGCCTTCTTGCTTGATTTAAGTAACACAATTAGAATTGGAGTCTTATCCTATCCAATTGGAAAATATATCAATAAAACCAAATCTTAACTTCCATTGACCTAATTTTTCAATGAAAGAGAACTATGATGATTGGCATGGATTCCATCACCAAACTATACCCAGGAGATAATGGCAAACAATAGTATTTACCAATTACATAATCCTAAAGCAGGAGAATTGTGAAGATTAGGAAGGATTTCATCACCCTACCATGCCCAAGGGACGATGGTGAACAACAGGACTTGCTAATTTCATAATCTCAAATCAGGAAAAGAAGATACTCAAAGCTATTGCAGATCTACTGTAATTTGATTTACAATAAACTATTAAAAACTGAAAGTATTCCTTAAATATTAAATTAGAATCTATGGAGTTCAACATAAACATGAATCAAAGCAATAGAAACATCCCATCATGCTACAAGCTTCACCTCTTAGCCCTAGCTAAGAGGTTTAGCCAACCATAGACATGATTGGATCTAAAACCCTAGAAAAAAAGCATGAAAACAACTAAGGAAGAAGAAGAAAAACTCTTGGCAACGGCTTCTCCACTCTTTTGCTCCACTCCTTAAACCCTATAAGATGCCTAGGAACATCCTAGGGAGTCCTATTTATAGTTGTAGAACTTCAACTTTCGCACTTAATTGAAAAACTCTAGAAACCTCCTCAAATTTACATAATTTACTAAAATAGACTTCACTCTGCACAATTTTATAAAATGACCCAGAGTTTCAGAATATGCTTTTTCAGGACGATTTCAGGATTCCTTTTCTTTACTTCAAATCTTTGATTCTCTTCATTCCTCACTTGGTTTTCTTGGATCTTTGGCATGTGAATTCTTCAATCTTGGTCTCCTAAGATCCATCCCTTGCCTTGGTGATTCTTGAGCATCATATCCATGCTTTTATCACCCTTTTCAATCCAAGCTCTTAAATTCACCTTGCAACACAAACATGAGTAAAATAGAACATTAAGCATTATCATGTTCATAAAACCAAGATATAATTGGGGGATAATATGCAATATTTCACCCTTAACAGATGTTAGGATAGATAATTTGCAAGATAAAGATTCACTTAGAAATAAAGGAATTAGAGGGAATTAGGAGTAGCACCAATAGGTAGGGGTGTACATGAACCGAGCTAGCTCAGTTAGCTCGCTCGACTTGACTCAAAAAAGCTCGATTCGACTCGGTTCGAAGCTAAGTTCAAGCCGAGTGGAGCTGATTTTTTGAGCTCGAAAATGAGTTTGAGCCGAGTTCGAGCAGACCCCAGCTTGAGTTGACTCGAATCAAATCCAGCTCGAATCAAACTCAGATCGAACCAGTTCAGTGACTCGGTTACTTTGCCATTGATGTTGCTCACCAACTGTTTGATGAAATGACTCAACAAAAGGAATGAACTCTGCTTCCAAAACAAGGTTACTCAAGAAGAATAACAGTTGGGGGTTGAATTCTATGCAGGACTACAACATTAGTATTCTATATGGACACAGTACTACCTACTATAGTGGTTTTGCGAGTCTCTGATTGCAATCTCTCAATCTATTCTAGAGATGATTTTTGCATTAGAACTAAAGTCTAGCAACTTAACTAATGGAAGCGTTGTCGGATTGAAAGATAGAGATAGAAATGAAAATAGAGAGATAAGTTGATCTCTTTTTCATGTGGTCATTCCGAAGATGATATAACCTTCTAAGCTGGTGGCAAGGAAGGTATGTACATGAAACAAATACTCTTTTTCTCTTTTTTTTTCTTGGTTTTCATGTTGCTTAGAAGGTGTTTGATAAAATACCTATATAACCATTGCCGCTGTTTGTAAAGCAGTGGGATTTTAAAGTTGCAGTTTAGGTGTTTATGGAAATGCCTTAACGGTGAACTCGACTCGATCTTGGCTCGAACTCGGCCTGAGCTAGCTCGAGCTGCTGACCGAATCGAGCAGAGCTGGCCAGTCAGGCTAGAGGACTGAGCCGATCTGAGTTCGAGCTGAGGTCAGCCAGTGGCCAAGCTGAGTCGAGCTGAGGCAAGCTTGACTCAGTTCGACTCGATGTACACCCCTACCAATAGGTAATAAGATGAGGAAAAGTAGACTTAAATGGTTTGGTCATGTGAAACAAAGACTAAGAACTGTGTCGGTTATGAGTGGAAGGCTCTAAAAGGGCAAGGGAAAAGCCCAAAAGGTCGTGGGTGGAGATAGTGATAGTAAGAAAAGACTTTATGACCCATCATCTAACTAAAGTTTTGGCCATTGATAAAGTGGAATGGCAGAGCATGATTCATGTAGCCAACCCCAATTAATTGGGAATTGGGATAAGGCTTGGATGATGATGATGATGATGATGATGATGAATCCGGGAATCTAGTTTTAAGACTCGAACTACAACCTTAGAAAAATGTGCAGAGTGAACAATGAAAAGCCCAATAAGTTGTATTTGATCTAAACTATAGCATATCAAGTAAGGTTTCTAAGGACTAGACCAAATCAATGGAAAACTTAGTTTGCTTTAAAACACATCATCTTTCCAAGCTTCATAGCTTTCCATAAAAGATGAAACATACCAATGATTATTTTAGGTCCACACTTGGCTAACCGATGCAACATTCAGTATAAGTTTCATGATTCACAACTAGAAAAAATGCCTATCTAATAAAAGAGAGTATTAATCTGAAACTTGTAAGTTAAATGGAGGAAAGATGGATATGGTGAGGAATAAACAACGTTATAAGTGCACTTCTCTAAATTGCAAAATGTGCAAACCATGAATCACTTGAGTATGTAACCTTGCATAAAGACTTACATCTTAACTAGGAGGATGTTTCTTTGTCCATGAAAGATGTTTCCCATAGATAATTGTTCTCAATTTTCAAAAAATGTACTAAAGCCTTCAAATACCAAAGACCAAGTTAAGCTAAGTTGTTTAACCAAACATGCAATGGGCCTGGATGATTTAAATACACCTGGCATGTTAGGCCCGACACTTATAGCTCAAATTTTGGGCTTGGAACCTCTCCTGGCTCAACAAATGCGAATCCTAACACATATACAAGTATAGGTCAAGCAAATGTCCACTACCATGCAGACACAATTTCACATCAGGTTATCACATGCTTATAGTTATACACTCATAATTTATTTTTAATGTTTTGTTTAAGGGTTTTAGTTTTAATCATGTCTATGGTTAACTAAACCTCTTAGCTAGGGCTAAGAGGTGAAGCTTGTAGTTTGTTGGGATGTTTATCTTGCTTTGATTCATGTTTATGTTGAACTTCATTAATTTCTAGTTTGAATTAAGGAGTATTTTCAGTTTTCTATGATTTATTGTGACTAAAATTACAATAGATGTTGTGATGGCTTTGAATATCTTCTTATCTGTTTTGATGTTGTTAAGATTGGTGTAAGTGCTTATACTCAAGCACAATTTAGTTGTCAAATTTTGTAGTCCTGAAAGAATCGCAAGCTCTCGTGAAGATTCTCTTCGACAACTCATGAAGATATATTATCGACTCGATCACGTGTCTCAGGGAGGACTCAACATCTCAAGTCATAAAAGTACATGGTTCGAAGATCAGAACACTCCATATGAGTCAACCATCAGGTAGTATAACCTTAGCTTGACCTTAAGTTAGGTGTATTTCACATAGCATTATAATGGTCATCTTTTATGTAAAAATACACTTATGTTAGGCCAGCTTGATATTTGGTTTGGCCAGTCTACTGTCTTCGGCTAACCCTACATGATTCGAGCAAATTTACAGATGTCATAAGATTTTTCATGGTATGTTTAGCAAGCCCAACCTTGGGTTCGGCCAACCGAACATGACCGTTTGGTCAACCCAAACTTGTTCAGTCAAGTTTCCAACAATGACATGATTTCGAATTTTGGGCATATTGGGCCAGCCAAACCCTTTGGTCAGCTAGCCAAACTTGAGCTTGGGTCAGCTGAATTTTTGAAAAATTCTATCCCGTGAAATCCGGTTAGTCGAACCAACACTCGGGCCAGCCAAATTTTCAAATCCTTTGGCTATAAATAGAAGGCTTCTCTCATTCATTTATATAACGAAAATTAGTGAGAAAATCTATCTTTTCAAGAGAGAAAACCAAGCTCCTCTTAAAATTTTTTAGCATAATTCTAATCTTTTATTTTAGCTTATTTTTATTCTCTTTCTCAAGACGCTTTAGCTGTCTTTAATAGAGAAATCCATACTCTAACTTGAGATCTGGAGAATTGACTTTGCATCACGTAGGGTATTTGTTTTATATTGAATACTTTATAGATCCCTATATTCTTTTAGGTTGAACTCATACACAAGTTCATCAATATCCCAATAAGAAGATCACTGCATTCAAGCTACAGTTACGACTTTGACTCGCCAATCGAAGATAAGTACTGTTTTACTTTCATTTCAGTTTGGGTTTTTCAGAGATAGCCTGAAAATCTTAGCAGATTTGTTTGTGGTGATCCCGTGAAAATCACAAACTGGGTTTGTTGTGATAGCCTATGAAAATTACAATAACTCTATCAGGTTATTAAGGTGACCCTGGGAAAACCTTGAGATAGTGAAAGCCAAAATTACGACAGTAGTAATTTTGGGAGTAGAGTAGGTTGTGTTTATACACCGAACCACTATAATTTCTGTGCATTGTGGTGATTGCTTTTATTACTTGTATGGCTATCTTGTGTTTCATTTGTTCTTGCTAAAGTTTGATATTTTGATTTCAAAGATGTCATGAAATAAGGTTGTCCTGCCTAAATCCTTTAGGTGAAGGTTGTCCTACGAACTATTTGATATCAAGAATTCAATACTCTAAGCAATTGAGTTTAATTGCTTTATTATTCCACATTGTATCAAAGTATTTGGCATGGTCCTATTCAACCCCCTATAGGAAATCTATAGCTTGTCCTTTCAAACATTCTTCCATGAGGGAATCTTAATGAGGCCCACTTAAAGTATGCTTGTCTCTCCCACATAGAGTGGGAAAGCGGATTAGTTCTTACCGTGGTAACACCTTAGTGGGTGTTACCTTATCGTGGGACCCACTTAATGATGTGTTGTATATCCACTTTGTCCATCCATTTCTCCAACCCATTTTAGGATGGGATCCAAAAAATTATGTAGATCTAAATCTCAGGTGGACCACGCCATAGGAAATATTGGTGATTAAGTGCCTCAGCATTAAAATTTTCAAAGGCCTTATTTGAAGGTTTTAGCAATGTTTATTTGCAATCCAACATACTGATAATGTCATGATGATCTTGATGAAGGTAAAAATATACAGATCAACTTGATCCAAAACTTTTGTAATTTATAAGATGTTTTTAACAGTCATTCATCACTACTTCTAGTGGTATGGTCCACTTGAGATTTGTATCTTCTTAATATTTGGGAACACCTCATAAGATGAGATGAAAAAATAGATGGCCTATATGAATATACAACAAACACATCAAGGTAGGCCCACGCGGTTAGGGTAACACCTAAGGCTGAAAGTTGGACGAGTTGCTTTGGGTTGGTGCTCAACGCTAGCCCAACCCAAGGTTCCTATACTTAACCCTAACCCAACCTTGTGTTGGGAATTCTCAACCCAAGCCCAACCCAAGCAGGCTCGGTCGGGTTGGTTGGATTGGTCGGGTGGATACATACTAATATTTTTGTTATTACATTAGTCTATTATATTTTAATACACATCTTATTTTTATATCTATGATTTTATTAATTATATATATAGTTATTTATAGTAAAGAACTTCATTTTTTCCCTAAACAAACAAGGTAAAATATAGGACAACTACTCCTTTAAATGTCATGTTGTGAAGCATGCAATCTATTTGGGAGAGAAATCCGATGATTTTGTTAGCTTGAGTCATTAGAAATGACATGGACCAATGAGACACGACGACATTAAAATTTCCTGTGCCTTCAACACAGACGGTCCACACTCAATTATAATTAATAAGTAACTTATATATCGATCGGGTTCGGATTTAGATTAGGTCGGGCAACTCGAGACCTCAACCCGAGCCTGACCCAAGTTATCGGGTTGGTGTTTGTATAGCCCAAGCCTGAAACCGAATTGAAGACATCCTGCCCAAGCCCAACCCAATGTCGAGTCGGTCATGGGTCAGTCAGGTTTAACCCGCCTGACTTTCAGCCCTAGTAATACCCACTTTTTTTCTCACCAAAGGATTTTTCAGAAATTAAGTAGATCAAATTTCATGTGTATGGAAATAATGGTTATTGAACACCCACCGTTAAAAATTTTCAGAGGCTCACTGTAATAAATGAAGATAGAACAATATAATGATGCAAGATAACGAAACCAAAAGCAAACAATCACAAACACAATGATAATTTATGTGGAAAAATCCTCGCAGGAAAAACCACATCACAAAGTGCCAGAGATCCACTATAATAATTAAAAAAAATTTAGAGTTGTACAGACTCACCTTCTTTGATTACAGATGTACTCGATCTCCCCTTGCAATGAGCACCTCTCTAGATCCATTGAGAAATCCTTCTCAAGTCCCTCTAAAAGTGTAGAAAACCCTCTCCCTTGGCTAACCCTAGGCCCTTAAGAAAACACTTGTATTAGTTTTTTATCAACCTTAAGCCCTAATGAGAGAATCGGACTTAAATACCTTATTTCACGCAAAATCATGAAACCCGACAGTCATACCCATGGTCAATCGTGAATCATAACAGAGAGTCAAGGTCGACTGTGACCTACAGAATGCAAGGCATCTTTACAATAATCTCCACCTTGGCTTTCATTATGCCAAATCACCCTAAAGACCTCCACCTTGAGCGTAGACCGCTCCCAGCATCCCTCCACCTGGAACACAGCTACATCTGCATCCCTGTGTAAGGATGCGTAATCTCATCATTGACTAGTGAGATTGATCAAGCCTAAGCAGTGCTTGAACTTCTATATGATTACCGACTTTGTTAACATATCCGTAGCATTCTCGCCCGTATGAATCTTCTGAAATGGAAATCTCCCCTGAAGTAATGAGCTCTCGTATCTTGTGGAACCTCACGTCAATGTGCTTGGTTCACACGTGATACACCTGATTCATCTCCAGATAGATAACACTCTGACTATCACAATGCAACAGAATCACCTTCCGCTTCAATCCAAGTTCACCCATCAGACCTTTCAACCATAATAACTCCTTTGACGCCTCTGTCGTAGCCATGTATTCTACTTCAATTGTAAACAACTCTATCATAAATTGTATCGTATATCTCTAACATACTGGTCCACTTGCTAATGTGAAAACATATCCCCTAGTGGACCTCCTGTTGTCTAGATCACTTGCATAATATGAATCTACATAGCCTACAATTCCACCTAAAGCTCTTTGTCCACCAAACATGATTCCAGTATTGACTGTGCCCCTTAGATACTTAAGAATCTACTTGATAACATTACAATGCTCCTTCCTTAAATTTTCCATGTACCTGCTGACCACATTGACTACTTGTGATATGTCTAGCCTTGTGCAAACCATTGCATACATCAGACTCCCTATGTACTAGCGTATGGCACCTGTGACATTTCTGAAATATCTTCTTCTATATTTGGACACGACTTGGCTGACAACTTAAAGTAACTTGCTAGAGGTGTGTTAATTGACTTAGCACTTTTCATATGAAACCTCTCTAGCACCTTCTACACATAACCCTGTTGAGAAAGCCATAGTTTTCTAGACACTCTGTCTCTGTTAATCTTCATGCCTAGGATCTTCTTCGTAATGCCCAGATCCTTAATGTCAAACTCATTTCTTAATAAAGATTTAAGCAAGTGTATATCCATCTTATCCTTTGCAACAATTAGTATGACATATACGTAAAGCATTAGTAGTAGGGCCCGTCCTCAAGTACCCTATAGTATACGCAATAATCATACTTGCACCTATTATACCCAATCTCAACCATGTAGGAATTGAACCGCTTGTACCACTACCTTGGAGACTGCTTAAGCCCGTACAACGACTTCTTCAACCTACGCACATAGCCTTCCTTACTAAGTTCCTCAAAACCTTAAGGTTGCCTCATGTAAATGACTTCTTCCATGTTCCCATGAAGGAATGTCATCTTCACATTGAGTTGCTCCAAGTCCAAATTAGATTTCACTACCATCGATAGTAGCACCCAGATTGAGGTATGTTTTACAATCAGAGAGAAAACTTCTACTTGACTCCTTTCCTTTGTGAATACCTCTTCGCTATGAGCCTTGCATTGTACTTTTCACCATCATTTTCTATTAATGCTTCTTTCTTCCTATAAATCCATTTGCACCTTATAGCCCGCTGACCTTTAGGAAGTTCCACCAACTCTCATGTTTGATTCCTGTAGAGTAATTCTATCTCTTCTGTGATGGCCGACAACCACTTGTTCCCATCCTTTTCAGATTTTGTTTCCTGAAAAGTGGAGGGATCTCCACTCCCCATGAACAAAGAAAAAGAGACCAGGTGTCCACGAACCCCTATCGAACCGGGTCTCTAATGGTTCTTTTCTTCATGTTCTCGGCTAAACTTTCCTATGTATCCTGATGATTATTTTGCTCAGTGTCTAACTCCTGCGGATTTTGACCTTCAATAACATGCTCAATTGGTTCCACCTGGACTAACAATCTCTCGGTCTCATTCGACTTCTCAGCTGCAACTTACTTGTTTGTTCTCAACATTGACACCTCATTTAAGATGAAATCTCTACTAAAGCCACCTTCTGAGCAACTGGATCCAAAAGTTTATAAACTTTCACACCTTTCTCATACCTGACAAAGATGCACTATGTAGCATGCTATATTCATAGTTCAACCTAGAAGCTTTTAGGTAGCCTTGCATGCAAAAATATACTTCTCGCCCTCTCCAATAAAATTCTATTCATCCTCTCTGCCACTCCATTTTGTCGTGGGGTCCTCGGAGTTAAGAAGTGCCTTGTGATGCCTTGATCCTTGTAAAATTCCATGAATTCCACTTCTCTATACTCCGTGTCATTGTCTACTTGCGACACATGACCTGTCTCCTAGTTTGTTTCTCTACTTCTGCCTTTCATTGTTTAAACCTGGTGAACACTTCAGTCTTGTGCTTCATGAAGTAGAGTCAAACCTTCATTAAGTAATGATCTATGAAGGTCACGAAGTATCATGCTCTACCCTTAAATGGTATTGTCACTGGTCCCCAGATATCGGAATGAATATATTTAAGCACCGCGCTGCTAGTGTGTGTAGCAGTTTTGAACCTTACCCTACACTACTTACCTAGGATGCAATGCTCATAGAAATCCATCTTACATGCCTTAACTCCCTTCAACAGTTTTCGTTTATGAAGTTCCATCATGCCCCTCTCGCTAATATGCCCTAACCGCATATTCCACATATTTGTATCATCTGTGCCGGATTCTATGTGTGAGGTGGTAGCAGCCTCACCCATAACTGTGCTCCTAACTAACTTGTACAACTTTCCAATCTTATGTCCCTTCATCAATACCATTGCACCTCTAGTGATCTTTAATACACCGCCAGATGCAGTGAATATGCAACCATTTGTATCTAAAACTCCCAAGGATATTAAATTTTTCTTCGAATATGGGACATGCCTGACATCACCAAGAATCCGAATGACTTCGTCAAACATCCTTACCTAGATGGTCCCTATTCTGATGACCATGTATGCTGCATCATTTTTCATTAGAACACTTCCACCATCATAAGACTTGTAGGAATCGAATCAAGTCTTATCTAGCCACATGTGATATGAACATCTTGAGTCTAGAATCCCATTGTCTGAGAGACGACTTGCACCTGAAGAGACCAAGAGGAGGTCTCTTTCTGAGTTCTCTTCTTCTACACTCGTTGATTCACTTATGTTCCCTTTTCCTTTGCTTTTACTTTCCACGACATCCTTCCGTTTCTAGCAGTTTCTCTTGAAGTGCCCCTTAATGCCATAATAAAAGCGCTCGTCCTTTGCCTTCAACTTCGATTTAGACTTTTTCTTCTTGTCGGACAGAGATCACTCCATGGATCGTCCACGTCCCTGACCTCCTTTTGCGACTAGCCCTTCCACCTAAGAGTTCTCATCACTCAACTTCTTCCTTATCTCATTGGAAACGAGTGCTGCAGTGATTTCTCTAAGTTTTATTGTATTCTTCTCATAGAACAGAGTAGTAACGAGATGGTCGTATGACGAGGGAAGCGATGCTAGAAATAGCACAACTTTATCTTCATCCTTGACCGTCTCCCCATGACTCACCAACTCGCCATATAGCTTAGTAAACAAGTTCATGTGCTTCAGGAGATCCATTACTTCTTTCAATTTCAGTCAAAAAAGTTGTTTCTTCACAGACAACTTATTTGTGAGTGACTTTGACATGTATAGGTCTTCTAGCTTCTTCCACATCATCAGAGATGATTCCTCATTTAGGACATTATACATAACCTCATCTGACAGACATGAACGGATGGTGCTCATAGCATTCTTCCTGATATCACTTCAATCATCATCTGATATCTTCTCTAGTTTTGTTTCCAATAATGCCTTGTTCAACCCTTGTGAAACTAGAATTTCATTGACCTCCTGCCGCCATAAACAGAAATTGTTCTTCCCATCAAACTTTTGTATATCGAATTTTAATCCAGATATCTTCACTCAAACCCAAATGTCCAACTTAACTCTTTGATACCACTTTGTTGTGAGTGAACCTGCTCTATATCATACCACAATGATGTAAACCCGAGCCAATAATAAACTTAGATCAAACCCTAGATGTTAGAAATTCAGATCTAACACTACCACCAATCCATGCACTTTGCGGAAGTATGATAAATGAAGATAAAACAATATAATGATGCAGGATAACGAAACCAAAAGCAAACAATTACAAACACAATGATATTTTATGTGGAAAACCCTTGTGGGAAAACACCATGGCATAAAATGACAGAGATCCACTATAATAAATTTTTAAAAAAAAAAACTTAGAATTGTACAGACTTACCTTCTTCGATATAAATGTACTCGATCTCCCCTTACAATGCACACCTCTAGAAAGTCCCTAGATCCCTTGAGAAATCCTTCCCAAGTCCCTTTATAAGTGTAAAAAACGCTCTCCCTTGGACAACCCTACCCCCTTGAGAAAACACTTGTATTAGTTTTCTATCAACCTTAAACCCCCAATGAGAAAACTGAGCTTAAATACCTTATTTCATGTAAAATCATGAAACCTGATGGTCGCACCCACGGTTGATCGCGAACCATTATAAAGGGTCACGGTCGACCGTGGGCTTTACCACGGTCGACCGTGAACATCACAATGAGTTATGGTCGACCGTGACCTGCAAAATGCAAGGCATCTACACAACAATGAGATTGTTTTAAAGAGTGAAAGAAAATAAGAAAAAAAAAATAATGTTCATCATCTCAACTAGACATTGATTTTTTTTCTTGGCAAAATTGGTACCTTAATCCAAATCGTGCATATTTCAATTAAGTGATTTAACTTAATCCGTTCATCTTAATTGGTAATGAACATATCTTTTAATCATATATTCTATTTTTTTAATCTTTTTCTTTTCTGATTGAGCCTTTGTAGACATCTAATCAAAACTTTTTATTTGTTGTTTAATGTTCTTGCATTTTTTTAGTAATAAAAGGTTTGATATTCGTTTTTTGTATTCAAAAGGTTGTCAGGTAGATTCAAGATTTCATTTATGGATTTCTCATTTTTACCAACTTTTTAGAATTTTCAACATCTATTTTTCCTGAAAGGTTGGTTTGTATTTTGTTCTTTTTTTATTTTTGGTACGTTAGAATACAATTTCCATTATAAAAATTTACGGAACCTTTTGAAAATGAAGGAATCGACCTTAACTAACAATTTCAGATCAAGCCTTACATACCTAATTTGGATGATTACCTTTTAAAAGTATCTTTTAATGAATGTCTTTGACATAGGAATCAATTTTTTATGGAGTTTTATGCATATCTATGGTCTTTACTGTTAAATAAGGCCAAATAGTGGTATAGATAATTCATATACGCAATAATTCAAAGCAAACTACCCAAAATTTTATGCATAATTTAGTGGATCACAAACCTAGATATTATAATGAGGGTATGCTAGTTGCCATCGGAAATGAGCTCCAATGCATTTCCCCCAACAAGCTGGCAACAATCTCAACTCCTATCAAAAGATGGAGGCAGAAGTTAGTTTTTGTGGGTTGTTTGAAGTTAATTTTTAGATATAAATCAATGTAAGTTTAGTATGATATGTAGGCTGTTTGAAAGTTTTTTTTGTCCATGCTCAAAAATCTTAGGATTTGGTATTTTCTCTTTATCATACACCAAATCTATCAATGTAAGGTTTGTGCTTATCTCTCATGGACCAAACCTTTTGGGATGGAAGAATTTCAAATGAGAAAAGTGCATTTGAATAGTTGTGACCTTTTTGTTACCAACTTCATTTTGATTAATAAAATTTTCTTCTTAAACAAATATATCATTTACTTGTTTGTCATAGTTGTTTAGGTTAGATGGAGGGAATTCATTCCTAAGCATTCACCCTTGATTGAACCACCTAAAAGGGCACTCAATTGGGTTCTTGATGAGAAGATGGAATCATGTAAAATTAAAATTATTTTCTCCTCATTTCTTTGTGCTAATTTTAGCTTTAACATCTCTTAAGATCAGGATTTCTTGAGTTTGTTTACTTAGAGAAAAAGAATTTGGCATTTTGAGTTTTCTTTACTTGGAGGATTGAAATTGGCATTTTGGGTTTTGTTTCTAGGAGGATTTTGAGGGTACTTAATATGTGATTTTGTGGGGTGGGATTTGAAGTATCTACATATGGGTATTGCTCTTTGGAGGAATTTGAATGAAGAAAGGAGGGAAATTTGTGTCTTTAAAATTGTGGTGAAATAGTTGTCTGATTGGAATGGAATTTCAGTTTTTTCTTGGGCAGTCACGTTTTTGTAAATGGTTTTTTATTGAGTTTTTTAATGAAGATGCTTAAATTGATTATTATTGTTGTTGTTGTTATTCTTGTTGTTATATATATAGTTCTTAGGAAAATGGCGGCTATGGGGTGAGAATTCAAGTGGGCAGTTTTGTTGTTTTGTTGTAATTGTTTCTTAGTTGAGCTCCAATTTTTGTGTTTATGTTGATTTTTTGTATAGAATTTCATGTGTAAATTATTGGCTTTTTGGCTATGGTGATTTTGGCTTGAGTGTACGTCCATTAATGGCCTGAAAACTCATTTGCTTTATGTTGAGGCATTATTTTACTTGAGTGTGCATCAATCCTTATATTCTCCAAATATGTGGTTCTCCATTGATTGCCTTTTAATAAATGTTTCTTTTGTAGGTCAATAGGTGAAATGGATGTTAATACCTTCGAGAGTACCATTTTCTCAATCGTGTCAAAGATTATATTTGAATATTGAAATTGATTATCAAGAAGCAAGTCAACAATTGTTAGAGTCTACTGTTTTCTCAGTCTTGTCAAATATTACATTTAAATATTGAAATAGATGATCAAGGAACAAGCCAATAATTATTGGAGAGTCTATCATTTTCTCAACCATGTTGAAGATTATATTTGGATACTGAAATAGGTGATCAAGGAGCAAGCCAACAATTATTAGAGAGTTTACAATTTTCTCAACCGTATCAAAGATTATATTTTGATGGTAAAATAGATGATTAAGGAGAAAGCCCACAATTATTTAAGAGTTTACCATTTACTCAACCATATCGAAGATTAGATTTTGATACTGAAATATATGATGAAGGGGCAAGACAAGATTTGGGGATAGATACAAACAAGAATTTAGATGAAGTGCCAAAAGTAGGAATGGTGTTTATCATTGACAAGAGTACATATGAGTTCTATAATAGATATACTAGGAATACAAGGTTCAGTGCTCGAAAGGGATGGGTAAATAAATCTAATGATTGTAAGATCATACTTACAAGAATTTTTTGTTGTTCTAATGAAGGTTGTAGAAGTAAAAAAGAAAAAACATGGCCAACCAAAGTATATTCGACCGATTACAAGAACTCAATGTCAGCAAGCATGAAGATTAGGCTTCAGAAAAATGAAAAATATAGTGTGACTACGTTCATAGTAGAGCATAACCATGAGGTTATTACACCAATAAAGGTGCACATGTTAAGTTATATAGAAGCATGACTGATGTTCAAAAACCTACAGTGGATATAATGGAAGCTTTGGTAATAAACAGGAAAGAAGCTATAGAATTGTTAAGTAGACAATCTGGAGGTCTGGAAAATTTGGGTTTCACATGCGTCGGTTACAAAAATTACTTATAAAAGAGACAAATGAAAGAGATGAAGAAGGGTGATGACGCATCTGTTCTTGAATACTTTCAGAAAATGCAAGTGGAGAATCCATCTTTCTTCTATGCGATACAACTTGACAAAGATGATTAGATGACAAATATATTTTGGACAGATGCAAAGTCAATAATGGATTATAGTGTGTTTGTAGATGTTGTTTCCTTTGATACCACATACATAATTAATAGTTATGGATGTCCATTTGTCCCATTTATTGGGGTAAATCATCATAAGGAAAATATAATATTTGGTGCGGCATTGCTATGCGATGAAATGATTAAATCTTTCAAATGTTATTTCAAATGTTTTTAAGTACAATGTCTAAAAAATAACTAATGGGAATCTTAACAGACCAAGACGCTACAATAGCTAATGTAATAGATTCAGTGATGCCAGGAACATATTATTGTTTATGTATTTGGCATATCTACCAAAATGTTGGAAAACACTTTGACAAGGTATTTAAAGGTTCAAGAGGTTTTTATTATGATTTTAATAAGTGTGTATATGGTTATAAGGAGGAGAAAGAGTTTATAAATGCATGGAATAACATGCTCGAGAAGTATGGTTTAACTGAAAACAAGTGACTAAAAGATTCGTCTAAAAAAAGAGAAAAATGGGCATTAATTTATGAAAGAAATACATTCTGCGTAGGCATGGTGAGCATGCAACGAAGTGAGAGTATGAATCATGTATTGAAAACATATCTAAAGTCTAAATACAAACTATTGTGTTTCTTCCATCATTATGACAGATTACTGGTTGATCTACGATATAAGGAGAACCAAGCTGACTTCTAAATGACCTTAAGTGTATAGTTGAGGTGCATTTACTCCAATGCCCATCTCCTTACCCAAAATTATTTTTTACCACCTCATCCAACACATAACATGATGTCATGTGATAACTTCCAATCCCAACCCTTCAACCACTTTTTACCCCTAGGATCACCAAGAATTACTAGGTTGGAGGTTATAAATAACCACATCCCCTTCTCATTTCACACACACTCTAAACATTAGAAAGAAGCATGCATCAGATTCAGAAGGATCCACTCTCATTCCAATCCATTCCCATCTCTAGAAATCCCTTAGCCTTAACCTTAGCCATCCCTCTACCAAGGAGAGTCAGAGTGAGAGTGAGGGCGAGAGAGAGAGCCCAACCCTGATCTAGCCTAGCCTAGCCAAAGGCCAAGCCTCCTGAACCAACCAAGTTCAAATATGAGCCAATCGATCTAGCCTTACAGCACTATCGTTCATCCTACCATCTAAGCCTCTTTCAATTTCATCAAATCAGTGCATCAACATCGTGCAACATCCAATCCCTTCTCAACCCCCTACTCCTCATATACATTAGCATCATAAGTGCATTTTCATCATTTTCACACATCTGACTAGTGGGCGTATGCTTTTATGGATTGCCGATATAATCAGATCTTGCTCATTAGCCAGTCAGCCATCATTTTAACATATATATAGCATCCCATTATTTTCATCGTATATGACTAGTGGGTGTATGCTCTGAGACGTCCCGATATAATCGCAATAAGTCCACCAGAAACCTTAGCCAGTTAATCATCATTTTATCATAAGCATCCATACAACATCATAAGCATCCCATACATATACCCTCACACTTGATCATTTTGAACGTATGCTCAGTGGCTTGCCGACATAGTCGAATCCTGCCCATCAGAAATTCAGATTGATTAATCACTAGTATCATTGCATCGCATTACATTTTCTAAATGCAAGAACTACACTTATTCTTTAAAAGTTAATCAAATCCTGTGAAGTAAAGACCGTACCTCCGTAAGGGTAGAGTGGGTGCCTAACCCATTCTATCTCTGTAACCATGGTCCCTTACTCAGAATCTTTAGAACGTAAACTCACGAGTCATTTAGGGTTAAGGATATTCGTGTTCTCAACCTTAAGCATTTGTAAGGGCTCTAACTGACTGTAGAATCATAATAATTGGTTAGTGGCCACTCTAGTCAAATATAACACCTTCACCCCTTTTTACAAAAGCCCTTGAGCGAGGCAACTAATAGAAAGAAGAGAGTGGATCTCCCGTACCCTCGAGGAATCCGCCCTCTAGTGTTCATAACTTCTAAGGCTAAGGGATGATCAGCAAGGTATACTTATTAAGTTTAGGATCATATAAAGGTTGTGGAATTATTTTGGGTCAAGGGTTAAGGTCATAAATACACCTCATTTACCCCTTCTTTTCTCCTTGATGCTCATGTCCTCTTGTGTCTTTGGTCTTTTGCTTCCAAGGACTCAGCCGACTACATGACACAAAGACTCATGTCATTAACAAAGAATGTGCACAAATCAGTGCACTTAACACCACGTGCTTCCTGCATATTGATTTACGACAAAGTTGTGGTGTTTTGGCTTCGCTAATATTGTTGGTTGTATATGGACTAATAAAGGTTGGATAAGCATGCTTGCATTCTACTAAGGTGGTGCATTTGGTTAACCTAACATTTTTACGTAAAGTAGTGCATTTGGCAAACTCACTAGATCTATTTTGGGTGGCAAGTTTAGCAACCCCACCATTTTGCAATTCTCTTAGCATGCATTAATCAACTAGCTTAGAAAACTGTATGTGATGTTATGCTTCATTACATGTACTTGATTGTGTTGATAACATGTGCAACTTAGGGAATGGTTACACTAATTTAACCACTCACTAGTCACTCCCACTTGTGACTATGTTTTAAAATACTAACTAGCTACCTTTGATGCAGGCATCATCATGGTGGCAATGGCAATCGTAGTTGACATGGACTATGTGATCCATGTGTAGTGTTTTCAGTTTCTGAAGATTTAAAATAGTTGGTAGACCTTTATTTTGATTCTACCATCAACATCAATGTACAGAAACATTAAATTTCTAGTTCTTTTGGGATGTATACCTTAGGCCCTAAATGAATAAAATATGTGGTTGTTTTAAGGTCCATTTGAATATTGTTGTGATAGTATGATGCCACTTAAATTTACTACTAACTATATACTGTTTAGTTTAAATTCTATGCAAATGAATTGATATCATATAGCCTACCCATTAAACCTCACTTCCGCATTTAAAAGTGACACTCGGGAAATCAGGGATCATGAATGTGCCCGACCCCTCAAATTTTGGGGAGTGACAAGTTGGTGTCAAAGCATGAGTTGACAAATAAACTGAGACAATAGGTTGGGGACTCATCATAAGCTACACGTTGACATAGTTAGGATCATTAACATACATACAGTGAACTCTAGGATCCAACTCTCCCTATTTATTTGATGGTTGTGGACTTGAATTTAGGAATTTAACATTAAGAACAAACTCTTGATTGTTCAAACTATTCCAAATCTAGACATAGAAACGTCGAACCCTAGGATTAAAAATCCTCATTTGATTGCTGATTGCAATGTCAAAATTAGGAAGTTGACAGTAGGATAGCTTGGACCAATAGTGTCTAGCATGAGAGATCATTATACGTACATGCTTACTTTAGAAGAATTAAGAGAATGAGACTAAAACTTTAGGAGAAGTAAATTTTGACTAGAAATTTGAAAAACCTCAAGTTTAGAGGAAAATGTGTCCAACAATGCTCAGCTAACTGAAGAAATTTTCGGTCAACCGAATACTGCCATGAGGTCTCGATGAAAATATGACCAAAGTTACTCAACTAACTAAAGGAATTTTGGGTCAACCGAGTAGCTCTGACCCTATTTTTAAAAAATTAAGACACTGATTCCCAATCAACTGAATAAATCATCGATCGACCGAATGCGGTTAGATGTGTGCGTGCATGGGGTTGTTTAAAATACCCCTCACTCCACTCGACTCTAAACCCTCTCTCCCTCCTCCCTAAAGTTTTCTTAAACCCTATAAAACCTTTACTCCATTTTCAATTTTCTTTCACAATCTGGATTTTAAAGTTTGAAATCTTCCCCAAATTCTCAAAACATATTTAATTCCTCTCTTACCTCGAATCTATCAACCCTAAGAGTTAGATAGAAGCTCTCCTCTCCATCATATCTTATTTTCTTCTAGTTCCATTGATCTATGCCCTAACCGGAAGAAAACAAGGTGCGTCTAATAATGTGGGGCCAAGAACGGTAATCAAAGAAGAAGGGGGCTCCAAGTGCCTCTAAATACACTTTAACTCCTCAATCTAAGAAAGTTGTGACTCGTGTAAGAGGGGGTGCGTCCACGTCAACAGGAGAAGCCAAGGTCTAGTCGGAACGTCGCCCTAGGAGTAAAGGTAAATTTTTAGGTCGTATATTCTTTTATGAAGCAAAGGTAGATGACAACTTATTCATTGATAATAATGCACTAGATAAGGCTCTGTTGGGCACCTATCTCAATGCCCACTAAATGAGCCAATGAGATAGAAGCTTGAAACTTTTTCGCCACCATTTGCAACACCTACAGTAATCTGATGAGTTGATTTTGCAATTGGCAAGCGTGTCTACCATTTTGATGTAGGAGTGTGGCATGGTGCTATGGTCATCATGGATAAGGATTTTGAGAGGAAGAGACACAAGGACGAACATGCTGCTTTCATATATGGTGGATACAAAGTTTGGAGGTTGGAGAATGGTCTGAAGGCTTCTGAAATGCTTCCTGTGTGCCATGTGTTGCATCACATTTTCACCTTCAATGATTACCCAAGGTCAGGTAGTTGAAATCAACTTACGCTCTTCATGGCGGAAGTACTCTGCCAGGTGTGTAAGGGTAAGGATGTGTGTCTCCCTTCCATAATACCGGGCCAAATTCTGAAGATGGTTTTCACTTGTCCAGGGATCGCTTTGTCATTTGGTTGTTTAGCCAACAAGATGGTCAAATAGTGTCACTTCCCAAGCTCTCATTCCGAACTCATACATTCAGGGAGATTAATCAACAGACCATGAGTTGAATAGGTCTAGCGGAATAACAAGAGGAAGGAATTCTTCTGGATGAGGAAGAATTTGAAGAAGAGAATGAAGAAGAAGACGAAGACTTTCAGGCACCGACCGACTATGAGGACCACCTTAGTAAAATTAAGAAAGAATTGACTGAAGCAAAGGCAAATCGGGCTCATATGGAGCGCAAGATGGACAAGATCTATACTAAGGTGAAAGAGATCTTATGTTGCGCTCAAGGAAAAGAAGCACCTCCTCCCCTAAGTGATTCACTAGAACAATAGATTAGTATTTAACGATTCTGTAGGATTAGTGTGATAGCACTTAATTTTTTTTTCTTGGCATGTTAGTAGTGTTTTGAGGTGGTGTGTTTGTCCTGCAAACATTTTCTAAAAAGGAACAACACAATGTTAATTGATGATGATGAATGAAAGTGTTCCATTTAGGTAGTGGATTAGTATTTAATGATTCTGTAGGATTAGTGTGATAGCACTTAGTTTTTTTTTTCTTGGCATGTTAGTAGTGTTTTGAGGTGGTGTGTTTGTATAGCAAACATTTTCTAAAAAGGAGCAATGCAATGTTAATTGATGATGATGAATGAAAGTGTTCCATTTAGGTTTTCTTATGTGTTGAAGTATATATGTCTATTAGAGAAAAATTTTGTGTGTAACCTACAACTGTTTACACTAAAACAGAAAAATGAATGAGATGCTAGTTGTAATAGTTCAATGTAGAATGTCAAAATCACAACTTATGACTATTTTTCCAATTATCGCCATGTACATAGTGTTTGTTTTACGAGTTGTCATGTATTGATGTTGGTAAACCAAAGCGGCTTGTTTACTCATTTTTAGAACTTCGTTTCCTAGTTTCCTTACAAAGGTATATAAATTCTTTGTTCACTCATTGAACATCATTCCGTAGAAAGAAGTTATGTTGTCCTTAAAGGCGCTAGATCGTTATAATATACAATAAAAGCATTATAAATTTTGAAGATGAAATTATTTTTGGGGCGTAGATTGTAACAACCAAATTTTTTATAGCCTTAGATGTTCTTGAGTGTTTATAAAAATTTTATCTAATTTAGTAGGCAAATGAATGCGTGTGTAAAGGGTGCAAGGACCAAGAGACTAATGGAATGTGCACCAGAAGTTTAAAACCCGGGATCTCGACTCCCTAAGGACTTGCTAGATGCCTGGATATGTAAATTTAACTATATGATTTGGTACTTTCACAAAACCATTGATTTTGTCTAATTACTCTAATCTTGAACCTAACCATATGATCCGTGCATGTTGGACCACGATCCCAGGAAAATGCCATTGATTTATCCAAATAATTGAATCATAAGGAAAATCTACCGAAGAATCTATCTAATCAATAAATCAAATCATGACTATTTGAGATACATACCTTAAACTAACTAAACTACCCTTGTGACATAGAGAGTCATATAGATTCGATCAAGTGTCCTTAGATGACAAATCGTATACCTAACAATGCACACTGCAACCCTAGTATCAAGATCTACAAAATCATATTCTCAAAATCACCCTAAAGGTGGTTGAAATGCCCAAAAGAGCTCTAGACCACTCATTAGTAGAAGTCATACCTCGAATTGTATAACTTAGATCGAGGCCAATGTGTGTGAGTTGTTTGACTCACCTCAGTTCATTCTTTAAAAAAAAACTATATAAAGGAATTTTATTTCTAAAAGGAGTTAGAAAATCAGATATATATATATATATATATATATATATATATATATATATATATATATATAAAGTTTTAGGGTTTTAAGAAGGGCATTTTCATAGGAAATCGTCAATTCGACCACCATTCTTCTGTATGATTGATGCCTAGCAGTAATCGAATGTGGAGTATCATCCTATTGTGAAAATTAATAACTAATTTGGGTTTTCTCGAGTTTCATTTAAAATTTGTGTAGTTAATTAGGAATTTTCATAGTTTTTTAGCCCTAAATGTAGCTGGTGTGCAAAATCATGTACATATAGGTGAGGACTATTCTTCTAAGTTAATATTTATTAGCCCGTGTTAGTTTTAGTTAGTGAATTTTATGTTTATATGGAGATTTTCCTTTTTCAAATGTTAGGATCTTAGTATGGTCATGATTCATATGATATATGTGTCAATTTGATTACATGAATGCTTATTTGTATGCAATTATTATCTATATAAGCTTGTTTCTGTGAAAATATGAAATTGCATGTTGTGCACGCCAAGTGTTTGGTTAAATGCCTGAGTGAGATTTGTGATAGATTATTGTTCTTTTGTACTTGTATTCCTATTTAGGATATCATGAATCTATGTTTCTTGAGATTGTCTTTGCAAATGAAAATTTAATGACTGTCGCCTAGGGTGTAAGTGTTATAGTTTATAGCCCCTTTTTGTTGTCAAATTTGTGGTGCCAAAGACACCGTTATGAAACTTGCATATGTGAAGAACAAAGCTCTACTCAAGATCAGCTTTGATTGACAAGCATTGTTCACAAGTCAAGACTTGAGAAAGTGAGATTGTTCGACTTAATTCAAGACAAGGATAATGCAAGATCACAAAAAGCTTTCAAGTTTAACCTCAAGATCTCTAGAAGCTTTCAAGTTTGAACTACATTAAGACTTCAAGCTTCACTACTTTCAAAGGTCACTTGTCTCCTATTTTCAATGTCCTTACTTCACTTATGAGGTATGACTGACCTTAGGTTGACCTTTAGAGTAGGCCATTCTGGATACATAATTCAGATGTTTTATATAAGTGAGTTTAGGTTGTTCTAAGACTAGTCCTAGACCTTGTTCAACTAGTCCTAACACTGCTTCGACTTGTCCAAGAATTTCCTAGATCAGTCGTAAGTTTGTTGCAAAATTTAAAAATTTACTGTTAGGCTTCAACTAGTCTTAGGGTCTGTTCGACTAGTCGTATGAACAGTGTCGACTGTTGCTTCAACCAGTCGTAAACCTATGACTTAAAGTACAGTATTGAAATTCGGCTAGCTTCGACTAGTCGTGAGCAACCTACGACCAGTCGTAGACTACCTACGACCATTCGTAAAACCGCCAGATCTTATCACGCCTGAATTTTCAAATATATGTTAGTTCTACTACCAATCGTAGAGTTTTTTAGACCAGTTGAAGACGTGATTTGCTCACCTATAAATAGAGCATGAATCTCAGAATAAAATAGGAATTTCAAGCTACTTTAATTCGGCCTTCTGAGAGATAAGTCTGTGCTCCATTTTAAGCTAAGTGTGCATATTTAATATTCTCTTTCTTTAGTTTTCTTATTTGATTTTGTTCCTACATTCCAATCTTATTTGAAAAGAGGAATTATTGTATTTTGTCTTCTTGGAATCAAAATCAAATAGAGCTACGCCCCATTTGGTTTAATTTAAAATCTATTAGAACCTACAACCATTATAAAGTGAATATTGGACATTGAACTTTGACATTCAAATCTCTACTCTGACTTGGTTCTTCTGGGCTGCTACAACGAAGGAGAAATTCAGGTATTTTACGTTTATATAATTTACTTTCATTTGGTTTTATTTTGGGATTTGCCAGAAAAATCTCATTGTATTGGTTATCTGAGGAGAGCCAGGAAAACTCAAAAGAGGGGTTTTTTAATTGTGTAAGCCCACAGAGAAAGACACAATTGTGAAGGTTTTGGGTGAACCTGGAAAACCTATCTTTGATAGTGAACGCTGATATCCCCTGTGTGAGGATATTATGAGTGGAGTAATTGTGTGGCTGTTTGTTAACAGTTGTTGTACACACAGGCGAACCACTATAATCCCTTGTGTTTTGTGGTTGTGTGATTTATATTTTATATCTTTAATTATTCATTTGTGAGATGTATATGTGAATGTGAATGATTGTAATCATTTTATTTCAAAGCTCAGTGGGGAATGTTGTAATAGTTTAGAGTTATATTTCTGCAACTTATTCCTTGCTATCTCTTTATTAGTTTGAGCTTCAGTTTCTCTAATTGTTCTAGTAAGGTTGCCCTACCATTTTTATGGTACATGGTTGTCCTTAGAACAATCAATATTTTGAGATTACATTCAGCATTGTGTATTGATTTATAAATTTGGCTATCTCACTTTCTTTATTTTCGCTGTATTTATTTTAATTTTGGCATAGTCCTATTCACCCCCTCCCCCTCTAGGACATATAAGCTTGGCCATTTTAAGTGGTATCAAAGCCTATTAGCTCTCTTTCTTATTTGGATTTAATTCCTAAGCTAACGATCTAAGCTTTATATAAGATGTCAAATTTTGATAGCCTATCAGTCACTAGGCCTCTACCCTTTGATGGCTCCAACTATGCCTATTGGAAAGCCAGGATGAGGATCTTCCTCAAATCAATGGATGAAAGTGTGTGGCAAGCCACAGTGACTGAATGGAACCCACTTACCACTAAAGTAACTAGTATCGATGGTTCAAAATCAATAAGAGTAACTCCTTATTTCTCTTGGACCACCCTTCAGAAAAATGAGAGTAGTGCCAATGCAAAAGCATTAAATGCAATCACTTGTGCACTATCACCAGGTGAGTTCAAAAGAATCATATCTTGTGATACTGCAAAGCAAGCTTGGGATATATTAGAAATGACACACGAGGGTACTACAATTGTTAAAAAATCTAAAGTCCAACTTCTCACAACCAAATTTGAAGAAATTCATATGGAGGAAAATGAAATGTTTATGAACTTTTACACTAGATTAAATGATATTGTATACTCAATGTGGGGTCTTGGCGATAAAATCTTAGAAAGTAAAGTGTGTGCAAAGATACTACGCTCACTTCCTGAACGGTTCAACTCTAAGGTAACCGCGATCCAAGAACTTCGTGATATGGATAATATGAGGGTAGAAGAACTAGTTGGTTCTTTACAAACCTATGAGTTAAATTTTAAAGCTCCTAAAAGTAAATTTATTGCTCTTAAATCTTCTAAAGACAACTCTGATTCTGAAGATGATATGGCTCTTTTAGCGAAAAAGTTTTATAAGATTTTCAAGAGTAAAAAGAGAGTTGATTTTGAAAAATCAAATAATAAGAAAAGATCAAAACCTAAATCTAAAACTTGGAGGTCTTTAAAAGATAGTAAATGTTACAACTGCCAAGAATTTGGGCATTTAACAAACAAGTGTCCTAAAAAGGACAAACCCAAAAAGAAGGGTATGTTAGCTACTTGGGATGAATCGTCTAATTTTAAAGCTTCTTCTGAATCAGAAGATTCTGAAACTGAGTCGGGCAGTGAAGTTAAAGCCCTTATGACTCTAGCCAAATTCACTTTTTTAGATCATGATGATTCAACTAGTGAAGAAAATCTGAATAGTGATTATGAAAATGAAGATGATCTTCAAGACGCTTACAATGCCTTATACAAGGAAAGTTATAAAATTGTTGTGAAATTGAAACTTCAAAAAGAGAAATTTTCTAAACTCAAAGAAATTTATGAATCTCTTATTTTAGAAAAATCTTAAATTTTAGATTGTTTTAAAAAATCAAAATGCAATTTAGAATTCAAAACCTTCCTGATTGAAAATCTAAAATCTGAAAATGAGAAACTTAAAAATGAAGTTTCTTCTCTTCTGAGTTTAAAGGATACATAGAGGTATGCCCAAGGAGATCCAAAGTTAGAAAAACTTTTATCTGGATCTAAAAAATGTGGCGACAGATCTAAGTTGGGCTACGAAAAAAATGTTCCTCCTAAACAAAAGTATACTCCTCCTAAGTTTGTGAAAGGAAGTCCTCTAACTCAAAAGGAAAAAATACTAGTCAAGGTTTTTCTAAAAATATAAAAACTTTTCAAAAATCAAAAAGCAGCTATGTCAACTTCAAAAATTAGAACAGAAACCCACTAGCTGAAAAGATAGTTGATTTACTCAAGGAGCTCTTAAAATCAAACTCAGTATGTCATTCTTATAATAATAGACAGAAGAAGACTAACTATATTTCCAAACCCAAAATAGTTCTGAAATGGGTTCCTAAGGTTGCCTGCTTGGTTGCCCACACCGCTTTCAAAGCTACAAGCCACTCAAAGTGGTACCTAGATAGTGGATGCTCCAGGAATATGACAGGCGATAAGGCTTTATTCACCGATCTTAAAGATATGACTGATGGGTCAGTTACTTTTGGTGATGGAAGCAATTGCAAGATAATTGGACAAGGTACAGTTCAACTCTATAACCTTCCTTTGTTTAAACATGTTTTGTATGTTGAAGGACTGAAACATAATCTTCTAAGCATATCTCAAATTTGTGATAATAACCATAGTGTACGGTTTTCTAATCAAAGCTGTGAGATTCTAAACAACAAGGGTTCAGTAATACTAATTGGATGTAGAACGTCTGAAAACTGCTATATTGTTAGCGAATCTAGCTCATCTAATCAATCGTGTTACATGGTCCATACAGACGAGACTGATTTGTGGCACAAACGTCTTGAACATGTACACTACCGAAATCCATATAGATTAAGCAAACGGGAACTCTACCCAATCTATAAAAATTAGATAAAATATGTGGTGAATGCCAGATTAGCAAACAAACGAGGAACTCACACAAAAAGATGAATTTCAATACCACATCAAGATCACTCGAGCTTCTCCATATGGATCTTGTAAGACCTACCAGGATGAAAAGTCGAGGTGGCAAAAGATATATCTTGGTAATAATAGATGACTTTACCAGATATACATGGGTTGTCTTCTTAAGGGACAAATCAAAAACCCTTGAAGACGTGAAAAAGGTTTTCAAAAGGATTCAAACTGAAAAAGGTTCTCAAGTCAATAAGATTCGTAGTGATCATGGATCTGAATTTGAGAATAACAGTTTTGAGAAGTTCTGTAGCGACCATGGAATATTACATGAATTCTCAGCGCCCAAAACTCTACAACAAAATGGTATAGTTGAAAGGAAAAATAGAGTGCTTCAAGAAATGGCTAATGTCATGTTGAATAGTATGAAGCTCTCTAAGAATCTTTGGGCTGAAGTAGTCAATACAGCTTACTATATCATTAACCGGGTTTACACTAGTAAAGGTAATAATAAAACGGCTTATGAAATGTGGTTCGATAAAAAGCCTACTGTCAAATACTTTCGAGTTTTTGGTAGCAAGTGCTATATTTTACGGGATCGTGAAAATCTGGGAAAGTTTGATACGAAAAGTGTGAAGGGATCTTTTAGGATACTCTTTAAACAGTCGAGCTTATAGGGTTCTGAACAAAAGGACCAGTATGATTCAAGAGTCTATCAATGTAGTCATTGATGATCACTTAAATACACCAATCTCAAGTTCAGATAATGATGAAGTTCTAGTAATTGATAAATCTGATACTTCATCTGATCAGACTGATTCTGAACTGAGGACTGTTAAAGATCATCCAACCACACGGATTCTTGGAAACCCTCTCACTGGTGTTCGCACCCATAGACAACTTGAGGATATATGTAATTATGTATGTTTTACATCCCAGATAAAACCATCCAACGTAAAAAAAGCTCTTACTGATGAAAACTGGATTGTTGCGATGCAAGAAGAACTTAACTAATTTGTGAGAAATGACGTTTGGTATCTCGTACCTAAACTTAAACATAAACACATCATTGGAACCAAATGGATTTTCAAAAATAAGTCTGACGAGCTTGGCAATATAATTTGAAACAAGGCAAGGCTAGTGGTACAAGGTTACACTCAAATTGAAGGTATTGATTTTGATGAAACCTTCGCACCAGTAGCACGTCTTGAATCAATTAGACTCTTTATATCCATTGCGTGTTTTAGAAAGTTTAAGATTTACCAAATGGATGTGAAAAATGTATTTTTAAATAGTGATCTACATGAGGAAGTCTATTTTGAACAACCGATGGGTTTTGAAGACGCCAAAAATGCTGATCATGTGTATCGCCTTAAAAAGGCACTTTACGATTTAAAATAAGCTCCTAAGGCATGGTACGAGAAACTAACAAAGTTTCTATTAAGCCATAATTTTCAAATGGGATGTGTTGATAAGACTCTATTTATTAAAAAATATAATGATCACATTCTAATAGTACAGATTTATGTTGATGATATCATTTATGGATCTACCTGTACTGACATGACTATTGAATTTACAGATTTGATGAAATCTCAGTTTGAAATGATCATGGTTGGGGAATTGAAGTATTTCCTTGGGTTGCAAGTTAAGCAAAAACTTGATGGAATGTTTATTTCTCAATCTAAATATGCTTTGAATTTGATTAAGAGATTTGGATTTGAGAATGGTAAGAACTTTGATACTCATATGAGTACAACTTTGAAACTCTCAAAAGATTCTAAGGTAAAAATGTGGATCCGAAATTATATCGGAGTATGATTGGTAGTTTACTGTATTTAACTGCTAGTAGACCTGATATCGCTTTAAGTGTTGGTATTTGCGCTAGATATCAATCTGATCCTAAAGAGTCGCACTTGATTACTGTCAAGTGGATTATGCGATATGTCGCTAATACTGTTAATCTCAGTCTCTGGTATTCACATGAGACTAGTGTTCAATTGGCTGGGTACTCGGATGCTAACTGGGCTGGTAATCTTGATGATAGAGAATCAACTAGTAGTGGTTGCTTTTATATTGGAAACTTTTTAGTTTCTTGGTTTAGCAAGAAACAAAGTTCTATATCACTTTCAACAGCTGAAGCTGAATATATCGCAGCTGGTAATGCATGTACACAGCTTGTTTGGATGAAACATATGCTAAGTGATTATGGAATTAAACAGGATTCTATGTTATTATATTGTGATAATTCCAGTGCTATAAATATTTCAAAAAATCCAATTCAGCATTCTTGTACTAAGCACATTGACATTAAATTTCATTATAGTCGAGAATTAGTAGAAGAAAAGGTTATATCTTTGGAATATATCCCTACCGAGAATCAACGCGCTGACATTTTCACTAAACCGCTCGACAAAAGCAGGTTTAATAAAATGAAATTTGATCTTGGCATGTGCATTTTTAAATGAGTATTTATGCCTATTTGTATCATATTGTATATAATTGCTTGATTAGATTTCAATTTTTGTATATAATGTTAAAATCAGATTTTTTTGGCCGGTACTCGACCAGTCGTGAGTATACACGACCAGTCGTGCTACGACCGGTCATGTACATCCACGACCAGTCGTGAATCGCGTGAATCACTTAAAATTGGGAAAAATGCTTCATCTTCTTCATTTCTTCTTCACTCTCCAACGGGCCGACGCACGACTAGTCGAACCCTTCCTTCAAAATCTTTAAGGTTAGTGCTCCATTTGTATTTTTCTTGTAGATTTAAGTCTAAATTTCTTTTATTTTTCCCTTGAAGTTATCTATTTCAAATTTCGTTGAGATTTGAGATTTTTCTTTGGTAAAATCTGATTTGAGAAAATCCATTTCTCAATCCTTTGCAACTCTCTATTTCCTTGAACTCCTTGTAATAAATGGCATCTAGAGGGAGAAAGACAACATCTCGTGGTCCATCTTCTTCCTCCAGATTGGCCCCTATCACTAAGTGTCATCTTCGATCTCCCGAGGACGATCCATCTTATGTTCAGGACATCAAATTGCGTAACGTTATTGTTGAACATCCTATTGATACTAATCATGTTGCTCCTTTTGATATCCTTCCTATGCTCCAAGCTGTAGGTTGGGATAACTTATTACATTAGGGTGGGTCAGTATACCGGTCCATTGCCCAGTCCATGTTCGCATGCATATGTGATTTTTCATTGAAAAATTTATCTTTTAAGATAACCACAAGAGAAGGACCATTTGACGTTGATCGTCATTTAATTTCAGCTCTTATGAAAATTCCTGTGAATGATGAGGGCATTCCTATCCATACCTTATCTTAAAAACCCTCAGTATCTGAAAAACGTATGCTCACTAAAGATTTATGCAATTTGGATGTTCAATGGATACATAAAGGGAATGCACTTCCCTCAAAGTATCTGTTACCCAAATACAGAGTTCTTCACAAAATCTTTGTGTCTAACTTGTATCCTCGATCGGGTAATAAATCTGAGTTGACTTCCTTCATGGTTTGTGTTCTTCATGTTGTTGCTAGCGGTACTCATGTTTGTCTATCATCCTTAATTTGTCACTCCATTATTCAGTTTCGACTCCATCCAGGTCACAGTGACTTTTCTTTTGGTTATTTGATGACTGTGTTGGCTAGGTATATGCTAGTTGATATGCCGGTTGGAGAGGCACCTATCCATCATCTGATATTTAATAATTCTAATATCAATAAGATGAAGCTTGATTTCCTTCCTGGTCAAGGTGCTGGTGTTGGCAATGCTGAAGTTGAACATGAAGAACAAGCTAGTTGTAACGTCTCAGAAAAATCCGTACAAAGACCCGAGTACCACCTTAGGCAGAAATTACCTAGGACCAAAACCTTTAGAAAATTAGGTTAATGTTAGCAAGTGCTAAACTAGAGTGCATGTTAAATTAGCATTAATCACTTTAAATATGATCTGCAAGACCCAAAACGTGCAGAATCATTGACGCTACATTACCCTGAAATCTAGAGTCTGTCCTTGAACCCGGTTGCTCTCAGGAGCACACCGAAACTCCGTATCGAACCTGGACCATACTTCGAAAGTCTGATGACTGCAAAACTATATAGTTATGACCGCATTACTGGACTTGACAATCCCTTCGAAAATCAAGACCTAATTGTGTCTAGAAATGTACAACTTGAGCCCGGAGCAAAGTGTGTGAGAAACGTGAAAATATTTATAAATAAAAATCTGAATTTAAGTAATCTGAGTCGTGTTGCTTACGGGCCAAATATAAGGATTCAGACTGTTAGAATCTGACCCAAATACACACTTAGATCAGGAGAAATGTCCCACACATGTCGATGTACTTATGGTCCTGATCGAGTGACCGTGACCGTTGAACTAAAACTAGTCTGCCATGACTGATCTGTAAATTCGATCGGAACAAAAACTCAGCCTGACCTAGATTCATGGTCAGGGAGCTTAAGTCCGACCGCACGTGGAAAAGGGGCCACCAGAAGTTCTCCATTGGACCGGAACAGTCCGTATTTGGATATAACCTAAGTATACCTTGGCCCTGGGGCCATTCCCATCAAACCTGGGCCTATATAAGGACCTTAAACCCTCCCTCTCTCACCCCATATGAATTTGAGAAACCCTAGGGGAGAGAGGAGAGAAAAGAGAAGGGAAAAGAGAGAAAGTGAGAGTTAGAGATTCTTCCTAGGATTTGATCTCGCTATTCCACGCACTCAACCATCACTCCTGTATCGTTATACAGGCGATTCTGATTCCGTTATTAGGTAAGAAAACCTAACCGTAATCTGTTTTAGGGTTTTAGATAGTGTAAGTTATGAAATAGTTAACCTAATTTATGCTATAGGTTGCCAATCTGCCGTAGACAATGACTTAGCTTTAAAACTGAGTGCATTACGAGTCTACCGGCGAAAGGTGCAGACTATAAACGTATAGGTTATGGCTTTCCAGGCTTTCAATGTCGGTTAATGGTTTATTACTGACGTGGGTGCTATTTCACATGCCCAATGCGTCGTTTGTTTCGCGCTTTAGATATATATGAACTATATTGACTATAGTGTATTCTAGGTATTTATTGAAATGATTGAATGTGTGTAGAATTGAGATTCGTGTTTGCCATGATTATCTGTCATGGATAGGGGATAGTTACATTTGTAACAACTCCTTGGCGAAAGGATCCACCCAAATACATGTTATGACTGATGTATGTCATGTATGTTGAAGGGTGTAGTTTAAGTATTTGTTCAAATGACTGAATGAATATAAAATCATGATTGGTGCCTACCATGGCTATGGGATGCAAGTGCATGATGATGGTGTATGTGACAACTCCTTGTCAGAAGGATTTGTCCAAGTATATGTTAAAAATCAACATATGTCATGTATGTCGATAGGTGTAGTATAAGTGTTTGATAAATTGTCTGTATGAACAAGTAATTGGTGAATTGTATTATATATGGGTGTTGAGATAAGGTTCTCAACTACTTTAACTATGTGTATAAATCCCTCTATGTACCATATATTATATTGTCTGATTACTTATGAATTACATATGTGTGAATTCATGTTTATATTGTATTTCATAAAATGCTTAAATGGTTGTAGGATTTGAATTACTTACTGCCTGATTATCTCACATGAACTCTTGTTGGTACTGAGTGTGGTTGAGACTATGTAATAGTCCAGGCAATCGGTAACAAGTTTTGATTTGGTGGCTGAGGTTGTTTTCGCCCACAAGACGTGTTCGATGAGTCCGAGCCGTACTTCAATTGTCGACAGTAGTTAGATCACACGGAGTGCTTGTGCACTTCATGTCGATCAATTCGATGTGCGCTCGTGCTAGTCGAGCTCGTCAAGTAACCCGATTGACCCGATGTATGTTCACCATGTATGGACGCTACTGCTTGAATCTAGGGTACCAAACTCACCAGTGAAAATCCCTTTAAACCTTGGTACCTCGATCCGCTAAGACTCATGAGTCAGGCATAGTGGTATGGGATACTGTGGTCGAGCTGTTGGCCTACGCTGGGGTGACGAGCCTCCCCGTAGTGACCAGTGAGCAACCCAGACTCATAAGTCGAATACGGTGGTATGAGACACTGTATTCGAGCTGTCGACCTACACTGATAAGGTGACGAGCCCTTTGTAGTGACCTCGAGCATACTCTAAGACTACGTAGAGGTGACGAGACCTTACGTAGCAACAAGAGTACAATAGGCCTGCACTAATAAGGTGACGAGCCCTTTGCAGTAACCTAGAACCACAATATCGTATGAGAATTGCTAGGACTGATGATCCTAGAATGGATCATTGTTGGGAATTGATATAAGGGTGGTACCTTAGCTTCACAATCCTGCTGTATGAAAAGGACTAATAAGAACTTGGTAATCATATTCATGCACCACATTGCATGTGCCGTTTAGCGATGTGTAGAGAGCACGAGGAAGTGACTGACATGCGCGACCGTTAGATGAAGATCATTGAAGGAGTGCAGGCGAGGGCATGCATCATTTATTCATAGCATTCCTGCATTAATTAGAGTACTTAGGGATATTCGATTGTATTACTTTATCATTACTGCTTAATTGAATTGATAACATGTTAACCTTTACTTCATTATTCCACTGAGTTGATCACTCACTCCCACGTTACGAGACGGTGTCTTGAACACCTATCAGACCCTGTTGTAGGTTTAGATGATGACGTAGCTTGCGAGGCGGAGCTGAACTTTGTGAACGATGAGGAGGTATTCTCATATATGCAGTATTCAGGCGAGTTCTCGTAGACCATTCTAAATCGACAGGGGCTTCAGGGTTATACTTGTAGTGGCCTATCACATTTTGATATTTTGAAATTTGAAACAATACATGTAATTATTGACCTGGCGATGCATACATACATTGGGGACTTATACTGATTTATAGAGTTATACATATTTGAGTCAGTCTTCCGCTTGCGTATTACAACTATCCCTGGATTATGTTTTGCTAATTTGGCTTAATCTTATTCATGTTTTATGCACTAATACAAACAACATTTAATCATCATTAAATATGTTGTATAAGTGATGCGTTGGAACTCGGGAGTTAGACTTTTACTCGACCCCCATTTTTCAGGGCATTACAAGTTGGTATCAGAGCATGATTTGGATTAAACCGGACCTGAGTTATGATCACACGATGTACGCTGACGCATTTAGACCTAGGTGGGTGCAAGAAAATATAGAGACAAGCTTAGGATTTTCAGTTTCGCCAATTGGCGAGAGTTACCAAATACGATCACCAAGATCGGGTTCGTGCACATCCGTGATCGCTTGAGACGACCCCAGATCATCCCTAGACCGTCAATTGATGGGTTTAGACCATAGTTTAACCAATCCTAGCCTTCAACAATCGAGAAAATACGAGGTCAAAAATTATTCGAAATGACTCGAAACGACTCAAAACGGAGTCGGGGGCCAAACGAAACACTTCCAGGGGGACCCTGGGTAGGCCCCACATATTTTTACAGTCCAGGGGGCAGGAGCACCTCGCCCTATCGGCGAGCCATCACCGGACAATCCAGAGGTCGGCGAGGACCTCACCGATTCTGCAAGGCCTAGCTGGCTGGTAGGCCTGGCTAGGCGGGCCGATTCGGGCCGACGTCCCTTGGGTGCTGTATGGCCCACTGATGCATGTAGAGTTAGTTTTAAACCCTCCAAACACACCTCTCTTTCATAATCTACCCCTCCAAGCTTCCCTTTTTCTTCAAAACTCTTTGGTTCTCTCTCAAATCTCTCCTCCATTCACCCATTTCATCATTTTTCTTTAACACCTACACCCTCCCGCCGTTTTCCATCAAAACCCTCTCCTACCTCTCTCTTTTCCTTTGATTTGAGAGCATAAATCCCTCATTTGTGTCCCACATACCTTTAAGATCAACAACCCCTCCTTTTTCAACCTATGTTCTCATTTCCATGGCCTTATTCGAGCTTGTGATGGCCATTTTCTCGATTTCCATGCTTCTTTCTCTCATGGGGAAGAAGAGGACTCCTACGGATGAGGCTGGACCTAGTCGCCCTACTCATTCAAGGAGGCCTAAAGGTGCCGCTACTAGTGCTAATGTCGATCGGGAGATAAGAACCAAGCGGGAACTTAATCCCTAGGCTCCCCTCGAAAGGATTCTCCTGACAGATATGTCCCATGAGAGATTTCAGAGTCGCAAGGTCCTCTTTGAAGCTCATGTGGATGAGAGGCTCTTCGGGCAATATCTAGTGATGGACCGCCTAGTCGAAGCCAGGTGGGGTCCTGTTTTCGAGGGTGAGTACCGTGTAAATGTGGGTATAGTCCGAGCCTTCTACGCCCACATCCGAGAGAGTACGTTGGAGCCCTTGCAGTTCAAGATCCCCATTGGTAGAGATCGGGAGGCCACAATTGATGTTGGGTTGATAGCTTGGCTTATGAAGATGTTGTAAGTGCTATAGTTTCTATCCCTATGTGTTGTCAAATTTGTAGTGCCAAAATCACTATTATACTCTGTTATATATAACTTGCATAAGTGAAGCTCTCTCAAGGATCAACATACATGAACAAGCTAAGCTCACATCAAGCAAAGCTCTCAAGTACAAGACTCAAGATCTTGAATGAAAGAACTGATCACAAGACAAGACTCTTGAATGCAAGAACTGCTCACAAGACTCAAGATGAAAAGAAAAAGAAAGTACAAGGCAAGACTCAAGCTAAACTCAAGACTCAAGCTGAAACTCAAGCCACTTTCATGATTGAGCTACTTCAAGGTTTAGTCTACATCAAGACTTCAAGGCTCATTCTTCATGGTCTCTTGTTTCAATGTCCATACTTCATGATTGAGGTTTGTTTGACCATAGGATGACCTTAGAAGTAGGTCATTTCGGATACATAAGTCGAATGTTATTTTACATGTGATTGGTCTGTTCTTCGACTAGTCCTAGGGCTTCTTCGACTAGTCCTAGACTTGCTTCGACCAGTCTAAGAAAATCCTCGACCAGTCGTAAGTTTGTTACATATTCCGGATAAAATTTGTTAGCCTTCGACTAGTCCAGGAATCTGTTCGACCAGTCGTAGGAACAGTGTCGACTGATCTTCGACCAAGAATCTACGACTCGAAGTCCAGCGAAGATATTCAGGACCTACGACCAGTCGAAGGAAACCTACGACCAGTCGTAGGTGACCTACGACCAGTCGTAGGAGGGCTACGACCAGTCGTAGAACGGTCTGCGCTTATCCCGCCTAATCTTTCAAATATCTGTTATGGCTTCGACTAGTCGAAGAGCACTCTAGACCAGTCGAAGACCTGATCTTCTCACCTATAAATAGTGCACGAATCTCAGAAGAAATCATCGATTTAATTATAGTATTCAAGCTAATCCTCGTCGAACTTCTGAGAGATAATTTTGTGCTCCATCTAAGCTAAGTGTGCTTATTTAATATCTTCTTTCCTTAGCTTTATTTTAATTGATTTTGTTTCTTATATTCCAATCTGATTTGAAAAGAGGAATTGTTATTCCCTTTCTTTGGAATCAAAATCAATTAAGGCAAGCCCTATTTGGTTTAATTTAAAATCTATTAGAACTAGAACCATTGTAATCAAGTACTGGACATTGAACTTGGACATTCAATCATCTACTTTGATTTGGTTCTACCGGGCTGCTACAACGAAGAAGATATTCAGGTATTTTACATATTGTAAATTCCTTTCTATTATTTTGGTTTCTTTCAAGATTTGCCAGAAAAATCTTGTTATATTGGTTATCTGAGGAAAGCCAGGAAAACTCAGAAGTGGGGGTTTTTTTTAATTGTGTAAGCCCACATACAAAGACACAATTGTAAGGGTTTTGGGTGAACCTGGGAAAACCTATCTTTAGTGAACGCTAATATCCCCTGTGTGAGGATATTAGGAGTGGAGTAGCTTTTTGTGTGGCTGTTGTATAACAGTTGGTGAACACACAGGCGAACCACTATAATCCCTTGAGTTGTGGTTGATTGTTTTATTTTTCTAATTTTTATTCTTTTTGTGGGATGTATGTATGGTGGTGAATGTTGTAATTATTTCAAGCTTTGTGAGAATGTTGTAATAGCTTAGAATTTACTTTCTGCTATTCCTTTATAAGCTTCTTTTTCAATTTCATTTGAAAGTTGTTCCAGCAAGGTTGCCCTGCCATTTTTATGGTGTATGGCTGTCCCTAGAACAATACATCTTTAATTACAAGTTATTTCAATTCAGTTCATATTTGTTTTTGTATTCCTCTTCGATTTGAGACTTGATACAAAGACCTTTCTAGAAATAAGGTTGTCCTACCATAAACTCTGTTTTTGGTGTAAGGTTGTCCTTAGAATAACGTTTGTATCAACCTCTCAAGATCTGAATTTTGAGGTTGTTTTAATTTCATGCATTTTTATTTAAATTGGCTATAATTTTCTTTATTATTCCGCTGTTATAAGTTTTTATTTGGCATTGTCCTATTCACCCCCTCTAGGACATATAGCTTGGCCTTTTCAAGTGGTATCGAGCCTAATAGCTCCTTTTAATTCTTGGATTTAATTCTGAGCTAACGATTTAAGCTATTTAAGATGTCAAATTTTGATAGCCTTTCACCACTAGGCCTCCACCCTTTGATGGCTCCAACTATGCTTATTGGAAAGCCGTAATGAGGATCTTCCTCAAATCAATGGATGAAAATGTGTGGCAAGCCACGGTGATCGAATGGAATCCTCCTATCATGGAAGTTCTTGGGGTTGATGGTTCAAAATCTATGAAAACCACACCATATTACCAATGGACCACCCTTCGAGAAAAGTGAGAGTAGTGCAAATGCTAAAGCACTAAATGCAATTACTTGCGCACTATCACCTGATGAGTTCAAAAGAATCATCTCTTGTGATACCGCAAAGCAAGCTTGGGATATATTAGAAATGACACACGAGGGTACTACAATTGTCAAAAATCTAAAGTCCAACTCCTCACAACCAGATTTGAAGAAATTCATATGGAGGAAAATGAAATGTTTATGGACTTTTACACTAGATTGAATGACATTGTAAACTCAATGTGGGGTCTTGGCGATAAAATCCCGGAAAGTAAAGTATGTGCAAAAATATTACGCTCACTTCCTGAACGGTTCAATTCTAAAGTAACCGCAATCCAAGAACTTCGTGATACGGATAATATGAGGGTTGAAGAACTAGTTGGTTCTCTACAAACCTACGAGTTAAACTTTAAAGCTCCTAAAGGTAAATCTATCGCTCTAAAATCTTCTAAATGTAATTCAAGAAAATTCTGATTCAGAAGATGATATGGCTCTTTTAGCTAAAAATTTTACAAAATTTTCAAAAGCAAGAAAAGAGTTGATTTTCAAAAATCAAATGACAAAAAGAAGTTTAGACCCAAATCTCGAAAATCTTTGAAAGATAGTCAATGTTACAACCGTCTAGAATATGGGCACTTAGCAAATAGATGTCCTAAAAGGGACAAACCCAAGAAGAAGGGTATGTTGGCTACATGGGATGAATCATCGGATTCTGAAGGTTCTTCTGAATCAGAAGATTCTGAAACTGAGTCGGGCAATGATAAAGCTCTTATGACTCTAGCCAAATTCACATTTTCAGATAATGACTCTACAAGTGAAGAAAATCTGAATAGTGAATGTGAAAATGAAGATGATCTTCAAGATGCTTACAATGCCCTATATAAGGAAAGTTGTAAAATTGTCAAACTTAAACTTCAAAAAGAAAAGTTTTCTAAACTCAAAAATTGTTTTGAATCACTTGTCTTAGAAAAATCACAAATTTCAGATAATTTTGAAAAATCAAAATGTACGATTTGGAATTCAAAAACTCTCAAATTGTTGATTTAAAATCTGAAATTGAGAAACTTAAAACTGAAGTTTCTTCTCTTCTGAGTTTAAAGGACACATGGAAATATGCCCAAGGTGATCCAAAGTTAGAAAACTTTTATCCGGATCAAGAAAATGTGGCGATCGATCCGGGTTGGGCTATGATAAAAATCTACCTCCTAAACAAAAGTATACTCCTCCTATGTTTGTTAAAGGAGAGTCCTCAAACTCAAAAGGGAAAATTACTTATCAAGATTTTTCTAAAAATTCAAAAACTTTTCAAAAACCTAGAAATAGCCATGTCAACTTTAATCAGAAACGAAATCCACTAGCTGAAAAGATAGTTGATTTACTCAAGGAGCTTTTAAAATCTAACTCTACAGGTCATTCCTACAAATATACACAAAAGAAGACCAACTATGTTCCCAAACCCAAAACTGTTATGAAATGGGTTCCTAAAGTCACCTGCTTGGTTGCTCACACTGCTTTCAAAGCAACAAGTCATTCAAAGTGGTACCTAGACAGTGGATGCTCCAGGCATATGACAGGTGACAAAGCTTTATTCACCGATCTGAAAGATATGACTGATGGTTCAGTCACATTTGGTGATGGTAGCAACTGCAAGATTATAGGCCAAGGTACGGTTCAACTTTTTAATCTTCCCGTGTTTAAAAATGTTTTATATGTTGAAGGCCTAAAGCACAACTTGCTTAGTATATCACAAATATGTGATAATAACCATAATGTTCAGTTTTCTAATCAAAGCTGTGAGATAATAAACAATAAGGGTTCTGTAATATTAACTGGACGTAGAGCGTCTGAAAATTGCTATATTATTAGTGAATCCAGCTCATCTAATCAAACATGTTACATGGTCCATACAAACGAGACTGATTTATGGCACAAACGTCTTGGACATGTACATTATCGAAATTTATATCGATTGAGCAAACGAGAACTTGTAAGAGGTTTACCCAAACTTCAGAAATTAGATAAAATATGTGGTGAGTGCCAGATAGGCAAACAAATAAAGAACTCACACAAAAAGGTGAATTCAAATACCACATTAAGACCACTCGAACTTCTCCACATGGACCTGATAGGACCTGCCAGAACAGAAAGTCATGGTGGGAAAAAGTATATCCTAGTAATAGTTGATGACTTTACCAGATTCACTTGGGTAGTCTTCTTAAGGGATAAATCAAACCCTTGAAGAAGTAAGAAAAGTTCTCAAAAGGATTCAAACTGAAAAATCTTCTCAAATCAGTAAAATTCGTAGTGATCATGGATCCGAATTTGAGAATAGCAATTTTGAGAAGTTCCTACCGACCAAGGAATATTACATGAATTCTCTGCTCCCAAAACTCCACAACAAAATGGAATTGTAGAAAGAAGAATAGGGTGCTTCAAGAAATGGCTAATGTCATGTTGAATAGCATGAAGCTCTCTAAAAATCTTTGGGGTGACAGTCAACACACTTGCTATATTATTAACCGAGTCTACACTAGAAAAGATAATAAAAAAACGGCTTACGAATTGTGGTTCAATAAAAAGCCTACTGTTAAATACGTTCTATTTTTAGAAGCAAGTGCTATATTTTAAGTGATAGTGAAAATTTGGGAAAATTCTATACTAAGAGTGATGAAGGTATTTGTCTAGGATACTCTTTAAACAATCGAGCTTATAGGGTCCTGAACAAAAGGACTGGTGTGATTCAAGAATCCATTAATGTTGTCATTGATGATCATTTAAACACACCAACTTCTAATTCAGATAATGATGAAGTACTAATCATTGATAAACCCGATACTTCATCAAATCAAACTGATTCTGAGTTGAGGACTGTTAAAGATCATCCAACCACACAAATTCTTTGAAACCCTCTCACCGGTGTTCGCACCCGTAGACAACTTGAGGATATATGTAATTATGTATGTTTTACATCCCAAATTGAACCATCTAACGTAAAAGAAGCTCTCGATGAGATCTGGATTGTTGCGATGCAAGATGAACTCAACCAATTCATAAGAAATGATGTTTGGTATCTCGTACCAAGACCTAAAGATAAACACATCATTGGAACAAAATGGATTTTCAAAAATTATTCTGATTAATGTGGAAATATAATTAGAAACAAGGCTAGACTAGTGGTACAAGGTTATACTCAAATTGAAGGGATTGATTTTGATGAAACCTTTGCACCAGAGCACGTCTTGAATCTATCCGACTATTTATATCCATTGCATGTTTTAGAAAGATAAAGATCTATCGATGGATGTAAAAAGTGCTTTTCTAAATGGCGATTTACATGAAGAAGTCTATGTTGAATAGCCAATGGGATTTGAAGATTCCAAAAATACTGATCATGTATATCGGCTTAAAAGGCACTTTATGGATTAAAACAAGCACCTAGGGCATGGTATGAGAAACTAACGAAATTTCTTTTAAGTCATAATTTTCAAATGGGATCTGTTGATAAAACTCGTTTGTTAAAAAACATAATGATCATATCTTAATGGTACAGATTTATGTTGATGATATCATTTATGGATCAACTTGTACTGACTTGACTACCGAGTTTGCAGATTTGATGAAATCACAGATTGAAATGAGCATGGTTGGGGAATTGACTTATTTCCTTGGATTGCAAGTAAAGCAACAATCAAGGAATATTCATTTCTCAATCTAAGTATGCCTTGAATCTAATCAAGAGATTTGGATTTGAGAATGGCAAGAATTTTGATACTCCTATGAGTACTACCCCGAAACTATCAAAAGACTCTAATGGTAAAAATGTTGACTCAAAACTTTATCGGAGTATGATTGGTAGTTTGTTATATTTAATTGCTAGTAGACCCGATATTTCTCTAAGTGTTGGTATTTGCGCAAGATATCAATCGATCCAAAAGAATCTCACTTGATTGTCAAGCGAATTATTAGATATGTCGCAAGCACTGTAAATCTCGGTCTCCGGTATCCTCATGAAACCAATGTTCAATTAGTTGGGTACTGCTGAGTGGGCTGGTAATCTAGATGATAGAAAATCAACCGGTGGTGGTTGTTTTTATTGGAAATTGTCTAGTTTCCTGGTTTAGTAAGAAACAAAATTCTATATCACTTTCAACAACTGGAGTTGAGTATCGCAGCTGGTAATGCATGTACACAACTTGTTTGGATGCAACGAATGCTAAGTGATTATGGAATTAAACAGATTCTATGTTATTACATTGTGATAATTCCAGTGCGATAAATATTTCAAAAATCCTATTCAGCATTCTCGTACTAAGCATATTGACATTAGATTTCATTATATAAGGGAATTAGTAGAAGAAAAAGTTAGATCTCTAGAATATATTCCTACTGAAGAGCACCGTGCTGATATTTTCACAAAACCTCTCGATAAAAGCAAGTTCAAAAAGATGAAATTTGATCTTGGCATGTGCATTTTAAATTGATAATTTATGCCTTCTTGTATATATTGTATATATTTGCTAGATTAAATTTCAATTTTTGTGTAAATTGCAAGATATTGAATTTTTGGGGTTTCTACGACCAGTCGTGAGTATACACGACCAGTACTACGACCGGTCGTATATACACACGACCAGTCGTTGAACACAGTTTTCACTTAAAATTGGGGATTTTTCACTTTCTTCCTCATTTCTTCTTTCTTCTCCTTGGAGCCGAACTTAGACTTGTCGAACCCATCCTTCAAGTTCTTCAAGGTTAGTGTTCCAAATCCATTTTTCTTGCATATTTGTGTCAAGATTGCTTCCTTTTCTCTCTTGAAGCTTTCTATCTTGAAAATCATTGAGATTTGGGGTTTGAGTTGTGAAAAATCTGTTTTGAGCAAACCCTCTTCTCAATCCTTTGCAACTTCTTTATTCCTTTAAATCCTTGTTGCAAATGGCTTCTAGAGGTAGAAAACTACTTCACGTGGTCCTTCTTCTTCCTCCAGATCTACCCCTATATCTAAACGTCATCTTCTTGTTCCCAATGATGATCCATCATTTGTTAGGGACATTAGATCTCGTAATGTTATCGTTGAACATCCTGTTGATGTTAATCATATTGCACCATTTGACATCCTTCCTATGCTTGAAGTTGTAGGTTGGACTAACTTATTGCATTGGGGTGGGCCTGCATAACGGTCCATTGCCCAATCCATGTTTTCATGTATTAGTGCATTTTCACAGGATAATTTAACTTTTCAAATTTCTACTAGAGAAGGGCCATTTGACGTTGATCGTCATTTAATTTCAGCCCTTATGGAAATTCCTGTGAATGATGAGGGTATTCCAATTCATAACTTAACTGATAAACCCTCAATGGCTGAAAAACGCATGCTAACTAAAGACTTGTGCAATATGGATGTTCAATGGACTCAAAAGGGAATGCGCTCCCGCAAGGTATTTGTTACCCAAATACGAAATTTTTCCACAAAATCTTTGTGTCTAATCTGTATCCTCGATCGGGTAATAAATCGATTTAACTTCATTTATGGTTCGTGTTATCCATGCTATCTCAAATGGTACTCGATTTGTTTACCATCCTTAATCTGTCATTTCATTATTCGATTTCGACTCCATCCTGGTCATAGTGACATTCCATTTGCATACTTTATGACCGTATTGGCTACTCATATGTTAGTCGATATGCCTGGTTGATGAAGCACCTATCCATCATCCGATCTTCAACAATACAAATATTAATAAGATGAAGTTGGATCTACTTCCCGAACAAGGTGGTGGTGGTGGTGGTGGTCCTAAAGAAGCCGTGTTGACATTAATATGGATGACATTTTTGAGGAACTGGATTCGAATCAAATGATCCAGATTTTGTACCATCGATGTTGATGCACGTTTGAGTGCATTAGAAGGTAGAAGTTGAGAATATTAATGTTAAGTTGGAAAACATGTCTGTTGCTCATGATTTGCAATTCAAGTACATGCGCAAATATCTTAGGCGCTTGAACAAAGGCATGCACCAACTTGATCCTTCTATTCTTGCTCCATCTTCAAGTTCTAATTCTGACTAGTTTCTATGAGACTTTTGGTATGTAATAACTTTATTACGTTGCTCTTGTTTGATTGAGTTTGAGTTGGATTCTATGCTGGATATTTGTTCTTAATGTAATATTTATCCTGGATATCTGTGATGCTATCTTGAGTATCTCTATAACTCTTTTGCTATACTCTATTTCCTCCTCATGTTTACTCTCATTCCTTTATTTAGTTCTCCTTTGTCATATTGTGACAAAAAGGGGGAGAATGGTTTGTTGTTAATGTGATTGTGAGAGGAGTAGCATTGGTTATGTTACTCAGGGGGAGTGGGGTGTCAAGGAGAATATATGTTAATGTGATTGTGATACTGACTGGTTGAATGTTGAATATTGAATATTGATTTGCAGGTATTAACCAGTTGTTATCCTTTTGTTCATTATGGTTATGTGTTTTGTCACTAATTTGACAAAGGGGGATATTGTAAGTGCTATAGTTTCTATCCCTATGTGTTGTCAAATTTGTAGTGCCAAAATCACTATTATACTCTATTATATATAACTTGCATAAGTGAAGCTCTCTCAAGGATCAACATACATGAACAAGCTAAGCTCACATCAAGCAAAGCTCTCAAGTACAAGACTCAAGATCTTGAATGAAAGAACTGATCACAAGACAAGACTCAACATCTTCATAAAAATCAAGAAAAGAAAAAGAAAGTACAAGGCAAGACTCAAGATCTTCAAGACTCAAGCTGAAACTCAAGCCACTTTCATGATTGAGCTACTTCAAGGTTTAGTCTACATCAAGACTTCAAGGCTCATTCTTCATGGTCTCTTGTTTCAATGTCCATACTTCATGATTGAGGTTTGTTTGACTATAGGATGACCTTAGAAGTAGGTCATTTCGGATACATAAGTCGAATGTTATTTTACATGTGATTGGTCTGTTCTTCGACTAGTCCTAGGGCTTCTTCGACTAGTCCTAGACTTGCTTCGACCAGTCTAAGAAAATCCTCGACCAGTCGTGAGTTTGTTACAAATTTCGGATAAAATTTGTTAGCCTTCGACTAGTCCAGAATCTGCTCGACCGATCGTAGGAACAGTGTCGACTACATCGACCACTCGTAGAATCTACGACTCGAAGTCCAGCGAACTTTTTCAGGACTTCGACCGATCGAAGGAAACCTACGACCAATCGTAGGAGGGCTACGACCAATCGTAGAACGGGTCAAAGCTTATCCCGCCTAATCTTTCAAATATTTATTATGGCTTCGACTAGTCGAAGAGCACTCTAGACGAGTCGAACACGATCTTCTCACCTATAAATAGTGCACGAATCTCGAAGAAATCATCGATTTAATTATAGTATTCAAGCCAATCCTCGTCGAACTTCGAGAGATAATTTTGTGCTCCATCTAAGCTAAGTGTGCTTATTTAATATCTTCTTTCCTTAGCTTTATTTTAATTGATTTTGTTTCGTATATTCAATCCGATTTGAAAAGAGGAATTGTTATTCCCTTTCTTTGGAATCAAAATCAATTAAGGCAAGCCCTATTTGGTTTAATTTAAAATCTATTAGAACTAGAACCATTGTAATCGAGTACTGGACATTGAACTTGGACATTCAATCATCTACTTTGATTTGGTTCTACCGGGCTGCTACAAAGAAGAAGATATTCAGGTATTTTACATATTGTAAATTACTTTCTATTATTTTGGTTTCTTTCAAGATTTGCCAAAAAAATCTTGTTATATTGGTTATCCTGAGGAAAGCCAGGAAAACTCCGAAGTGGGGTTTTTTTAATTGTGTAAGCCCACATACAAAGACACAATTGTAAGGGTTTTGGGTGAACTGGGAAAACCTATTCGTTAGTAAACGCTAATATCCCCTGTGTGAGGATATTAGGAGTGGAGTAGCTTTTTGTGTGGCTGTTGTATAACAGTTGGTGAACACACAGGCGAACCACTATAATCCCTTGAGTTGTGGTTGATTGTTTTATTTTTCTAATTTTTATTCTTTTTGTGGGATGTATGTATGGTGGTGAATGTTGTAATTATTTCAAGCTTTGTGAGAATGTTGTAATAGCTTAGAATTTACTTTCTGCTATTCCTTTATAAGCTTGTTTTTCAATTTCATTTGAAAGTTGTTCCAGCAAGGTTGCCCTGCCATTTTTATGGTGTATGGCTGTCCCTAGAACAATACATCTTTAATTACAAGTTATTTCAATTCAGTTCATATTTGTTTTTGTATTCCTCTTCGATTTGAGACTTGATACAAAGACCTTTCTAGAAATAAGGTTGTCCTACCATAAACTCTGTTTTTGGTGTAAGGTTGTCCTTAGAATAACGTTTGTATCAACCTCTCAAGATCTGAATTTTGAGGTTGTTTTTCTTTCCTGCATTATTATTTAATTTGGCTATCATTTTCTTTATTATTCCGCTGTTATAAGTTTTTATTTGGCATTGTCCTATTCACACCCCCTCTAGGACATATAGCTTGGCCTTTTCAGATGTCGCTTGGCGAAGTGCATGCAAGCGAGAAGAATTTGAAGAGTGTACGTGAAAGGGATCGCCGCACGTGATTCTTTTATGGACAACTAGCTCGCTGGAATCCGAACAACAGTCTCCTAGTAACTAATATGACTGATGACTTCTGCCTGTTCCACCACATCTTCACGTACAACGTGTACCCTAGGTGGAGCAACCGTAGCGAGTGCACCCGTCTGATGGTAAATTTCCTGTACCAAGTGGGGCAGGGAGAGAAGTTATGTGTGCTTACACATGTTCTGCGACAGATAGTTCCTACCGCATGCTCTACTAGAGCGTCTGATTCGTTCTCATTTGGCCGACTCATATGCAAGATTGCACGTGAGTTTGGCTATAGACTTGGGGCGAAAGTGCCGGTGCCAACCCATTACATCAATGAGACCACTCTCAACCAGATAGAAATTGGGCCACGACAGTGACAAGCCCGCCTCGATGAGAGTGAGGATGAGACGGCTAGTGAAGAGTATGAAAGCAAGGAGGAAAGCAGAGAGGAGATAGAAGAAGAACAGGAAGAAGAAGTGAAGGCTCAGGACACGGATGAGAGCTCCCCAGCTATGGCAACGGGGCATGACCCTATTCGGGCTGCTAGGGAAGCCCCCTTAGCTCGACTTGAGGAGGGCCAGGCTGCCTTGCGACAAGAGATTATCGATGTCCTGGCCCTTGTGAAGCACAAGTTTAAGAAGGTGACCCGCACCTTGAAAGTTATCCTGTGTTGTCTGCAGGATAAGGGCGCCCCTCCTCCGTCGCCAGACTCAGATGTCTAATCATCCATACTATTGCCCAGCAGTTTGTTTTGTTGCTATCTTAGGATGTTTGTGTTGTAATGTTTAAAAGCTTAGTAGTATCGTAGGTAAATAGTGTGGTGTCTAAGGAAGGGATAGTTGTGGACCTTACTAAGGTAACCGCAGTTCAGGACTGGGAGCAGCCCGGTTCGGTTACCGAGGTGAGGATTTTTCTTGCTCTGGCAGGTTACTATCGACGATTCATTAGGTATTTCTTGAAGATAGCTAGACCTTTGTCTTAGTTGACACGAAAAGATCTGAAGTTTACCTGAAATGAAAAGGTAGAAGCAGCTTTTCAGGAGCTGAAGGACAGGTTGACATCCGCCCCTGTGCTAGTATTGCCAGAGCAAGGGGTCAAGTATGTTATATATACAGACGCGTCTCGTGTCGGTTTGGGTTGTGTCCTTATGCAAAAGGACAAGGTGATTGCATATGCCTCGAGACAGTTGAGGAAACACGAGGACGCACAACCTGGAGTTAGTAGTCGTCATCTTCGCACTGAAGCTCTGGAGACATTACCTCTACGGAGAAGAGTTCGAGCTCTTTTGCGACCACAGGAGCCTCAGATACATATTCTCTCAGCGAGACCGGAATATGAGACAGCGGCGATGGATGGAGACCTTGAAGGACTTCAAGTTCGAGGTTTCTTACCATCCCGGTAAGGCCAACTTTGTGGCAGATGCATTGAGCTGCAAGAAGGCATTGGCATTTGCGGCTCCATTAATGGTAGTAGAGTGGGACATGGTAGAGTTTATGCGAGACTTTGAGCAGAAACTCACGGTGGAGGCGCCGTATGAGGGCATCGCACATATTCGAGTACAGCCCCTCATTCATAACAGGATTATCACAGCTTAGGCAGACGATGAGCTATTGGCGATGAGAGGGCAGGTTAGTGCAGATGAGGACTTAGAGTGGAGAGTTGGTATGGATGGGGGCTTACGTTACCGTGGCCGCCTATGCGTCCCGAACCTCCCTGACATGAGGAAGGAAGTTCTTGAGGCCGCTCACGACTCAAGGATGGCTATACATCCAGGCAGTACGAAGATGTATCGTGACATGAAGAGGTCATACTGGTGGGACAATATGAAGGCTCACATAGCAGATTACGTGTCCCGTTGTCTCACGTGCCAGCAGGTCAAGGCAGAGCATCGCCGACCTCCTGGTTTGCTTCAGCCCATGCCCATAGCTGAATGGAAGTGAGACTTCATCTCTATGGATTTCATCTCAGGGCTGCCAAAGATGAGGAAGGGTTATGATTCCATTTGGGTGATCGTGGACCGGTTGACAAAATCGGCTCATTTCCTCCCTATCAGAGTTTCGAACTCTGCAGACGAGTTGGCTAGGTTGTACATCAAGGAGATTGTATGTCTGCATGGAGTTCCCTTGGAGATCGTGTCGGACCGAGACACGCGATTTACATCCATTTTCTGGACTCACATCCAGGAAGCGATGGGTGTAAAGTTAAAGTTCAGTACCGCGTTCCACCCACAGACTGACGGGCAGACGAAACGGGTGAATCAGATTCTGGAAGATATGTTTCGGGCCTGTGTGCTGGATTTCAAGGACAATTGGGATGACTATCTTCCTTATGCAGAGTTCGCCTATAACAACAGCTTCTAAGCAAGTATTGGCATGGCTCCTTACGAGGCACTGTATGAGCGTCCGTGTAGGGCACCGCATTGCTGGGCAGAGGTTGGCAAGAAGAGGTTGATTGGCCCGGAGATAGTTCAGGTGACTTCAGAGAAAGTCAACATCATCAGGCACCGACTTCTGATAGCGCAGAGTAGACAGAAGAGCTACACCGATACGAGGCGGCGACCACTAGAGTTCGAGGTCGGAGACCATGTGTTCCTCAGATTTTCTCCTATGAAGGGAGTCCTTCGGTTTGGCAAGAAAGGGAAGCTTACGCCTCGATTCATTGACCCATTCCAGATACTTGATCGAGTGGGGGCAGTAGCGTACCACCTTGCTTTGCCCACACCACTTGCGGGCGTGCATAACGTATTTCGTGTATCTATGCTGAAGAAATACGTTCCCGATCCTTCCCACATTATCAAATGGGAGCAGGTACAGTTGAGCGAGGACGCTACATATATACTGCGACCGACGCATACTTTGCTTAGGACGAGCAAGATGCTGGTTGGGGGTTGTGTTGAGGGTCAAATATTACATATCAGACCCCAGTTATTACTTGATTTTAGGTACATGATAATGCTTAATGTCATATTTTAATTGTGTTTTTATTGCAGGAAGTAATCAGGAGCGTGGACTGAAAAATAGCACTAAAAGCATGGATTTGACACTCCGAAGTTACCAGAGCAAGGGACGCACTCCAGAGAACCAAGACTGAAGAATTTACATGCTAGGGATCCGAGGAATTCAAGCCATTCACGTTAAAGAGGGCCGAAATTGGTGAAGAACGCAAGATCACATAGTTCCCGCCATCTGATTGGCCCAAGACTTGGCCTGAGGGCTATAAATTAACCGTACATATCAAATTTCAGTCCTCGGATCACTATAGAAGCTCCCCAACTGATAGATCAGCCCATAAATCGTTGATTCTGGGCCCACCTGATATCTGGAACTGTCTCAACTTTGGTCTCGACGGTTTAAATAAGATGAAAAAATGAATGGATGAATCAGATTTTTGAAACACATCACAGTGGGGCTCGTATGTGAGGTGTGTACATTGCACATGTACATGTATCGCCGCGCACCAAACAGACTAAAGCCGGTCAGCCATAGCTGACCCGAATCTTCTTCCCAAAACGGAAATTTCCGTTTTGGCGCTGCGGACGGACGGACGATGCCCGATTTGCGAATGCTAGTGGGCCACACAGAGCATATATACAGCTAATCTAAACCGTCCATCTTGTAGAGGGCCATGAATGCTTCAAACCTATGCTGAATTTTTGGACCCATGCAAGCACACGTGCGCGATACAGAGGCCATAAGTGGACTTCCCACCAACGTTCAAATTGATTTTTGAATGATTTCTTCTCTGATTCTGAGTCAATGGACATGAAAAACCATCCGTATCTGACCAAAATTTCGAGGGCAATCTAATGGACGGGGTGGATTTCCTCGAAAACACCTCTGTGGAGCCCACCGATCACGTCAACGCCGGACGTGGGAAAGGCTACGCACGTCCGCGAAATCTGATTTTTCAGGCAGTTGTGGCCTACCATCTTTGATCATATGGCAGATCTGAACCGTCCATCATGTAGGCCAGCCAAAATACTTTCAAGAGACATTGATTTTACAGAAATAATATAAGGAACGCGAGAGTTACGAAGCCCCGAACTTGGCTGCGAAAAGGCTTTCGCTGCGCGTGCGATAGCTTCCCAAATTCGATTTCCACCACTCCAGCAGCTATAAAAAGAGTTCCAAACGTGGAGAAGAGGGTGTGCTTGAACAGGGGACGTCAGATAGAGAAAGAGAGGCGGAGAGAGAAGTTTTGAAAATTTTTATATATTTTTTCTTTATTTTTCTTCTTTTTCCTATGAATTATGTTGAGAATTAGTCTGATTATGCTAGGCTAAACCTCTTAGCTAGGGCTAAGAGGTGAAGCTTGTGGCGTGATGGGACTGATTCTATGCCTTTGATTTATGCCAGACTGATTGATGTTGATTTTAGTTCAATTAAAAGGAATACTTTCAGTTTTATTTAATGGTTTGTTGTGACTGAAATTACAATAGATCTGCGATGGCTTTGAGTATTTCTTCCTCCTTTTGATGTTTATGACGTCAGGAAGCCCTGTTGTTCACCATCGTCTCATGGGCATGGTTGGATGACGGTATCCTTCCTAACTTTCATGCATTATTGATTGATTGGTAATTAGTTTAATTCTGTTGTTTGCTTTGCCTCCTGGGCATGGTTTGATGATGGAATCCATTCTAATTCATGTACCTTTCATCTCGTGAAGACTAGATCAAGTAAGTTCAGTTTGATTTCCATGATTCTTGATGCAGGCATAAGATCTCCCTGATCTCTACAAGTGGATCCTCTGAATCCCTAGTTTTCTTCCTCTGAATCCCTAATTTCTTATCTCTGATTTCTCTCAAGTTTTATATTAATATATCACCATTATTCCTTCAATTTCATTCGAGTTAAATTTCATCTTATTCTAGTTCTAGTTTTATTTGGTTTCAGATTACGTATAGGTATCAGTCCCTTGGGATTCGACCTTGGTCTTACCGAGTTTATTACTATATCACAACCCTATACTTGGAGAGTGAACAAGTTTTTGGCGCCGTTGCCGGGGATTGATGGTTACATTTTTCTGAAATTAACTAGTTTTAGGATTAGTTTAAGATTAGGATTTTTTCTAACTTTAGGTTTAGATTTTCTATTTTAGAAACTAACCTGTTTTCCTGTTTTGTAGGATCCTGACACAAACTTCTAAATTGGTAATCCCTTTCTAATTCCTCTACTTTTTTTATTTTTAGAATTAGGGTTTGAATTTTAGAAATTTCTAATTCTAGTATTTTTCTATTTTAGGAAATAGTTTATGTTTAGAAACTTTCCTCTTTTTAGAAACTAGGTTAGTTATTTCTCTTTTTAGAAATTCTTTCTAATTTTATAAACTAACTCATCTTTCCTTTATTTTATTTTTAGAAACTTTCTAATTCTAACTCTTTCCTTTTTAGAAACTAATTTTTTTTTTTTTTGTTTTCTTTTACAGGATCTTAACATAGGAACTTCTCATTTGGTACCATCTTTCTTCTCTTCTTATTTTCTGTACTCTTCTAATTTTAGATTTAGATTCTTCTATTTTCTAGTTTTAGAAATTTTTCTTTTTTTTTTTAGAAACTAACTTTCTATTTTTATTTTTAGTAACTTTCTAATTCTAACTTTTTTAGAATCTAACTTTGTTTCCTAATTTATTTTTAGAGTTTTTGTTTAGAAACTAACTTCCTATTTTGTAGGCTTTTAAGATAGAAATTTCTAATTCGGTAAGCTTTTTCTCTCCTTTCTATTTTTCAGATCTCTTTTAGTAACTTACTTTCTAAGTTTAGGACTTTCCTAATTTATTTTAGAAATTTCTACTTTCCTTTAGGAATTTCTTCTTTTAGAAACTAGTTACTTCTATATTTCTTCTTAAGGATTTTCTAATTCTAGACCTTCTCTTTAGAAACTAACTTATTTTGTTTTCTTTTACAGGATTTTAACTTAGGGACTCCAATTTGGTAACTTCTTTCCAACCCTCTGTTTCTTTTTAGATTTTATTTTCCTTTCTTAAGATTAGGTTTTGAATTTGATTGAGGGCTGCGAGTGTTTCATGCCCAAGTGAGCCCGTGACAACACTCGACGTCTCTTGACTGAAGGATGATTAGTTGAGGGGTTGACTATCCATCGCAGGACTAAACAACACTTGAAATCTCCTGAGTTAATTGAAGTGATGGCTGGAAACCAACCTCTTCTACCCCAACCCAGGGTAGAGGATACCCAAGATGAGAATGAGGTGCATCAGGTACCCCCGCCTCGTACTTTACGAGATTATCTACAACCGGCGGGAGTGAGTACGCCCTCATGCATGATTTTCCATGAAAACACAGGACAAATGGACATCAAGCCAGGAGTTATCCAACTCCTTCCCAAATTTCATGGACTTGAATCAGAAAGTCCATATTTACATTTGAAAGAGTTTGATGAGATTATAGCTACATTATATTTTCCTAATGTATCTGAGGATACAATCAGGCTGAAACTCTTTCCTTTTTCCTTAAAAGAGAAGGCTAAGATGTGGTTACATTCACTATGTCCTAGATCCATTGGCACATGGAACGACATGCAGAGGGAATTCATAAAAAAATTCTTCCCACATCATAAAACGATTACCCTCAGAAAAGCAATCATGAACTTTGCCCAAAAGGAAGATGAAACATTCTTCCAATGTTGGGAAAGGTTTAAAGATTTGGTCAGTTCATGCCCACAATACGGATTTGAAACGTGGCGCATTACAAATTTTTTCTACGATGGACTAACATCTTCCATGCGCCAAATGGTCGAGACAATGTGTAATGGAGAGTTCATTAATAAAGATGTCGACGAGGTATGGGACTACCTCGACAATCTGGCTGAAAAAACACAATCTTAGGACTATTACCCAAAATCAATCACCACGTCTAGACCAACTCAATCTAAGGAGAAAGGCGGAATGTATCTCCTGAAGGAAGAAGATGATCTCAAGTATAAAGTGAATAATCTCATAAGAAAATTTGAGGCCATGGAAGGAAAGAAGGATAAGGTCAATGAAATTGTTTGCGGCATCTGTGATTGCAACATTCACAAAACTGAAAACTGTCCTACAATACCTGCCTTTTAAGGAGTGTTAAATGAACAAGCCAATACCTTAAACAACTATCAAATACCTTTTACTGGACCTAACTCCAATACATACAATCCTGGTTGGAAAAATCATCCAAACTTTAGTTGGAGGAATGGACAAACGGCTACCCTCAAGGTTTCTTCAATTAAAATCCAAATCAAGTGAAACCTCAAGAGGAACCGGTTCAAAATTCCATGTAAGAGCTGACCCAGGCAATGCGAGACTTTATGCAAAAGATGGATTCACGTATGAAGGTTATAGAAAAAGGGATGCTTCCTGCACAACGGCTCCCCAATCCTAAACCGCAATACGAGATAAGTGATCCCAACTCTTCAAATCAAATGGGGCACGCTAAATCCATCACCACTCTTAGGAGTGGGAAGATCATTGATAAAACTATTCCGATTAAGCCTGAAAAGCCTCAAGAACCAGAAGAGGACAACAATAATGGATCTAGTGAGGCCCCACAAAAATTAGAACCAGAGCTTTTAGAAAAGCCAGTTGCTCCATTTCCCCAACGGTTGGTTGCACCAAAACCTCTCTCTAACTCTCAGGATATCCTAGAGGTGTTGAAACAAGTGAAAGTCAACATTCCTCTACTTGATGTCGTAAAATAGATACCTTCATATGCCAATTTCCTGAAAGACTTATGCACGATCAAACGACGGCAGAGTATTCAAAAGAAGATCTTCTTGACCGAGAAAGTGAGTGTCATCCTAAAGCAAGACGTGGCACAGAAATTCAAAGATCCCAGTAGCCCAACCATATCATGAGTAATCGAAGACCATCGAATTGATCATGCACTTCTTGACTTAGGAGCGAGCGTCAATCTGATTCCCTACTCGGTATACAAACAGTTAGGTTTGGGTGAATTAAAACCCACCCTAACCACACTACAACTTGCTGATCGCTCTGTTCGTGTGCCAAGAGGGATAATTGAGGATATGTTGGTCTAAGTTGATAGATTTTACTACCCTGTAGATTTTATCATCCTGGACACCGAACCCATCAATAACATGAGCACTCAGATCCCCGTCATTCTTGGTCGCCCATTCCTTGCCACTTCCAACGTAATTATCAATTGCAGGAATGGTGTCATGACTGTCTTTTGGGAATATGACATTAGAGTCAAACATTTTTTTCAATAACGGTAAAAACTCAAAGGATGATGACGATTTCCACGACATTAACATGATTGACTCTTTAGTGGAAGATACGACACCTCTGGCCTTATCCTCTGACCCTCTAGAGATGTGCCTGGCCCACTCTCATGATTTTGATGATGACATGATTAGGGAGATGTGTGCCTTACTCGATACTGCACCGGTACTTGAAGTTAACCGGTGGAGGCCACAATTTGAAGAGTTGCCCCAAACTGATGTAGTGCCTCTACCGTCTAACCTCAAGCCGCCGAAGCTTGACCTAAAACCTTTGCCCTCTGATTTGAAATATGTCTATTTAGGTTAAGATGAGACATACCTGGTGGTGATCTCTGTCCACCTAGAGAAAGAACAGGAGAGTATGCTTATATCTACTCTCATTGAGCATAAGGGAGCCCTTGGATGGACGATAGCGGACCTCAAGGGAATCGACCCCTTGATTTGTACTCACCGCATTTATCTTGAGGATAATGCTAAGACCATTCGGCAATCACAACGTAGACTAAATCCAAACATGAGAGAAGTGGTTAAGGCCGAGGTTCTTAAACTATTAGATGTGGGTATCATATACCCCATATCCGGTAGTCAATGGGTGAGTCTAACTCAGGTGGTTCCTAAGAAGTCCGGGATCACCATCGTAGCCAATGCTATTAATGAACTCGTGCCAACTAGAGTTACTACTGGTTGGAGAATGTGCATTGACTACAGGAAGCTGAACACCGTCACGAGGAAGGACCACTTTCCTTTACCCTTCATTGATCAAATCTTGGAAAGGCTAGCTGGTCATTCCTATTACTGTTTCCTTGACGGGTATTCGGGCTACAATCAAATTGAAATCGCCCCTGAGGACCAGGAAAGGACTACATTTACATGTCCCTACGACACCTTTGCCTACAGAAGGATGCCATTCGAATTATGTAATGCCCCTGCCACCTTTCAACGATGTATGATGAGTATCTTTTCTGACATGGTGGGGAAATATCTAGAGGTCTTCATGGACGATATCTCTGTTTTCGGTTCATCTTTCAGCGAGTGCTTAGAGAGTCTTAAATGTGTGCTGAAAAGATGTGAAGAGAAGAACTTGGTACTTAATTGGGAGAAGTGTCATTTCATGGTTCATAAGGGAATTGTCCTTGGACATATTATCTTGTCCAAAGGAATCGAGGTGGATAAGGTAAAAATCGATCTTATCTCTAACCTACCTCCACCCAAGAACGTCAGAGATGTGCGATCCTTCTTAGGACACGCAGGGTTTCATAGACGATTCATAAAGGACTTTAGTCTCCTCTCTCGTCCCTTATGTAATCTTCTACAAAAGGATGCACCATACGAGTGGACTGAGCAATGCCAGGAAGCTTTCACTAAGCTTAAGGGCATGTTAACCACTGCACCTATCATGCAACCCCCGATTGGAGCCTTCCTTTTGAGCTTATGTGCGACGCTTCTGATTATTCTCTTGGAGCAGTTCTAGGCCAGAAAAAAGATAAGAGGCCCAACGTCATTCATTACGCAAGTAGAACTTTAAATTCTGCCCAAGTGAACTACTCGACTACAAAAAAGGAACTTCTAGCCGTAGTGTTCGCTTTGGATAAATTTAGGTCCTACTTGATCGGATCCAAGATCATTATCTACACAGATCATGCGGCACTTAAGTATCTTCTCTCTAAGAATGATTCTATGCCCCGCCCGATACGATGGATCCTTCTACTCCAAGAATTTGATTTGGAAATTAAAGATAAAAAGGGAGTAGAGAACGTAGTGGCCGATCATCTGTCTCGCCTTAATACCTCTGATTCCCCTGAGGCGACCCATATCAATGACATGTTCCCTGATGAACAACTGTTCAGAGTCTCCCATTCACCTTGGTTCGCTGATATTGCTAATTATCTTGCCACAGGTTCCATACCGACACATTGGACTGCGTAAGATAAGAAGAAATTTTTCACCAAGGTACGTAACTTTTTCTGGGATGATCCTTATTTGTTTAAATATTGCCCAGATCAAATCTTGAGGAGATGTGTGCCAGACGATGAGCATCAGAGTGTCATCTCCTTTTGTCACTCACAGGCCTGTGGTGGTCACTTTTCTGCTAAAAAGACCATGGCCAAGATTTTGCAGTGTGGCTTTTATTGGCCCACTATGTTCAGGGACACTCATGAGTTTTGCAAAGCTTGTGAGCGTTGTCAAAAATTGGGAGCATTATCCCGTCAAAATATGATGTCTTTGAATCCCATCCTTATCATAAAAGCATTTGACTGCTGGGGCATCAATTTCATGGGACCATTCCCCCAATCATTTGAAAATTTGTATATTTTGCTCACTGTAGATTATGTCACTAAATGGGTCGAAGCAATTCCGTGCCGAAATAATGACCATCGCACGGTCATTAAATTCTTAAAAGAGAACATCCTTTCTCGGTTCGGGACGCCTCGAGCCATCATTAGTGATGGGGGCTCACACTTTTGTAATAGATCATTCAAGAGTTTAATGAAGAAATACAATATCTCTCATAAGGTGAGCACCCCATACCATCCACAGACAAGTGGACAAGTTGAGATTTCCAATAGGGAGATCAAACATATACTAAAGAAAACGGTTAACCCTGATCGTAAGGATTGGTCAATCCGATTAACCGATGCCTTATGGGCATACCGTACTGCTTTTAAAACCCCTATTGGAACGTCTCCCTCTAGACTTGTTTATGGAAAAGCTTGTCACTTGCCTGTGGAGTTGGAACATAAAGCGTACTGGGCGATCAAAAATCTGAATTTCAATTTGGACAACGCTGGCTCGCTACGTAAACTTCAATTAAATTAACTTGAAGAAATTCGGAACGATGCGTACGAGAACTCGAGAATTTACAAAGATAGAATGAAGGCATTTCATGACCAACTTATTCTACGAAAATCATTCACACCTGGTCAGAAAGTCCTTTTGTATAATTCTCGATTACATCTCTTTCCAGGTAAGCTTTGATCTCATTGGACCGGCCCTTACATTGTGGTTACTGCGTATTCTCATGGGGCCGTCAAGATAAGAGATCCTGACAATGGCAAGGAGTTTAAAGTAAATGGATATTGCTTAAAGCCATTTGTCGAGAAATTTGATTCAGAGGACATGTCCATACCTCTGACTGATCCTGTTTACCAAGATTGATCTCCTAGTCTGATAGAGGTATAGGTAGGTTTCCTGTTTTCATAAGACTACGATAGTTTCCTTTATGCTGTTTTAGGATAGATAGTAAACTTAGTGCTCCTGGGAGCCGACCCAGCTTTTCATTTTATTTCATTTTCCTAGTTAGTTCAATGTTTGTCGGTAACATTGCTGCAAACCCTCACGAGACTACAACTCGTCCACTAGGGGTAACCTAGGGGTTTAAAGGCTTGTTGCATACGCTAAATGCAATCGAGAGTACCTGCGAAAGTGGTGTAGGTAGGATTTTATTTTTGTTATTTTTAGTTTACTTCTGTTGATTTCTCTCTTGTGCTGACCCGCTATTATGTAGATATCTATGGAAAGCCTCTTGATTCTTTCGTTCAGGTATTATCTTCCCATCACTTCTCATTTACTTTTGTTGTCCCATGTGCATTGCATGCTTATCTTTTACATTGAGGACAATGTAAATTTTAGGTTGGGGGTGGGAGATTAGGTTATTTAATCAGTGTTTTCTTGGTCTTAAACAAAAATTGTGAAATTTTTCAAAAAAAATTTCTGACATTTTTGTGAATTCGAGGTGATTTGACAACCATCTTGGATTTAAAATTACAAGATAAGTGATGTTGGTAATTTATGACTCTTAGATTCAGTTATCTATTATATTGGATTTCACAGTTAAGTTTGAAGTGTTAATCTCTTATTAGAAGTTTTAAACATTGATTGAGTTATAATTTCACATGTCACATCTCGCTTTCACATTAAGGTTCCATTCGATATTGAAGGATTAATTTGGCGATCACTAAGCTTAAAAGGAACCAACCTGAGAAATTGAAAGGATTGGGCGAATGGTCTACACCATAGGTTTGCTCCCTATAGGTGTAGATTTAATTCCCTATGAATAATATGTGAAAAAATTTGGGTGTACAGTCTTCATCATAGGTTTGCTCCCTGTAGGTGAGGATTTGATTCCCCTTCTTGGCGTTACTTTTAATAGAAAAATCAAAAGTTGGAGGAATGAAAAGATGATCTGTGAGGCAAGTTTTGGTTATCATGAATCTTCTTATTGGTTACCAATAATATCTTGAAATAGAGAAGTGAATTTTAATGATGATAAGCTGAGATTACACTGTACACCCATGGAACTCAATGTTTAGAATTTTTCTAATTGATGGATTAATACTTTGATCTTAACTATGAAATTTACCATGCGCGTGAGGCCAGGAGAAAGTAATGCCCAGCATTCATGAATCTTAAAATTCTAGTATTTGATTTGTTTTTTTTTCAAAAATTACTCGAGTTCATATAAATTGTCCTGTAATTCTCAATTTATTTTTCGCATACTTTGCTTAGGACTAGCAAAATGCTGGTTGGGGGTTGTGTTGAGGGTCAAATATTACATATCAGACCCCAGTTATTGCCTGATTTTATGTACATGATAACGCTTAATGTCATATTTTAATTGTGTTTTTATTGCAGGATGCAATCAGGAGCGTGGACTGAAAAATAGCACTAAAAGCGTGGATTTGACACTCTGAAGTTACCAGAGCAAGGGACGCACTCCAGAGAACCAAGACTGAAGAATTTACATGCCAGGGATCCGAGGAAATCAAGCCATTCACGTTAAAGAGGCCCGAAATTAGTGAAGAATGCAAGATCACATAGTTCCCGCCATCTGATTGGCCCAAGACTTCATAGATGGCCTGAGGGCCATAAATTAACCGTACATATCAAATTTCAGCCCTCGGATCACTATAAAAGTACCCCAACTGATAGATCAGCCCATAAACCGTTGATTCTGGGCCCACCTGATATCTGGAACTGTCTCAACTTTGGTCTCGACGGTTTAAATAAGATGAGAAAATGAATGGATGGATTAGATTTTTGAAACACATCACAGTGGGGCTCGAATGTGAGGTGTGTACATTGCACATGTACATGTACCGTCGCGCACCGAACCGACTAAAACTAGTCAGCCATAGCTGACCCGCATCTTCTTCCCAAAACAGAAATTTCCGTTTTGGCACTGCGGACGGACGGACGACGCCCGATTTGCGGACACCAGTGGGCCACACAGAGCATACATACAGCTAATCTAAACCGTCCATCTTGTAGAGGGCCATGAATGCTTCAAACCTATGCTGAATTTTTGGACCCATGCAAGCACACGTGCGCGATACAGAGGCCATAAGTGGACTGCCCTGCAACGTTCAAATTAATTTTTAAATAATTTCTTCTCTGATTCTGAGTCAATGGACATGAAAAACCATCCGTATCTGAGCGAAATTTCAAGGGCAATCTAATGGACGGGGTGGATTTCCTCGAAAACACCTCTGTGGAGCCCACCGATCATGTCAGCACCGGACGTGCGAAAGGTTACGCACGTCCACGAAATCTGATTTTCCAGGCAGTTGTGGCCTACCATCTTTGATCATATGGCAGATCTGAACCGTCCATCGTGTAGGCCAGCCAAAATACTTCCAAGATACGTTGATTTTACAGAAATAGTACAAGGAACGCGAGACTTATGAAGCCCCGAACTTGGCTGCGAAAAGGCTTTTGCTGCGCGTGCGATAGCTTCCCAAATTCGATTTCCACCACTCCAGCAGCTATAAAAAGAGTTCCAAACGTGGAGAAGAGGGTGTGCTTGAACAGGGGACGTCAGATAAAGAAAGAGAGGCGGAGAGAGAAGTTTTAGAAATTTTTATATATTTTTTCTTTATTTTTCTTCTTTTTCTTAGGATTATGCTAGGCTAAACCTCTTAGCTATGGCTAAGAGGTGAAGCTTATGGCGTGATGGGACTGATTCTATGCCTTTGATTTATGCTAAACTGATTGATGTTGATTTTAGTTCAATTAAAAGGAATACTTTCAGTTTTATTTAATGGTTTGTTGTGACTAAAATTACAATAGATCTGTGATGACTTTGAGTCTTTCTTCCTCCTTTTGATGTTTATGACGTCAGGAAGCCCTGTTGTTCACCATCGTCTCATGGGCATGGTTGGATGACGGTATCCTTCCTAACTTTCATGCATTGTTGATTGATTGGTAATTAGTTTAATTCTGTTGTTTGCTTTGTCTCCTGGGCATGGTTTAATGATGGAATCCATTCTAATTCATGTACCTTTCATCTCGTGAAGACTAGATCAAGTAAGTTCAATTTGATTTCCATGATTCTTGATACAGGCATAAGATCTCCCTGATCTCTACAAGTGGATCCTCTGAATCCCTAGTTTCCTTCCTCTGAATCCCTAATTTCTTATCTCTAATTTCTCTCAAGTTTTAGATTAATATATCACCATTATTCCTTCAATTTCATTCGAGTTAAATTTCATCTCATTCTAGTTCTAGTTCTATTTGGTTTCAGATTACGTACAGGTATCAGTCCCTTGGGATTCGACCTCAGTCTTACCGAGTTTATTACTACATCACAACCCTATACTTGGAGAGTGAACAACATGGAAGAAGAGGCTACTTGGGAAACAGAAGCCGAGGTTCGAAAGAACTACCCTCAGATTCCTGAGGAGTACGAAAAGGTACTAATTTCGATGATGAAATTTTTTTTTAAGGGGGGTAGATTGTAACGTCTCGAAAAAACCTATACAAAGACCCGAGTACCACCTCAGGCAGAAATTACCCAGGACCAAAACCTTTAGAAAATTAGGTTAATGTTAGCAAGTGCTAAACTAGAGTGCTTGTGAAATTAGCACTAATCACTTTAAATATAATCTAGAAGACCCAAAACATGCAGAATCATTGACACTACATTACTCTGAAATCTAGAGTCCGTCCTTAAACCTAGTTGCTCTCGGGAGCACACCGAAACTCCGTATCGGACCTGGACCGTATGTCGAAAATCCGATGACCGCAAAACTATACAGTTATGACCACATTACTGGACTTGACAACCCCTTTGGAAATCAAGTCCTAATTGTGTCTAGAAATGCACAACTTGAGCCCGAAGCAAAGTGTGTGAGAAACGTGAAAATATTTATAAATAAAAATTTCAATTTAAGTAATCTGAGTCGTGTCACTTGCAGGCTAAATATAAGGATTCAAACTGTCAGAATCTGACCCAAATACACCCTCGGATTAGGAGAAATGTCCCACACATGTCGATGTACTTGTGGCCCTGATCGAGTGACCGTGACCGTTGAACTGAAACTAGTCCACCACGGCTGATCTGTAAATCTGATCGGAACGAAAACTCAGCCTGACCTAGGTCCATGGTCAGGGAGCTTAAGTACGACCGCACGTGGAAAATGGGCCACCAGAAGCGCTCCGTTGGACCAGAACAGTCCGTATTTGGATATAACCTAAGTATACCATGGCCCTGGGGCCATTCCCATCAAACCTGGGCCTATATAAGGACCTTAAACCCTCTCTCTCTCACCCCATACGAATTTGAGAAACCCTAGGGGAGAGAGAAGAGAAAAGAGAAGGGAAAAGAGAGAAAGTGAGAGTGAGAGTTGGAGATTCTTCCTAGGATTCGATCCTGCTATTCCATGCACTCAACCACCACTCCTTTATCGCTATACAGGCGATTTCGATTTTGTTCTTAGGTAAGAAAACCTAACCCTAATCTATTTTAAGGTTTGAGTTAGTGTAAGTTATGAAATAGCTAACCTAATTTATGCTATAGGTTGTCAATCTGCCGTAGACAAAGACTTAGCTTTAAAACTGAGTTCGTTACGAGTCTACCTGTGAAAGGTGTAGACTATAAACGTATAGTTTATAGTTTTCAAGGCTTTCAATGTCGGTTAATGATTTATTACTGATGTGGGTGCTATTTCACATGCCAAATGCGTCGTTAATTTCGCGCTTCAGATATATATGAACTATATTGACTATAGTGTATTCTAGGTATTTGTTGAAATGATTGAATGCGTGTAGAATTGGGATTCGTGTTTGCCATGATTATCTGTCATGGATAGGGGATAGTTGCATTTGTAACAACTCCTTGGTGAAAGGATCCACCCAAATACATGTTATGACCGATGTACGTCATGTATGTTGAAGGGTGTAGTTTAAGTGTTTGTTGAAATGACTGAATGAATATAAAATCATGATTGGTGCCTACCGTGGCTATGGGATGTAAGTGCATGATGATGGTGTATGTGACAACTCCTTGTCGGAAGGATTTATCCAAGTATATGTTAAAAATCAACATATGTCATGTATGTCGATAGGTGTAGTATAAGTGTTTGATAAATTGTTTGTATGAACAAGTAATTGGTGAATTGTATTGTATATGGGCATTGTGATAAGGTTCTCAACTACCTTAACTATATGTATAAATCCCTCTATGTACCATATATTATATTGTCTGATTACTTATGAAATACATATGTGTGAATTCATGTTTATATTGTATTTCATAAAATGCTTAAATGGTTGTAGGATTTGAATTACTTACTGCCTGATTATCTCACATGAACTTCTATTGGTACTGAGTGTGGTTGGGACTATGTAATAGTCCAGGCAATCGGTAACAGGTTCTGATTTGGTGGCTAAGGTTGTTTTCGCCCACAGGACGTGTTCGATGAGTCCGAGCCGTACTTCAGTTGTTGATAGTGGTTAGACCACACGGAGTGCTCATGCACTTCATGTCGATCAATTTGATGTGCACTCATGCTAGTCGAGCTCATCAAGTAACCTGATTGACCCAATGTATGTTCACCATGTATAGACACTACTTCTTGAATCTAGGGTACCAAACTCACCAGTGAAAATCCCTTTAAATCTTGGTACCTCGATCCACTAAGACTCATGAGCTGGGCATGGTGGTATGGGACACCATGGTCGAGCTGTCGGCCTACGCTGGGGTGACGAGCCTCCCCGTAGTGACCAATGAGCAACCCAGACTCATGAGCCGAATACGATGGTATGGGACACTGTATTCGAGCTGTCGGCCTACACTAATAAGGTGACGAGCCCTTTATAGTGATCTCGAGCGTACTCTAAGACTACGTAGAGGCGACGAACCCTTACGTAGCAATAAAAGTACACTAGGCCTGCACTAATAAGGTGACGAGCCCTTTGCAGCGACCTATAACCACAATATCGTATGAGAATTGCTAGGACTGATGATCCTAGAATGGATCATTGTTGGGAATTGATATAAGGGTGGTACCTTAGCTTCCCAATCCTGCTATATGAAAAGGACTAATAAGAACTTGGTAATCATATTCATGCACTACATTGCATGTGCCGTTTAGCGATGTGTAGAGAGCACGAGGAAGTGATTGACATGCGCGACCGTTAGATGAAGATCATTGAAGGAGTGCAGGCGAGGGCATGCATCATTTATTCATAGCATTCCTATATTAATTAGAATACTTAGGGATGTTTGATTGTATTACTTTATCATTACTGCTTAATTGAATTGATAACATGTTAACCTTTACTTCATTGTTCCACTGAGTTGATCACTCACTCTCACGTTATGGGACGGTGTCTTGAACACCTACTAGACCCTGTTGTAGGTTCAGATGATGGCGTAGCCTGCGAGGCGGAGCTGAACTCTGAGGACGATGAGGAGGCATTCTCATATATGCAGTATTCAGGCGGGTTCTCGTAGACCGTTCTAAATCGACAGGGGCTTCAGGGTTATACTTGTAGTGGCCTATCAAATTTTGATATTTTAAAATTTAAAACAATACATGTAATTATTGACCTGGCGATGCATACATACTTTGGGGACTTATACTGATTTGTAGAGTTATACATATTTAAGTCAGTCTTCCGCTTGTGTATTACAACTATCCCTGGATTATGTTTTGCTAATTTGGCTTAATCTTATTCATGTTTTATACACTAATACAGACAACATTTAATCATCATTAAATATGTTGCATAAGTGATGCGTTGGAACTCGGGAGTTGGACTTTTACTCGACCCCCGATTTTCAAGGCGTTACACTAGTGATCATCCTCCTGCTGATATTAACATGGATGATATTTTTGACGAACTTGGTTCTGACTCTGCAACTGATCCAGATTATGAGCCTTCTAAGTTTGATGCACATCTGCGTACATTGGAAGATAAGGTTTAGAATATAAATGTTAACATAGAAAACATGTCTGTTGCCCATGATTTACAATTCAAGTATATGCGCAAATATCTTAGGCGCTTGAATAAGGGCATGCATCAACTTGATCCTTTCATCCCTGCTCCTTCATCTGGTTCAGATTAGTTCTTTTAAGTTAGCTGTTATAACTTCATTATTCTTGCACTAGCTTAATTGGTTTTAAGATTATAACTATCTTTGACTTAGCTCAGTTTATGAATTATGTGGGTTGTTTATGCTGGTTACTCAAATCTTGTCTAGTTACCTCTCATATATCTCTTTAATTATTTCTCCTCAGCTATTTGTTTTGTGCTTCCTTTGTCCTATTGTGATAAAAAGGGAGAGAATGGATATGGATGTGATGTGTCTAATGATTATGTTATGAGGAGGGAGTAGCATTGCGTGTTTTTGATGTATGTTACTCAGGGGGAGTATGTGCAGAAGTGGACTGTATGTTATATTTATGTTATGTTGAATATTGATTTACAGGTTTGCAGGATCATGTTAGTATGCCGGTTGGTAACAACTGGTGCATGATTCTTTAATCAGATATTCTGTGTTATGTAACATATCTTGGAAGTGTGTTTTGTCACTAATTTGACAAAGGGGGAGATTATAAGTTCTATAGTTTATAGCCCCTTTTTGTTGTTAAATTTGTGGTGCCAAAGACACTGTTATGAAGCTTGCATATGTGAAGAACAAAGCTCTACTCAAGATCAGCTTTGATTGACAAGCACTGTTCACAAGTCAAGACTCGAGAAAGTGAGATTGTTCAACTTAATTCAAGACAAGGATAATGCAAAATAGCAAGAAGCTTTCAAGTTCAACCTCAAGATCTCAAGAAGCTTTCAAGTTTGAACTATATTAAGACTTCAAGCTTCACTACTTTCAAAGGTCACTTGTTTCCTATTTTCAATGTCCTTACTTCACTATTGAGGTATAACTGACCTTAGGTTGACCTTTAAAGTAGGCCATTTTGAATACATAATTCATATGTTTTATATTAGTGAGTTTAAGCTATTCTAAGACTAGTCCTGGACCTTGTTCGACTAGTCCTAGCACTGCTTCGACTTGTCTATGAATTTTCTAGATCAGTCGTAAGTTTGTTACAAATTTTGAAAATTTTCTGTTAGGCTTCGACTAGTCTTAGGGTCTGTTCGACTAGTCATATGAACAGTGTCGACTGTTGCTTCGACCAGTCGTAAACCTACGACTCAAAGTACCGTATTGAAATTCAGCTAGCTTCAACTAGTCATGAGCAACCTACGACCAGTCGAAGGAGACCTACGACTGTCGTAGACTACCTACGACCAGTCGTGAAACCGCCAAATCTTATCGCGCCCGAATTTTTAAATATTTGTTGATTCTACGATCAGTCATAGAGTTCATTAGACCAGTCGAAGACGTGATTTGCTCACCTATAAATAGAGCACGAATCTCAAAATAAAATAGAAAATTCAAGCTACTTTAATTCAACCTTCTGAGAGATAAGTTTGTGCTCCATTTTAAGATAAGTATGCATATTTAATATTCTCTTTCTTTAGCTTTTCTTATTTGATTTTGTTCCTATATTCCAATCTTATTTGAAAAGAGGAATTGTTGTATTCCGTCTTCTTGGAATCAAAATCAAATAGAGTTACGCCGCATTTGGTTTAATTTAAAATATATTAGAACCTAGAACCATTATAAAGTGAGTATTGGACATTGAACTTTGACATTCAAATCTCTACTCCGACTTGGTTCTTCTGGGCTGCTACAACGAAGGAGAAATTCAAGTATTTTACGTGTATGTAATTTACTTTCATTTGGTTTTCTTTTGGGATTTGCCAGAAAAATCTCATTGTATTGGTTATCTGAGGAGAGCTAGGAAAACTCAGAAGAGGAGTTTTTTAATTGTGTAAGCCCACAGAGAAAGACACAATTGTGAAGGTTTTGGGTGAACCTGAAAAACCTATCTTTGAGAGTGAACGTTGATATCTCCTATGTGAGGATATTAGGAGTGGAGTAGCTGTGTGGCTGTTTATTAACAGTTGGTGTACACACAAGCGAACCACTATAATCCCTTGCGTTTTGTGGTTGTGTGATTTATATTTCATATCTTTAATTATTCATTTGTGAGATGTATATGTGAATATGAATGATTGTAATCATTTTATTTCAAAGCTCAGTGGGGAATGTTGTAATAGTTTAGAGTTATATTTCTGCAACTTATTCCTTGCTATCTCTTTATTAGTTTGAGCTTCAGTTTCTCTATTTGTTCTAGTAAGGTTGCCCTGGCATTTTTATGGTACATGGTTGTCCTTAGAACAATCAATATTTTGAGATTGCATTTAGCATTGTGTATTGATTTATTTGGCTATTTCACTTTCTTTATTTCCATTGTATTTATTTTAAATTTGGCATAGTCCTATTAACATCCCCCCCCCCCCCCCCCCTCAGGACATATAAGGTTGGCCATTTCATAGGGTTTGGCCGTCACGGACTCGTTTGGTTGATTTGGGATAGAACTTGACTAATCGACACTGGTTAGGGTCACTTGGGTTGTGTTATACACCCAAGGCCAATCTCATCAATGTTAGCTTAGTCCACTGAATCAGAGTAATGCATAAATAATTAGGATGGTATCATTTGTTGTTAACATTTTGTAGAATCTAAAATACCACAATTACCATTGAATGAATTCACCATTCACAAGACGTTTGCAACTTAGACGAGCTTACTCGTCACAACTCATGGGCCATGTATGGTGGTATGGGATACTATGTTCATTGTTATTAACTTATATTAATTTAGTAATCTTAAAGAGAGTTTTGAGCACCGATGGAGGTAATGAGCTTATTATCATTGATCTTGGGTAATGACCTATACCATATTTATCTAATGTCTTTGGTGAATGTCATACCTATGAAAATTTTGACTTATAGACACCAGGTGATGAACCCTAAATGGACAAGAGGACAGTGGTGATGAGCCATGTGCTTCTTACATATTGACTTTTGATAAAGCTGTGGTGATTTGGCTTCACCAATACTACTGGTGGTATACGGACTAATAAAGGTTGGATAATCATGCTTACATTCTACTAGGGTAGTGTGCTTGGGAACCCTACTATATTTATATGGAATGGTGCATTTAGTGACCCCACTAAATCTATTTTGGATGGCAAGTTTGGCAACCCCATCATTTTGCATCTCTTAGCATGCATTAATCAATTAGCTTAAGAAACTGTATGCAATGTTATGCTTCATTACATATACTTGATTTTGTTGACAACATGTATAATGTACGGAATGGCAATACTAAGTTAGCCACTTACTCCCCCCCGAGGTGGTGTTTTAAAGCACCAACCAACTTTGATGTACGTATCGTCATGGTGGCAATGGTAGTCGTAGTTGACATGGACTATGTGATCCATGTGTGGTGCCTTCAATTTTTGAAGATTTAAAATGGCTGGCAAACTTTTGTTTCAATTCTTCCATAGAATTATTAAATTTCTTCTTTTTTTTTCTTTTTTTTTTTTGATGTATACCTTGGGCCCCAACTAAATAAAATTTGTGGTTGTTTTAAGGTCTAATCGAATATTGTTGTAATAGTATGATGACATTAAAATTTTATACTAATTGTACAATGTTTAGTTTAAATTCTTTGCAAGTGACTTGATATCATATAGCTTAGCCATTAAACTTCGCTTCTGCTTTTAAAAGTGACAACCGAAAAATCGGAGATCGTGGATGTGCCCGACCCTCGAATTTCAAAGCGTAACATAGGCCCTTCTATTATCAAATAGAATCTATGCACATTGCATTGAGAAGCACATCAAAGTAAAATTACCTCATCGCAACCTTGTCACATAGTGTAGAGTAATAAGGCCATAAAAGTCACCTACATGTATAACATACCTTCACAACAACTAGACAAGCATCAACCGATCACCTATGGGTAATTAGTCTTACAACACATGTAGCTCAATTCACACATCATAAATGATTGAGTATCTATCATGTATGAGATCATCATAAGAATCTACCATATTAACCAATGATCCATCTCCCTTTAATATACAAGCTTATTTGACCTGACTAGGTACCGAGTTGATTGTGCAAATCTGTGGGAGATATTGTCCTAATCAATTCATAAATCAGGGTGAAAGTACATCTCATATATACATGCATCTCGTTATGCATTACTCAAATTGTGCATACATGCACAATAATCTATACATACAAGAGAGCCTTTAATCAATGAATATTGATCACACCTCATTGTGATGACCAATATATAAATAAATAAATATATATATCTATATATATATATATATATATATATATATATATATATATATATATATATATATATATATACACACACACACACACATACACATGACCAAGAAAAATATAAAGGGTCGCACTTGGTGTCACCCAACAAAATCACATAAGAATAATATGACACACGTGTCAGGGGTGTCTAATCTGAACAGTCCATGTGATGCGGAATCCCATGAAACCCCATGTGACAAATTTTCACCCTAATCTAAAAGTCTGGTGGGCCATAGCAAAGAGAAATGCAAATCAAGGGAGAAAACCATTTTCATTTTTCATGGCCCATCAAAGTTTTAAATCAAAGTAAAACTTGGGCCCAGGGGGTTTCACGAGGTGCTGCTTCACATGATTTTAGATTTTTAATCCACATCAAGTATGATGGGTTCTCAAAGTTCGTATGTAGTACGTGCGAAAAACCATGGAATTTCAGATATATATATATATATATATATATATATATATATATATATATATATATATATATATATATATATATATATATATATATATATGGAAAAGGTACTATGCGCTCGACCTCATGAGTCCGTCCCATGAGGTTGAGCTGTGTGGGCCCCACCGTGATGCGTTTCGAACATCTACCCCATCAGTCAGATGCACCATTCCATCGTGGCCCTAGGTCTCAAAAATCAAGTCAATCCGTGACTTGTGTGGGCCACACCACATACAGAAGTAGGGAGGGGCCGTGCACCATTAAAACATTCATAATCAGTTTTTTGGGCCCACCAAGATGTGGTTTGCAAATCCAGCCCATCCATTATGTGTGTCCCACTTGGATGAGGGTTTAGACCAAGTTTCAGCAGCATTAAAAACTTAGGTGGGCCCCACCAAGTGCTTTTATATGTTTTAGATGGTATGGCCCATGAAATGCACGGTGTTGATGGTCGACACGCATCATGGTGGGGCCCACACAGCTCGACCTCACGGGAGCTTATCGTGAGGTCGAGTGCATAGTACCTTTTCCTATATATATATATATATATCCGCAATATAATTCAATGAATAAAGGACCATACAAAGTCTAACATAACACATAACTCTCTTATACCTTGGATTTAGATATGTCCAAAGACTGATAGGATTGAATGGACAATCTAAATTGACCGTCAGAACGAGTCTCCCTACAACTACACTTATGAACAATATAAGGGTGCAAATTGTGCAGTGAGATCATTCCCAAACACGCAACCTTCAACATGAAAGGACGGCTGGTGTGGCCTGCCCTCAAACCGTGAGAACCGACACACCTATGAATAGAACAATTGCTCAGGTGGGCCAGAATAGCCAAAAAAAAAAAAACCAGTGCACCATTCAGGATATTAGGTGGGTTCATGTAGCCTGCAAACGACTGTTGAACAAAGACTGTCTCTTTTCTCCACTTGTTTTACCTATCTTTCCGCCATGGTGGGCCAATGGGCTTTGAACAAGGACCATTCATTTCAGGTTCCATTGGATCATCCAGTCCATTGCAGATGAAATGGGTGTACGATGAAGGATCAGCACGCAACAATTTACAGAGATTATCGAGAAACCGACCTACAACGGCAGCAATATTTCATGAAGCGGCTGGGATTGCAAATGGGCTGAGCCTCGACATCTTTGTTTGGGTGGAGTATGGGCTTGCAACTGCCTTAAGGTGAACCAAAAAATCCTAGCCTGAGGATGGGCCTTTGATGGTGGGCCCATATGGGTCCGAGCCATAATAGGTGGGCCTGTGCTCAGGTTATTAGCTTATGGGCTGAGTTGGACAATGTTGGCAGCCAGGGCTAAGCCAGACAGACCACCATCTACTGAGCCGTATCCACGGATGGCCCACTGTTGCAAACCATTCCAGATGGATGATCTCCGCCATCAGTATTTCTGTCTACCAGATTTCTCGGCGAGAAATACCCACTTTCTGATCCAGCGAAAACCCAATTTATTTGGACCCCTTGGCATGCATATCATCCATCTGGACCGTCCATTATGTTCAATCCTCTTGTATTCCACTTCTATGCAAAAATCGCAGCAATCAGACGGTCTTGAACACTGGACTTATCCCTACAAATGATCATGTCCGTCCATTTTTTTTAATGTAGCGCCTATAAAGAATGTATGGAACCTAATGAACCGTCTTGATAGGCGATATGGAGGCAAGCTGAACCAAATGAACCGTCCTGAAAGGCTTCCATACGGACGCGGATTAGCTACTGAGAGGTTGAGTAGCGAGACTAGCTACTGAAGTGACGTCACCAAGTTAAGTGGGCCCCACCATGATGTATATTTTATATCCACACAGTCCATCCATTTGGAGAGATCATATTAGAGCATGATCAAAGGAATGAGGTGGATCCAAAACTGGAGTGGACCCCACTACAGAAAACCGTGGGGAGAGTGACGCCCACCGTTGAAACTTTCCTAAGGCCCACCGTGATGTTTATTTGAGATCCAACCTGTTTATAAGTTAACATAGGCATTTAATTAGGGAAAACACAAATATCAGCTTGATCGAAAACTTTTGTGAGCCTTATAAGTTTTTAATGATAGGCGTGACTCTCTCTACTGTTTTCTATGGTGGGGTCCACTCGAGAGTTGGATCTGATTCATTCTTTGGCTCATGTACTAAAATGATTTCTCCAAATGGATGGACGGGATGGATACAAAACATACATCATGGTGGAACCTTACAAAACTATGTGATGTCACTGTAGCAAGTCTGCTACTCAACCTGTCAGTATCTAATCCACACCCGGCTTCCATTAGCTACTGACAGGTTGAGTAGGGAGACTAGCTATTGAAGCGACGTCACCAAGTTCTGTGGGCCCCACCATGATATATGTTTTGTATCCACACGGTCCATCCATTTGGAGAGATCATAGTAGCGGGTGATCCAAAGAATGAGTCAGATCCAAAACTCGAAAGGACTCTACCACATAAAACAGTGGGGAGAGTGACGCCCACTGTTAAAAAGTTTTAAGGGACACAAAAGATTTCGATCAAGATAATATAATATTTGTGTTTTCCCTTCTTTCCTGTCTGGGTTAACACATGAACAAGTTGGATCTCAAATAAACATCACCTTGGACCTTAGGAAGGTTTCAATGGTGGGCGTCACTCTCCCGACTGTTTTCTGTGATAGGGTCCACCCCAGCCTTGGATCTGCCCTATTATTTGGACCATGCCCTAAAATGATCTATTCAAATGTATGTACGGTGTGGATACAACACATACATCATGGTGGGTCGAAATGGATATGAATGCCTAACATACGTATGCATTTTTCTCAACCGTGTGTGTGCGCGCTAAAAATAAATTAATTAATTTTAATTAAAAAAAAATCTATCGGTCATTTTTCTCTGACCATTAACAACTTTCGTTTCCTACCGTTGCTTTAGTAGTTATGTATCAAATGGATATGAATGCCTAACATACGTATGCTGTCCATGACAAGGTCCGATATATGGATGGGCTGGATTGGTGGAACAACAAGTTGATTGATGGACCAAAATCCACAACAACAGGTGATAAAAATAGGGTTTAGATTGTTAGAAATCCAATACACAACGGAGAATAGAAGAAATTGATCAGATCTATCGGGTTTAAGGCTCGACTTGAATAGTCGATTTCTCAAGACAGATTTGCTGCCCTTTGTCTGGAAATTCCAGCAAGTGCAAACGAAAGAAATCTGCAAATTGTCTTCAGGATACAATGAACTCTCAATCCAATTTTCAACACAAAAATTTGCACATTTAGGTGTTGAACAGATCTCTAGTTTTGACACTGATGTGCCTTAAGACGTTCAGAAAAAACTCAGTAAGAGATTAGATCAAGAGTAATTGCACAGAAGATGATATAATGTTAAGAATTAAAAGTCTATACTTCTGGATTATAGTATCCAGGATTTATATCAACTGAAAGATTATGGATTTCTTCCTGAAGAGGTGCTAAAGAGTCTCTTCAAAAAATTCATACCCATTCACAGCAAATAATTGTCTTTCCATGAAAGGACATGACTCTATGTCATATGGCAGTTATTTCTGTACCCATTCAGACATGAGCAGTTATCCAATAGGAAAAACTGAATCCACATAAGCGACACATGGCATAGGTGCCACATGTACAATCATGTCACAATTACTCTTAATCAACAAAGGTCATAAAATCATCAGGATAAACCCTCGTTCAATTCCAGTTGTACCACGGCCAAAAAAGTTTGAACCATGTGCCAAAAGACTATCTTTTTACTCCTTGCGACGATGCGAACGTGCGAAGTGCTAAGTGCGCCTAATAAAGCGCCCAAGCAGCCCTACAGCCCATGCCACGCGCGTGCGCGGATAGTGCGAGGAGATTTGAACCCTGGTTGCATAAGCAAAAACCCCTTCTCTTACCAACTGGCTATACACACTATTTATGGAAAGTTTAAATAATTAATATATTTATTTACTTTCTAAAAATAACTTTTATTTTTGAAATTTATTTTTATCTAAACAACAACAATCCCCCACATTTTCAAAAATAAAATCAGATTCTAGAACGAATGGCATATCAGTATAAATAGGTGCATAAGTAAAGGTATCTTTTAGATTTAAACCTTTACTTTAGTGTATATGTATCAAAGTTATGCCAGGTACTTAGTGACCCATTAGTCTTGAACTAAGGACCTTAAATGACTCACCGGACACATAAAACACATCTATTCATATATAACTGGAGATCTAAAAGTTCGCACATTTCTAGCATTGTGTGTATCCTTATTTCATGAGTATTTTAGAGACGATCCCAATCTCTTCAAAGGAGGCCTCACTTCTCGACTCATATAGGTAGATCTATCAAAGATGATTCTGCTTCATCTCAGCAAAGTTTGCTTATAGATCTATTAAGAATTAGTACTCAGCCTCTTATGAAATGCAGAAACCAAGCACTAGACTTTTAGGAATGAGACTCAAATTTTCTTTTTCTAGTGTATATTTCAGTCACATACTTGACTTGTTTGTCCCTTTGAACCTAGCCTATATTTCAAAATATAGGTAGAGTTGCTATTAAGAGTGAAAGTTACATTTTTATGGATCTTAGTCTCATTCCTTTAGTGGTTCTTCTTATCTGATCTCTTGATAAACCTTTTGTCAAGGGATCTGCTAAGTTCAGGATGCATTTAACATATTCCACTGTGATTACTCCATCTCTGAGCAATCCTTTAACAAATTTATGCCTTAGACTTATATTTCTAGACTTACCATTATAAATCTTACTCATAGCATGACAAAGAGTAGCCTAACTATCACAAAAGATAGATATGGCAGGAGTAGGTTTTAGCCAATATGGGATTTCCATCAATAGGTATCTTAGCCATTCACCTTCTTTACAAGAATTGCCAAGTGCAATAAACTCACTTTCCATTGTAGAGTGAGATATGCACATTTGTTTTTTAGATGCCCATGATGTTGCTCCTCGTCGAAGAGTGAATATCCAACCACTTATAGATTTAAATTCTATGCTATTTGCATTCCAGTTTGCATCACTGTACCCTTCAAGTACAGTGGGATATGATTTATAATGCAATTCATAGTCTATGGTTCCTCTTAGATACTTTAAAACTCTGAAAATTGCATTCCAATGTACTTGTCTTAGATTACCGGTATACCTGCTTAGCATTCCTACTGTGAATGTTATATCAGGCCTAGTGCAATTTATTGCATACATTAAAATCCTAATAGCACTCGCATATTCTTGTTGTGCTTTACATTTACCAGTATTTTTAATCAATTTAATATTTTAATCAAATGGGGTTGAAACCGGTTTATCATCATAATGATTAAACTTCTTTAACACTTTCTCTAGGTAATGAGATTGTGTTAAGGCTATTCCATCATTAAGATTATAAATCTTAATACCTAATATTATATTGGTTTTTGCCCATATCCTTCATATCGAAGTTGGTACTTAGAAACTTTTTAGTTTCTTTCATACAGTCCTCATTTGATCCAAATATTAGCATATCATCTACGTATAGGCAAATAATGATTTAACCTTTAATATATATGCACTTATCTACTTGGTTTACTCTAAAACCATTAGATTGTACTAGTTGATCAAACTTCTCATGCCATTGTTTAGGAGCTTGCTTGAGCCCATAGAGAGATTTGACCAGTTTACACACTTTCTTCTCTTGCCCGGTTTAAACAAACCTTTAAGGTTGTTCCATATATACTTCCTCATCTAGATCACCATTTAAGAATACCGTTTTGACATCCATTTAATGGATTGCTAGGTGATGAATTGCTGAAAGAGCAATTAAAGTCCTAATGGTAGATATTCGAGCAACAGGAGCATATGTATCGAAAAAATCGATACCTTCCTTTTGTCTAAATCCTTTGGCTACTAATCGAGCTTTAAACTTATTTATGGTTCTATCAAGATTGAACTTTCTTTTAAAAATCCATTTACATCCTATAGGCTTTGAACCTGGTGGAAGATCGACCAAACACCATGTGTTATTGAAGACTATGGAATCCATTTCATCGTCAATGGCTTCCCTCCAAAACTGTACATCAGGAGATGAGAGAGCTTCACCAAGTGTTGATGGATCACTTTCAATACTTAGTGGTAGAGTAATCTCCTTTCTTATTTCATTTCTATCCCCTTTTATAAAGAACATATAGAAATCTGGGCCAAAAGATGTTTCTTTTCTTGCCCTTTTCAATCTCCTCGGTTCATTTCCTTTTGGATAAGTATTAGATTTATCATGAAAGTTGTTAAGCTCTTCATTCATTGGTTCTATTATATTTTCATCAACCTGCCTTTTTGTATAATTATTTATCTTTGTATACTATATTTTCAAAAAATATAGCATCCTTAAACTCTATAATCATGTTTTTGTCAGCAAAAGAAGTTTGTTCTAAAACCAGGAATCTATATACTGGACTATTAATCCCATAACCCACAAAGGCACACCTGATTCTTTAGGACCTAATTTTACTCTCTTAGAATCAATAATCCTGACTTCTCCTATACTTCCCCATACTTTAAAGTAATGAAAATATAGTTTCTTCTTTTTCCATAAGTCATATGGGAAGATATCTATTTTTTTTTTTTTTGGATAGCATTTAAAATACGGTTTGCTGTTAATAATGCTTCCCCCCACAAATTCAGTGGTAATCTAGAATTTGATATCATACAGTTGATCATCTCAACTAATGTCCTATTTTTGCGTTCCGCTAGGCCATTTTGTTAAGGTGTGTAAGGTACCGTAAATTCATGGATTTTACCATTTGATTCACAGAATTCATTGAATTCGTTAGAAGAGTACTCACCTCCTCTATCACTTCTGAGGGCTTTAATCTTTACATTCAACTGATTTGCTACTTCGACCTTATAAAGCTTAAACTTTTCAAAGGCTTCATCTTTAGATTTTATCAAGTATACATATGAAAATCTAATGAATTCATCGATAAATGTGATAAAATTCCTTTTTCCTCTACGAGTTAAGGTATTATTTAAATCACAAATATCAGAATGAATTAACTCCAAGGGTTGTATTTTTCTCATGCCAGTCCCAAACGGTTTTCTGGTTATTTTAGAATGGGCACACACATCACATTTCCCTTCTTGTTGTATTTCATATTTAGGTATAAGTCTCAAGATCATCATTATTTTCATTGAATGATAATTACCATGACTTAGTCTAGCATGCCATAAAGATACTGAATCCACAATATAAACGGAAACATCATTATTATTATTATTATTTAGTTTAATCATACCATTACATGAATATCCTTTGCCAACAAACATACCATTCTTAGTGATAACCAACTTATCAGACTCAATCACTATTTTGAATCCTGTCTTATTGAGAAGATCGCCTGACACTAGATTTTTAGACATGTCAGGTACATGCAATACATTTGTTAGTGTCAGTCTTGCCTGATGTAAACTGAAGCTCGACTATTCCTTTCCAAACAAAATTCGCATGAACGTTATTACCCATTTTCACTTCTTGTTCATTTATAATACTGTCATAGGTCTTGAAGATGTTTCGGTCCTTTGATATGTGAATGGTTGCATCAGTATCTAGTCACCATCCACCATCGGATATTACTATGTTAGCTTCAGTAACCCTTGCTACAGGTTGGTCTTCTGCCATGTTCGCCTGGGCTTTCAATTGCTTCTTCCTGTGTCAACATTCCTTTATGTAGTGTCCTAGCTTATTGCAGAAGTGACACTCGACCTTTTTCATTCCATTTTTCTTAAACTATGTATCTTTCTTTGGGGGAATAAATTTAGAATTCTGAATTTTTGGCTTGTCATCTTATACTATATTTGCTTTGGAATAATTTTTCGAAGCACTTTCTTTCTTGTCTCGGTTTCTGGATTCTTCTTCTATACGAAGTTGTCATTGAAGCCCTTCAAGATTGTACTTCCTCTCATCATGTTTCAGTTTCTTTTTATAATTAAACCATGATGAGAGTAATTTTGCAATTACTACACCGACTAGGAATTCTTTAGGAAGATCTATACCACCAATCTTCAATTCATCAACCAAGTTTTGTAGTTCGGTTACTTGGGAGAGAATTGGCTTATCATTTTTAAACTTGAAGTGGACATAATTGTCGATTAGAAATTTCTGAGTACTGATCTCTTCAGTTTTATATTTTTCATCTAATTTTGTCCATAGATCTTTAGCAGAGGATATTTTACGGTATGAGTTGTAGATGGAATTAGAGAGGGCGTTTAAGATATGACCCTTGCATAGAAAATCGTCTTCCTTCCTTTTCTTCCATTCTGCCTTCACTTGTTCTGAGTCATCATCTTTTGGCTGGGTCAGAGAAGACAGATCATCATCTAGGATGTAAGATAACTTCAGAGTTGTCAGAAAGAAAAGCATCTTCTGCTGCCATCTTGAGAAGAATTGACCGTCGAAATGATCCAGTCATACAAAGTCTTGGTTCATAACTTGAATGGAATGAATTGCCTCCATTGTAACTAGAGTTAAATCTGTCTTGAATGTTAGAATACACAACGGAGGATAGAAGAAAACAATCAAATCTATCGGGTTCAAGGCTTGACTTGAATAGTCGATTTTTCAAGACAGATTTGCTGCACTTTTTCTGAAAATTCCAGCAAGTGCAAATGAAGGAAATCTCCAAATTGTCTTCAGGATACAATGAATTTTCAATCCAATTTTCAACACGAAAATTTGCACATTTAAGTGTTGAACAAATCTCTAGTTTTGACACTGATATGCCTTAAGACGTTCAGAAAAAACTCAGTAAGAGATTAGATCGAGAGTAATTGCACAGAAGATGATATAATGTTAAGAATTAAGAGTCTATACTTCTGGATTATAGTATCCAGGATTTATATCAATTGAAATGTTATGGATTTCTTCCTAGAGAGGTGCTAAAGAGCCTCTTCAAGAAATCTATACTCATTCACAATAAATAATTGTCTTTCCATGAAAGGACATGACTCTATGTCATATGGCAGTTATTTCTGTACCCATTCAGACAGGAGCAGTTATCCAACAGGAAAAACTGAATCCACATAAGTGACACATGGCATAGGTGCCACATGTACAATCATGTCACAATTACTCTTAATCAACAAAGGTCATAAAATCATCAGGATAAACCCTCGTTCAATTCCAGTTGTACCATGACCAAAAAAGTTTGAACCATGTGCCAAAAAGACTATCTTTTTTGCTCCTTGCGACGATGCGAACGTGCGAAGTGCTAAGTGCGCCTAATAAAGCGCCCAGGAAGCCCTACAGCCCATATCACACATGCGCATGCGCGGACGGTGCTTCGCACCATCCTCGAGGAGATTTGAACCCTGGTTGCATAAGCAAAAACCCCTTCTCTTACAGACTGGCTATACACACTATTTATGGAAAGTTTAAGTAATTAATATATTTATTTACTTTCTAAAAATAACTTTTATTTTTATCTAAAAAAAAACATAGATGACCGAATTTAGGCTTAAATACCTTATTTTCGCAACAACAGGTGATGAAAATAGGAGTTAGATGACCGAATTTGGGCTTAAATACCTTATTTTATGCAAAATTGTGAAACCTGACGGTCGCACCCACAGTTGACCGCGAACCATTACAGAAAGTCACAGTCGACCATGGGCTTCCATGGTCGACCTTGGGGTTCACCACAGTTGACTGTGAATATCACATCACAGTGTGTTATGGTCGACCATGATGAATCCTCGTGGTTGACCTGTAGAATGCAAGGCACTACACAATAATGAGAATGCTTTAAAGAGTGAAAGAAAATAAGAAAAATAATAATAATAATGTTAATCATCTTAACTAGACATTGGTTTTTTTTTTCTTGGAAAAATTGGTACTTTAATCCAGATCATGTCGTATTTTAATTAATTAATGTAACTTAAGCCATTCATCTTTATTGGTAATGAACATATCTTCTAATCATATATTCTGTTATTTTCGATCTTTTTCTTTTATGATTGAGCCTTTGTAGACATCTAATCAAATTTTTGTATTCATTGTTTAATGTTCTTACATTTTTTTTTTTAAATAATGAAACGTATAATATTCCTTTTTCGTATTAAAATAGTTGTAAGGTAGATTCAAGATTTCATTTATGGATTTCTTATTTTTACCAAATTTTCAGAATTTTCAGCATTTATTTTTCCTGGAAGGTTGGTCAATTTTTAATTCTTTTTTATTTCTAGTACGTTAGAATACAATTTCCATTATAAATATTTAGGGAACCTTTTGAAAATAAAGAAATTGACCTTAACTAACAATTTCAAATCAAGTGTTACGCACCTGATTTGGATGATTACCTTTTAAAAGTATTTTTCCATGAATGTCTTTGACATAAAAATCCTTTTTATGGAGTTTTATGCATATATATGGTCTTTACTGTTAAATAAGGTCAAATAGTGGTGTAGATTCCCACTTTTAATTCATATACTCAATAATTCATAGTAAACTACACAAAATTTTACGCATAATTTAGTGGATCGCAAACCAATATATTATAATGAGGGAATGCCAGTTGCCACTAGAAATGAGTTCCAGTGCATTTCCCCCAACAAGCTAGCAACGATTTCAGCTCCTATCAAAAGACGGAGACAGAAGTTAGTTTTTGTGGGTTGTATGAAGTTAATTTTTTGATATAAATTAGTGTAAGTTTAGTGTGACATGTGGGTTTTTTGAAGGTTTTTTTGTCCTTGCTCAAAAAGCTTGAGATTTAGTATTTTCTCTCTATCATACACCAAATCTATGAATGTAAAGTTTGTGCTTAACTTTCATAGACCAAACATTCTAGGATGGAAGAATTTCAAATGAGAAAAGTGTATTTGAACAATTGTGACCTTTCTGTTGCCAACTTCAATCTGATTAATAAAAAAATAAAAATAAAAATAAAAAAATCTTAAACAAATATGTCATTTACTTATTTGTCATAGTTGTTTAGGTTAGATGGAGGGATTTCAGTCCTGAGCATTCACCCTTGATTGAACCACCTGAAAGGGCACTTAATTGGGTTCTAGATGAGAAGATGGAATTATGTAAAATTAAAATTATTTTCTCATCATTTCTTTGTGCTAATTTTAGCTTTAATAGATCTAAGAGCAGGATTTCTTGAGTTTGTTTGCTTAGAGAAAAAGAATTTAGTATTTTGAGTTTTCTTTACTTATAGGATTGAAATTGGCATTTTGGGTTTTGTTTTTGGGAGGATTTTGAGGGTGCTTAATATGTGATTTTGTGGGATAAGATTTGAAGTATCTGCATATGGGTATCGTTCTTTGGAGGAATTTGAATGAAGAAAGGTGGAAATTTTGTGTCTTTGAAATGGTAGTGAAGGTGGGAAATTTGTGTCTTCGAAATGGTGGTGAAATAGTTGTCTGATTGAGTGGAATTTCAGTTTTTTCTTGGACAGTCGCATTTTTATTAAATGGTTTTTATTGAGTTTTTTTTTTTTAATGAAGATGCTTAAAACTAATTAATATTGTTGTTGTTGTTGTTGTTGTTGTTGTTGTTATATATATAGTCCTTAGGAAAATGGCGGTTATGGGGTGAGAATTTCAAGTGAGAGATTTTGTTGCAATTGATTCTCATCTGAGCTCTAATTTTTATGTTTATGTTGGTTTTTGTATAGAATTTCATGTGGAAATTACTGGCTTTTTTACTATGGCGATTTTGGCTTGAGTGTACATCCATTAATAGCTTGAAAATTCATTTGCTTTATGTGAAGGCATTGCTTTGCTTGAGTGTGCGCCAATCCTTATATTCTCCAAATATATGGTTATCCATTAATTGATTGATTTCCTTCCAATGCATGTTTCTTTTGTAGGTTAATAGGTGAAATGGATGATCGTGTCAAAGATTAGAATTGAATATTGAAATTGATGATCAAAAAGCAAGCCAACAATTATTAAAGAGTCTATCGTTTTCTTAACCATGTCAAATATGAGATTTGAATACTGAAATAAATGATCGAGGAACAAGCCAACAATTATTGAAGAGTCTACCATTTCTCAACCGTGCCAAAGATTATATTTGGATACTGAAATAGATCAAGGAGCAAGCAAATAACTATTAGAGAGTTTACAATTTTCTCAACCATATCAAAGATCATATTTTGATGTTGAAATAGATTATCAGGGAGAAGGCCCACAATTATTAGAGAGTTTGCCATTTACTCAACCATATTGAAGATTAGATTTTGATACTAAAATAGATGACCAAGGGGCAAGATAATATTTAGGGATAGATACAGAAAAAAATTTAGATGAAGTGCCAAAAGTAGGAATGGTGTTTATCTCTAACGAGAGTATATATGAGTTCTACAATAGGTATATTAAGAATACAGGGTTCAATGCTCGAAAAAGATGGGTAAATAAATCTAATGATTGTAAGATCATACTTACAAGAATATTTTGTTGTTCTAATGAAGATTGTAGAAGTAAAAAGAAAAAACATGGCCAGCCAAAGTATATTCGACCGATTACAAGAACTCAATGTCAAGCAAATATGAAGATTAGGCTTCAAAAAAAATAAAAAATATAGTGTGATTAAGTTCATAGTAGAGCATAACCATGAGGTTATTACACCAACAAAGGTGCACATGTTAAGTCACATAGATGCCTGACTGATGTTCAAAAATCTGCAGTGGATATAATGAAAGTTTAAACCCAAAAAAAGCTGTAGAATTGTTAAGTAGACAATATGGAGGTCTGGAAAATTTAAGTTTCACATGCGTTGATTACAAAAATTACTTATAAAAGAGACGAATGAATAAGATGGAAAATAGTGATGCCGGATCTATTCTTAAATACTTTCAGAAAATGTAAGTGGAGAATCCATTATTCTTTTATGTGATACAACTTGACGAAGATGATTAGATGACTAATATATTTTGGACAGGTGCAAAGTCAATAATGGACTATAGTGTGTTTGTAGACGTTGTTTCCTTCGATACCACATACAAAATAAATAGTTATGGATAGCCATTTGTCCAATTTATTAGGGTAAATCATCATAAGGAAAATATAATATTTGGGGCGGCGTTGCTATACAATGAAATGATTGAATCTTTCAAATGGTTATTTTAAACATTTTTAAGTGCAATGTCTGAAAAACAACCAATGGGAATCTTAACAGACCAAGACGCTGCAATGGCTAATGCAATAACTTCAGTGATGCTGGGAATATATCATCATTTATGTATTTGGCATATCTACCAAAATGTTATAAAATACCTTGGTAAGGTATTTAAAGGTTCAAGAAATTTTTATTATGATTTTAATAGGTGTGTATATGGTTATGAGGAGGAGGAAGAGTTTATAAATGCATGGAATAACATGCTTAAGAAGTATGGTTTAACTAAAAACAATTGGCTAAAAGATTCGTTTAAAGAAAGAGAAGAATGGGCATTAATTTATGGAAGAAATACATTATACGTAAGCATGATGAGTACGCAAGGAAGTGAGAGTACGAATCATTTATTGAAAACATATCTAAAGTCTAAATGCAAACCATTACGTTTCTTCCATCATTATGATAGATTACTGGTTGATATATATTATAAGGATAACCAAGCTGACTTCCAAATGAGGCGTAATACCCCCTGTAATGTTCCTTAATGTGAAGATATTACAGGAAGCAACAAAGGTTTACACTCCAGAAGTGTTTGTACTATTTCAAGAAGAGTATAAGGAATTTATTAGTCATTTAATTTATAAATGTGGTGAGTTTGGTAGGATCACTAAGTATCACGTTATCTATAATGATAAAGTCGAAGGATGCACTGTTAAATTCGATGCATCAGATGGAACCGTGAGTTGTAGCTACAAGAAATTTGAATTTGTGGGGATCTTATGTAGTCATGCATTGAAAGTTTTAGATTATTATAACATAAAGATGTTTGATCCCCGTTATATCTTTAAAAGATGGCAAAGAAATGCGAATACAGGTTTCGATAGAGATCAGACTGAATTATCAATGCAAGGTGAGCAAAATATTAATTCAAGCAAACGTTATAAATATTTATGTCAGAAGCTTCATAAACTTGTGACAATTACTAGGGAACATGAAGACCTCTTCAAATTTGCTGATAGATATGCGGATAAGTTTCATAATGAACTGATGAAACCTAGTCAACACACCTAGTTAAGCCCAAAACCAAGCCCAAACCCAAACCCAATCGGAGAAACAGCCGAAACCTCAAGGTAGCAACCCTCATAGGAGAGCCTCCACATGCATGGAGGATGCTGTCTGCCAAAGCAAAGAGTCCAAGTGGGGACCAATGACAGCCAAGTTGCCATGGCCACATGGCTCTCCCTCTCTTTCGGAGAGTGTCCCTCAAGCCTGTGGAACTCCCCTTTTTAGAACCTTAAGTGTGCGGTTGAGGTACATTTACTTCGACGCCAATCTCCTTACTCAAAATTATACTTTTACCACCTCATCCAACACATAAGATGATTCCATGTGACAATCTCCAATCCCAACTCTTCAACCACTTTTTGCCCTTAGGATCACCAAGGTTGGAGGCTATAAATAGCCCCCTCCCCTTCTCATTTCACACATACTCTAAGCATCAGAAAGAAGCACCCATCAGATTTAAAAGGATCTCTCTCATTCCAATGCATTCCCATCTCCAAAAATCCCTTAGCCTTAGCCTTAGCCATTCCTCCACTAAGGAGGGTGAGAGTAAGAGTGAGAGCCTAGCTTTGGTCAAGCCTCCTGAGCCAACCAAGTTCAAATCTGAGCCAATCGATCTAACCTTACGACACTACCATTCATCCTACCATCCAAGTCTCTATTAGTTTCATTAAATCAGTGCATCAGCATCGTGCAATATCCAATCCCTTCTTAACCCACTCCTCCTCATATACATCAACATCATAAGTATATTTTCATCCTTTTCACACATCTAACTAGTGGGTGTATGCTCTGTGGCTTGCCGATATAATTGGATCTTTCTTATCAGAAACCTTAATCAGCCGGTCATCGCTTTAACATATATATATAGCATCTCATCATTTTCATCGTATATGATTGGCGAGTGTATGCTCTGAGATGTGCCGATATAATCACAGTAGGTCCACCAGAAACCTTAACTGGTTGGCCGTTGTTTTATCATAAGCATCTATACAACATCATAAACATCCCATACATATAACCTCACACTTAATTATTTCGAACATATGCTCTGCGGCTTGCCGATATAGTCGAATCCTGCCCATCAGAAATTCGGATAGATTAATCACTAGTATCACTACATCACATTACATTTTCTAAATGCAAGAACTATACTTATTCTTTAGAAGTTAGTCAAATCATGTGAAGTAAAGGCCGTACAACCATAGGGACAGAGTGGGTGCCTAACCCCTTCCCTTTTTGTAACTACAGTCCCTTACTCGAAATCTTTGGAATATAAATTTATGAGTCATTTTAGGGTTAAGAATCTTCGGATTTTCAACCTTAAGCATTTGTACGGGCTCTAACCAACTATAGAATCATAATAATTGGTTAGTGGCGAATTTAGTCAAATATAACACATTTGCTCTCTTTTATAAAAGCCCTTGAGCGAGGACACCAGTGGAAAGAAGAGAGTAGATCTCCCGTACTCTCGGGGAATCCACCCTCTAGTGTTTACAACTTCTAAGGTTAAAGAATTATCAACACGGTATACGTATTAAGGTTAGGATCATCTAGACGTTATAAGGTTATTTTAGGTCAAGAGTTAGGGTCATAAATGTACCTCATTTACCCGTTCTTTGCTTCTTGATGCTCATGTTCTCTTGTGTCTTTGGTCTTTTACTTCCAAGGACTCAACCAACTACATGACACAAACTCACATGATTAGCAAACAAGGTGCACAAATCAGTGCACTTAACACCTCGTGTTTCTTACTTATTGACTTGTGATAAAGTTGTGGTGTTTTGGCTTTGATAATATTGTTTGTATATAGATTAACAAAGGTTGGATAAGCATGCTTGCATTCTACTAGGGTGGTGCGTTTGGTAAACCCACCATTTTTACGTAGAGTAGTGCATTTGACAACCCCACTAGATCTATTTTGGGTGGCAAGTTTAGCAACCCCACCATTTTACATTTCTTTTAGCATGCATTAATCAACTAGCTTAAAAAACTATATGTGATGTTATGCTTCGTTACATGTACTTGATTGTGTTAATAACAAGCGCAACTTACGAAATGGTAATACTAAGGTGGCCACTCACTCCCACCTGTGACTGTTGAGGGTCAAATATTGCATATTAGACCCCTGTTCTTGCTTGGTTTTACATACATTATAATCCTTAATGTCTTATTTTAATCGTGTTTTTGTTGCAAGGTGAATTTAGGATCTTGGACTTAAAAAGGGTGTTAAATGAATGGATTTAACGCTCCAGAATCACCAAGGCAAGGGACAAATCTTAGGGGACCGAGATCGAAGAAATTACATGCTAAAGATCTGAGAAAATCAAGTGATCAATGATAAAAATGCCTAAAAGTTATCCTGAATGCAAGATCACAGGGTTCCCACCTTGGGCCATTGTGCAATCAAGGGCATGATCAGATGGCCGATCTAGACCACCTAAAAGTTTGGGAAGGGGGCCACGACCCTAGCCAAGAAGGAAGGATGGATGGCAGTGATGGTCAGTCGTCCCAAGATCGATCTGACGCAAGTCAGTTTCCATTGTGCTGCCGCACCAAAACAGGGAGTGTGTAAGGATTTTTCCAGATTCGTCTCGGTGTAAGCAAGGTCGGTTCCTTATAACCGACCTAGCCACCTTCCTATTCATTATAAAATGCCACCATCTAACGTGTGGAGGCATCATTCAAGGACGTGATCTTTGGATGTGGAAGATCTGGGCAGCCGTAGAGGCATATCTGGACGTGGAAGAGAAAAGAGAGAGCGAGAAAGCATGGGCTAGTCGTGGACAACCTCAGGTTTAATCTTTCCTATTCATTGTTTCTTTTTCTTCTTTCCTTCAAGTTTATATGATCATGGTTATGGCTAGCTAAACCTCTTAGTTAGGGCTAAGAGGTGAAGCTTGTAGCGTGATGGGGTTTTCTATTGCTTTGATTCATGGTTGTTGAACTCTCCTTGATTTAAGTTTGATTATAAGGAATATTCATAGTTTTTAATGATTCTTTGTAACTTAAATTATAATAGATCTGTGATAGCTTTGAGTATGTTCTTTTCATTATAGGGTTTGTGAATTTGGGAACCCTGTTGTTTACCATCATCTCCTTGGCATGGTTGGATAATGAAACCCTTCCTAACGTTCATAACTCCCTTAGATTGGATGTGGATTGGCTAAATTCTGTTGTTTTCTTTGTCTCGCATGGTTTTGTGATGGAATCAATTTTGATTCTCATACCTCTCATCTCTTGAAAACTAGATCAAAGGAAGTTCATATTGGTTTTTAATGAAATATCTTCTAACTGGATAAAGATATGACTCTGATTCTAGTTGTATGTTCGTGAATCAAGCATAGATCTCCCTGATCTCTACAAGTGGATCCTTGGCTCCCTAGTTTTCCACCTTTGGATTTCACAAGTTTTAGTTTAATATTTCACCATTATTCTCTTATATTTTCCTGGTTTAGATTATATCTTCGCCTAGTTCTAGTTCTAGTTAATTTCAGACATACAAGGTATAGTCCCTGTGGATTCGACCTCAGTCTTACCGAGTTTATTACTACATCGCAACCCTATACTTAGGGTGGTGAACAGTGACTGTGTTTTAAAATACCAACCAACTAACTTTGATACAGGTATCATCGTGGTGGTAGTGGCAATCGTAGTTAATATGGACTGTGTGATCCATGTGCCATGTTTTCAATTTCTGAAGATTTTAAATGGTTGGTAAACCTTTGTTTCAATTCTACCATCAATATCAATATACAGAAATATTGAAAATTTCTAGTTCTTTTGGAATTTATACCTTGGGCCCCAATTGAATAAAATATGTGGTTATTTTAAGGTCTAATTGAATATTGTTGTAATAGTGTGATGTCACTTAAATTTACTATTAATTGTACACTATTTAGTTTAAATTCTATGCAAATGAATTGATATCATATAGCTTAGCCATTAAACCTCGCTTCCGCATTTAAAAGTGACACTCTGGAAATCAGGGATCGTGAAATGTGCCCGACTCTCAAATTTCGAGGCGTGACAATTTGGTATATATCAAAGCATGAGTTGAGAAATAAACTGAGACAATAGGTTTTGGACTCATCATAAGCTACATGTTGACATAGTTAGGATCATTAATATACATACAATGAACTCTAAAATTCAACTCTCCCCATTTGTTTGATGGTTGTGGATTGGAATTTAGGAATTTAACATTAAGAACAAACTCTCGATTGTTCAAACTGTTGCCAATCTAGACATACAAACATTGAACCCTAGATTAAAAATCCTCATTTGATCATTGATTGCAATGTCGAAATTAAGAAGTTGACAGTATGATAGCTTGGACCAATAGTGTCTAGCATGAGAGATCATTATACGTGTAAGCCTACTTTCGAATTAATGAGAAAATGAAATTAAAACTTTAGGAGAAGTAAATTTTGACTAGAAATTCGAAAAGCCTCAAGTTTAGAGAAAAATGTGTCCAGTAATGCTCAGTTAACCGAAGAAATTTTCGATCGACTGAATACCATTGTGAGGTCTCCAAGGAAATATGTCCAAAGTTACTCAGCTAACCAAAGAAAATTTTGGTCAACCGAGTAATTCTGACCCTATTTAAAAAAAAAAAAATTGAGACAATGATTCTCGTTCAACTAAATAAATCATCGATTGACCGAATGCGGTTCAATGTGTGCGTGGGTAGGGTGCTTTAAAACACCCTATTGAGTCATTTCTCTCACTCCACTCGACTCTAAACCCTCTCTCCCTCCCTCCTTGAGTTTTCTTAAACCCTGATAAACCTTATAAAACCTCTACTCCATTTTTGATTTTCTTGCACAATCTAGATTTGAAATTAGTTTGAAATCTTTCCCAAATCCTCAGAACATCTTTGATTCCTCTCTTACCTCGAATCTATCAACTATAGGAGCTACGATAGTAGCTCTCCAGTCCATCACATCTTATTTTCTTCTAGTTCCATTGATTTATGCCCTAATCGGAAGAAAAAGTGGTGCGGCTAACAATGTAGGGCCGAGCCGAGAATAGTAATCAAAGAAGAAGGGGGCTTCGAGTGCCTCTAAATCCACTTCGGCTCCTTCTCGATCTAGTGACTCGTGCAAGAGGGGGTGCATCCGCGTCACATGATTTACCAACAGGAGAAGCCGAGGTCGAGTTGGAACGTCTCCCTAGGAGTAAGGGTAAATTTTTAGGTCAAACATTTTGTTATGAAGCTAAGGTAGATAACAACTTATTCGTTGGTAATGATACACTAGAGTGGCTCTTAAGGCTTGATTAGGACCCTATCCTAACGCCCACCGAATGAGCCGATGAGATAGAAGCCTAAAACTTTTTCCCCACCATTTTCGCATCACCTATAGTAATCCGATGAGTTGATGTTGCAATTGGCGAGCGTGTCTACCGTTTTGATGTAAATGATATAGCTAATGTTCTCAGAGTGCGACGTGGTTCTATGGTCATCCTAGATAAGGATTCTGAGAGGAAGAGACAGAAGGATGAACATACTTCTTTCATATATGGTGGATACAAAGCCTGGAGGTTGGACAATGGTCAGATGCTTCCAACATGCTTCTTGTGTGCCACGTGTTGCATCACATTTTCACCTTCAATGATTACCCAAGGTCGGGTAGCCGAAATCAGCTTACGCCCTTCATGGTGGAAGTACTTACCAAGTGTGTAAGGGTAAAGACGTGTGTCTCCCTTCCATAATATTGGGCCAAATTCTGAAGGTGGTTTTCACCTGTCCAAGGATCACTTTGTCATTTGGTCGTTTAGCCTGCAAGATGGCCAAATAGTGTCACTTTTCAAGCTCTCATTCCAAACTCATACCATTCGGGGAGATTAATCAACAGACCATGAGTTGAATGGGACTGGTGGAACAACAAGAGGAAGGGATACTTTGTGTGGAGGAGGAAGAATTTAAAGAAGAGAGTGAAGGAGAAGATGAAGAATTTCAGGCACCGACTAACTATGAGGATTACCTGAGTAAAATTAAGAAAGAATTGACTAAAACGAAGGCAGACCTGGCTCGTATGGAGCACAAGACGGACAAGATTTATAATAAAGTGAAAGAGATCTTATGTTGTCCTCAAAGAAAAGAAGCACTTCCTCCCTCACATCCTCCCTCACCTAATTCACTAGAGCAGTATATTGGTATTTAATGATTTCGTAGGAGTAGTGTGATAGCACTTATTTATTTTTTCTTGGCACATTAGTAGTGTTTTGAGGTGGTGTGTTTGTCAAGCAAAACATTTTATAAAAAGGAACAACGCAATGTTAATTGATGATGATGAATAAAAGTATTCCATTTAGATTTTCTTATGTGTTGAAGTATATATGTCTGTTAGAGAAAAAATTTGTGTGTAACCTACAAATGTTTACACTAAAATAGAAAAATGGATGAGATGCCAATGGTGATAGTTCAATGTAGAATGTCAAAATCACAATTTATGTATAACATCTTGGAAAAATTCGCATAAAGACCCGAGTACCACCTCAGGTAGAAATCACAAAGGACCAAATCCTTTAAAAATTATACGAGAATTAACTTAGTGCTAAACTAGATTACCTATGAAATTAGTACTGATCACTTTAAATACAAGCTACAAGTCCCAAAATGTGTAGAATCATTGACGCTACATTACCATAAAACTTAGAATCAATCTCAAAACTCGGTTGCTCTCAAGAGCACACGGAAACTCCGTATCGGACATGTATCGCACGTCGAAAGTCTGAATACTATGAAACCATACGGTTATGACCGCCTTGCTAGGCTTGACTATTATCTCAAAAATCAAGTCCAGATAGTATCCCAAAATGCACAACTTGAGCCCGGAGCGAAGTGTGTGAGAAACGTGAATATCTTTAGGAAATGAACTAAAACTTAAGTGAATTGAGTCGTTCACTTACAGGCCAAATCTAAGGATTCAGACCGTCGGAATCTGACCCAATTACACCTCGGATCAAGAAAAATTTTCAACACATGTCAATGTACTTGTGGCCCTGATCGAGTATCGGTGACCGTCGAACTGAAACCTGTCCTCCGCGGTCGATCTGTAAATCCGATTGGACCGAAAACTTAACCTGGCCTAGATCCAATGTTAGGGAGCTTAAGTCCGACCGCACGTAGAAAAGGGGCCTCTAGATGTGCTCCGTTGGACCGAAACAGCCAGTCTTTGGCTATAACCTAAGTATACCATGGCCTTGGGGCCATTCCCATCAGTTTTGGGCCTATATAAGGGCCTAAACCCACCCCTCTCATTCCATACGAATTCCTAACCCTAGGAGAGAGAAGAGAGAGAAAAGAGAAGGAAAGTGAGAGAGAAAGTGGGAGACCGTCCCTGGAATCCTTCCCTATCGCTCCACGGGCTGAATCAACCCTTCTGCATCATTATTCCAGCGATTCCGACTCCATTCTTAGGTAAGAAAACCTAACCCTAATCTATTTTAAGGTTTCAAATAGTATAAGTGATGAAATAGCAAACTTATTTCATGTCATAGGTGGTTGTCATGCCGTAGACAAAGACGTGACAAACAACTGAGTTTGATACATGTTTAAAGACGAAAGGTGTGGACTATAAACGTTTAGGTTATAGTTTTCAAGGCTTTCAATGTCCGCAATGATTTATGTCTGACTTGATTGCTATCACATATGCTAGATACAATCTTTTTCTTAAACTACACATATATGTAAACTGTGTTGGTTTTAAATGCATTCCATGTGTTTGTTGAAATGTCTGAATGCATGTGGAATTATGATTCGTGTTTCATACGATTGTTGTTAGAGAATACATGATTGTTGTTGATATGTCAACTCCTATGTAGAAGGATTTGCTATGATATACGTTTTAAACTAATTAAGTGCATGTGTGTAATATGTGTAGTCTAAGTGTTTGATAAAATGCCTGAATGAGAAAATGCTTGTTTAAATGCATGTATGGAGGGTGTTGAGATAGGATTCTCAATCCCCTTAACTATGGATATAGTACCCTTTCTATAACCTATCTTACTATTATGTGTTGTATGAATGAAATGTCTGGGTATGATAATATGTATAGTATGTGTGTGATTAAATTGCTCAAGTAAGATTTGTATCTGATTTTGATTGGCACATGCAATTTTGGACTGGTACATATGAATGCTTAACATACATGAAATGTGTTTGGGGCTATGACGTAGTCCAGGCGATCAATAATGATTTCTGAGTTAGTCGCAAAGGTCGTTTCGCCACACCAGATAAGTTCAAGGAATCTGAGTCATACGCTGCTAGTCAATAGTGGTTAGGCCACGCGGAGTGCTTACGCGCTCCATGTCAATCGGCTCGACGTATGCTCGTACCAATCGAGCTTGTCAAGTAACCCGATTGGCCCGATGAATGTTCACCATGTATGGACGCTACTGTTTGAATCTAAGGTACCAAACTCACCAGTGGAAAATCCGTTTAACCTTAATACCTCGATCCATTAAGACTCATGAGCTGGGCATGGTGGTATGGGACACCATGGTCGTGCTATCAGCCTACGCTGGAGTGACGAGCCTCCCCGTAGTGACCAGTGAGCAACCTAAACTCGTGAGCCGAATACGGTACTATAGGACACTGTATTCCAGCTGTCGGCATATGATCAGGTGACGAGCTCGTAGTGACCTCGAGTGTACGCTAGAAACTACGTTGAGGTGACGAGCCTTTTCGTAGTAAACTAGAGTATAAACCAGGCCTATGCTGAGGTGACAAGCCTCTCCGTGACAGCCTAAAAACTGTCTATTGTATGTGACTGCTAGGATTAACGACCCTAGATGGATCAATGTTGGGTATATGACATATAGGGAGGTGCCTTAGCTTCTCAATCTTGCTATATGAAAAGGTCTAATAAGAACTCGCTAATCATGCTCATGCACCGCATTGCATGTGCCTTTGGCATTGGTGTTGAGCACAGAGGAAGGGGTGCATGACTTGATTGTATTGCTTTATCATTACTGCTTGATTGAATTGATAACATGTTAACCTTTGCCTTATAGCTCCACTGAGTTGATCACGCACTCCTACATTCTGGGATGGTATTTTAAACACTAACCAGACTCTGTCTTAGCTGCAGGTGATGGTGATGCTTATGAGGCAGAGCCAGACTATTAAGATGACGAGGAGTTCTCTTATATGCAACTCTCTAGGGGGTCTATGTAGACTTGGAGTTACGCTGACGGGGCTACAGGGTTTTGGATAGAGAACATTACACTTTCTAATTTTTGTATATTTTTGAATTAAACTTGTAATTGTTTAACCTAGTGACAGTCATAATCTGAGGGCTTATTATTATTTTTATACAGTTTATATACATATCACAGTCTTCCGCTAGCGTACTTTAATTGCCTCTGGAGTATGATATGTTGGTTTGGTATAATCTCATTCATGTTTGAGGCACTAATACAGACAATATTTAATCATCATTATCTATGTTGCATAAGTGATGCGTTGGAACTCGGGAGTGAGTTTATGCTCAACCCCCAATTTTTAAGGCGTTACAAGTTGGTATCAGAGCATGATTTGGATTAAACTAGGCCTCGGTTATGGTCACACGAAGCACACTGACGTACTTTGACTTAGGAGGGAGCGTTAAAATGTAGAAACTAGCATAGGATTCCCAGTTTCGCTAATTGGCGAAACCAACTGAGATTGACCGTTGAATTCGGGCCCGTATGCCTCTGTGACCATGCGAGAGGGCCCCCATTCATTTCTAGACCGTCAATTGATGGGTTTAGACCCTAATTCAACCTATTACACACTCAAACAAACCGAAAGGTGCGAGAGTAAGCAAAATGGGACTCGAAACGATTTAAACGGAGTCGGGGGCCTACACGGTACAATACGGGGGGACCCAAAGTGGACCCCACATGTTTTTGGCACCCCAAAGGGGATGGCATCGCCCAGGGGGCGAGCCATCGCGAGGGAATCCAGGGACCTGCGATGGCATCGCCGGATCGGCGAGGCCTCGCCGTTCGGGCGGACCAGGCCTGTCGGGCCGACGCCAGTGGGACGTTGTGGGGCCCATGAAATCATGTGGGACCCCCTCTATTTCTTCTATTTGCTCCCCACTCCCCTCTTATACACGCTCAAGCTCTCCCTTTTCTCTAAAAAACCCTTTTGCCCCTCTCAAATCTCCCTTCCATTCTCAAAATTTTCTCTTCTTCCTTCATTTCATACACCCCTCTACCGTTTTCATCAAGACTGTAAGGCCCATATCCTACTCCGTACCGTTCCGTAGGTTCCCGCGATCCTCCCGATCAAATCCCGGCAACTTTCGACCCATATCCGACGTTTGCGCGCAATCCTAAGACGAGTCCTGCAAACCAAAGTCAGCTCAACCCGAGACTTGTACCCTAGCGACCGCGCCGTCGCAGCGGTTCTGATGCCTCATCTCGCGCATCGAGGCGATACCCAGGCCAGGAGATGTGGATCCGCGTTTAGTTCGAGAAAACACTGCGCATTTACAAACCAAAGAAAGATTTCAAATCATGTCCCATCAATCCCATCAATCCCATCAATCACACCTCATGTCAAGTACACATCACCCTATCCCCAAGCAACCCCTAAAGTCAACACCCTCTTACACAAAGTACACCCATCACTCACCTTTTCACCCATCACACCCATCTCTCTCTCTCTCTCATCTATCTCTCTCTCATTTTCCTCCCAAGCAACCCACGTCTATGGCTCTCCATGAGAGAAGCTTTGTGTGGCCCACTTCTATCTCCCATCTCCACCATCCAAGTTTGATCCCAACCGTTGAAATTGTTCATTTGGAGCTCCAGCATGCATTGGCGGAAGAAGGAAGAAGAGATCTAAGGTGGGTGATTTTATTTATTTTATTTATGATTTGAGGGCCCACATATAGTGGGACCCATTTTGATGTTTGCATTGTTTAGGGAGGGCCCATAGTGGCGGGGTCCCTCCCCTTCTCTCTCTCTCTCTCTCCCTCTCTCTCTTTTTCCTTGTGTGATGGTCCACCATGATGGATGGTGTTGATTTACATGGCCAAGGTTTGGATGGTGCTGGACGTGGGATATGGACCCACCTAGACTTTGTGTGTTTCATCCAGACCATCTAGATGGCCTACCTGACAGTCCATTTAGACAGGTCTGTCACGTGCCGGATGCACCGTGGGACCCACATTGATGTATATGTTGTGTCCCCACCACCGTCCAGCAGGTGGGATGGTGGGGCACACCTTGATGTATGTGCTTTAGCTGCACCGTCCATCTGCACTACTGGACGGTGCTGTGGACTCCACCATGATAGGAGTTTAATCCATAGTCCAGTCCAGCATCTGGACGTGGACCCACCATATTATATGTGTTGTAACGGTGGGTCCCAAAGGATATGTGTTTCATCCTGCTGTCCATGTGGACGGGACCTTGGGGTATGCGTTTCATCCTGCCGTCCATGTGAACAGGACTCAGATGTGGTGTGGATTCATCCACACCGTTCGTCTATTATGCCAGCAAATTGGTTGAAGTATCCCATGCAGCAAGGTGCTGCTATTGACACCAACAATTCGGTGGGGCCTCCCTGATATATCTGTTGAATCTGGCATGTGTGAGATCCACACCGTTTGGATCATGGGATCCACCGTGATGTGGATGTCCTATCCACGCTGTCCAGATATTGGAGTGGACCCCACCATGGTAGCGTGTGGGGCCCACCTTGCATTGAGGTGTTGCATCCTCACCATCCAATCCATGGACGGTGGGTGTGATAGGCTGGAATACATCACGCAGCCACATAGCCACTGTACAACTGTTGTACTGCACGTTAGCACATTCCTGATGTTGGCAAGTTCTGTGGTCCCACGTACTGTATGGGCTTCATCCTACTGTCCATCTATCTGGTGGGACCCACCATGACGGTATGTGTTTCATCTGCACCGTCCAGCTGGACGGTGCCATGTACAGTCCCACTGTGATGTGCGTGTTTATCACACCGTGCGGTGGCCCACCTTGATGTGCGTGTTTATCACACCGTCCATATAAATGATGGGTCGCACATGCCACCTATGTGAAATCCAGACCGTCCTATGGACGTCCAGTGGCAGGCGTTTGTGTGTGTATATATATATATATAATGTTAATAAAATATTATAGCTCATGGGTCCCACACATGTGGACCCACCCTTTAATACATGTGTTTCATCCCTACCGTCAATGTGGGACGGTAGGTCAGACCTGTCGGGATACATGTGTTTTGATCTCCACCGTCCAGTGATCTAGACGGTGGAAATCACCGTGATATAGTGTGCTATGACCAGCACATGCACGTGGACACCACCTGAAGTATGTGTTGTATGCATATCGTCCACCAAGGCCACCGTAATTTATGAGTTTATCTGCACCGCCCGGTAAGTTGGACGATGAGATCCACCTTAATGTATATGTTTCATACCCTCGTCGCCCATGCTTAGCACGTGGGGCCCACCTTGATGCATTTATTCTACGTCCACACTGTCAAATTGCCAAGACGGTGGGGCCCCTGTGGTGTATGTGTTTTGCTCATACCGCCCATCAAGATGGTGGACATCACCACGATGTATTTATTTCATCCACACCGTTCAGATTGTGTGGGACGGTGATGGACAATGTTTGGACACTGCTGATTTACATGGACAATGTTTGGACAGTGCTGATCATCATTAATGAGCCATGTACCCCATAGAATGATAGTGTACGGTGATACACATGTTGCACCTGCAACTATTGAAATAATTTTAGATGTAATCCAAGCTCTCACCGTGAAATGCAAAACCTCCACGACCCACATCATAGTGGGACCCACCGTGTTTTGTATGTTCATGCCATCCATTTAAGCGGCCCACTTGATGTGTATGTGGCCCATTAGTGTGGCCCATTGATGTGGCCCACTTGACGTATATGAGGCCCATATGATGAGGCCAGACTTGATGTACACGAGGCCCATTGCAACGTGTATTAGGCCCATGACACGTGGCCCATTTGATGAATACGAGACCCATGTGTAAGGCCCACCTATTGTGTATTTGAGGCCCATGGGCGAGGCTCGATGTGATGTATGTGTGGCCGTTACGTTGCGTATGAATCCCTTATGTGGGTCACTCCTTGTGAGCAATGTTGGTTAGATGTCTACATTGATGGGCAATGATGGTTAGATGTCCTCATTGTGACCTTCCCTTGGGCCTTGTTAAGCCTATTCTAACATGGGCCACTCCTTGCCGATTTACTGATTTTGATTATCGATCAATTTCGATTGTCATGACCGATTGCCGATACCGATTGATGTGACCGATTTGCCGATTTTGATTATCGATCGATTTCGATTGTCATGACCGATTGCCGATACCAATTGATGTGATCAATTTGCCGATTTTGATTATCGATCGATTTCGATTGTCATGACCGATTGCCGATACCGATTGACATGACCGAATTGCCGATTCTGATTATTGATTGATTCCGATTGTCATGACCGATTGCCGATACCGATTGACATGATCGATTTGCTGATTTTGATGGTCGATCGATTCTGATTGTCATGACCGATTGCCGATACCGATTGACGTGACCGATTTACTGATTTTGATGGTCGATCGATTCCTATTGTCATGACCGATTGTCGATACCGATTGATGTGATCGATTTACCGATTTTGATTATCGATCGATTTCGATTGTCATGACTGATTGCCGATACCGATTGACATGACCGAATGTCGATACCGATTGACGTGACCGATTTACTGATTTTAATGGTCGATCGATTCCGATTGTCATGACCGATTGCCGATACCGATTGACGTGACCAATTTGCCAATTTTGATTATCGATCGATTACGATTGTCATGACTGATTACCGATACCGATTAACGTGACCAATTTGCCGATTCTGATTATTGATCGATTCCGATCGACGTGACCGATTTGCCGATTCTGATTATCGATTAATTCCGATTGGATTCCGATTTACATGACCGATTTGTCGATTCTGATTATCGATCGATTCCGATTGACGTGACCGATTTGTCGATTCTGATTATCGATTAATTCCGATTAGATTCTGATTGACGTGACCGATTTGCCAATTCTGATTATCGATCGATTCCGATCGACTTGACCGATTTGTCGATTCTGATTATCGATTAATTTCGATTAGATTCTGATTGACGTGGCTGATTATCATGACCGATTGCAGATTCTGATTTGTCGAGGCTGAGTATCGAGGCCAATTTTGAGGCCGGTTATTGATGCCGATTATGAGTATGTGACTGCATAACATCATGATCCATGCCCATATGCATCATCTGCATGTTTGTTATGAGATATGGTTGACCATTGCATATTTCATTAGGCAGATTGTTATGAGACTCCCTGATAGGCGGAGTTATCTCACATGAGCGCATGGTATGCGCAGGGTTGATGCCTGACTGGATTGTTGACTCATGCATCTTGCATTATGTGCCCTAGCGACATCAGGGCTATAGCCTCCACAGGCATACCATGGATGGCCAGACGGGACACCGAAAATCTGTTCTACATGGGGTGCTATAGATATCCATGAGTGAAAGTCCCTAAACCCTCTTGGTTCCACAGGTTGCTCCAACATCTAGACCGAGTGGATGCATGAGCGCATGAGGGCCGTATACCGTTAGGCCGCGTCTCCCACTGTGTCGTGGTCGGTTGAAAGGGGGTGCGGCCTTACCTGCGTGAGAGGAGGGGGCAAAGCTAGGATGAGTTTGACCAACTCGAGGAATATGTCCGCTATCGACGAGCCAAGCCCGATATTGGTAGGCGGATAGTGAGGTCTCTTTCACTTACCTTGTTGTGCGCGATGGGGCGGCAATCTGGTTTGGAGTGTAATAGACCCCAGTGATTTCCCAGAGAGGAACCGTACTGATATGTGGACTTATTGAGCAAGCGTTGCATAATCATTCAATCATTCATTCACTATCCACTCGGGCTGGTGGTGCGCAACTATTTGTTACGTGTACATTCGCATGACTAGGATTTCGGTTGGGCTCGCGACTAACCTGAGATCAGGAGTTTACCACATTGAGTCTGACTATTCAAATTTAGATATGGGACTGGTTTGGATAGAAGTCCCTTGTGATGGACCCCGTGACCTGTGATACTACGTACTATCATCCCGACTTCACACTCCAGCGTGGTCATTCCATTCGCACCACATATCACATTACATCTGCCGCATATAACATTTCAGGTTACTATGTTTATGCATTTATATGATCTAGATATAACTGACGGTATTCGTGGACTTATCAGGATCTGTATATTGTATTGCATCTTCAGCATCTGTTATTGTTTTTTTTTTTATGTTTCGTATCACATGGCCTTGATATGGCCGATAACATTCATGCCTTACATCACAGAGCTTTGGTACAGCTGATAGCATTCATGGACTACCGCATATTTCCGCATTACTCTGATTTCATAAGATTTATGATCTTGCCAGTGCTTCTGATATTGTATGATTATGGGTTTATCAGTATTTTCGCTTACTCTGATTACTCTGATATTGCTTACTTGACACTTACCTTATGCACACACTTTCACCACCAACTAAGCTTTCTATAAGCTTATGCATGATAGACGCGTGCAGGTGATGTTAGGTTGCAGCAGTATTGAGCCTGGAGCGTGCAGCGGTCTTCTGGAGCTTTGATTTATTTTATATATATATTTCCCTTTCAGTATTGTACTCAAACGATTATATCAGTGGATATGTGATGATAATGTTGTTCTTGTGATTTGGGTATACTTGTGGTTATGCTTCTTATGAGACAAATGCACATTGGAAAATCCTCCTCGTAGCATCCCAGGATCGGAACCCGGTGATTGAGCGTTAGGAGCTGAGAATGGGGTACTATGGAGGCTGTCGGTGCTGGACTTGGCGATCAGGAATTTTGTGAGCCCGGTTTTCGAGTTTGGGGCATGACAAAGACCCACCTCCTATCTCTCACTTTTCCTTTCATTTGAAGGCACAAACCCTTCTTTGTGTCCCAAAAACCTCAAGTCAAACGATCCCTTTTATCTCCCCTTTCCAATTCACTCTCATGGCTCTTTTTGAGCTTGTGGCAGTGATTTTCTCAATTTTCACACTTCTTTCTCTCATGGGAAAGAAGAGGACTTCCACGGATGAAGCCAAGCCTAGTCGCCCTACTCATTCAAGGAGACCGAAAAGCGCCGCCGCAGGTACAAGCAATGATCGAGAGATAAGGACAAAGAAGGACCTTGATCCCCAGGCTCCCCTCGAGAGAGTTCTACTGGCAGATCTGTCTCATGGAAGATTTCAGGGCCGTAGGGTCCTTTTTGAAGCACACATGGATGAGAAGCTCTTTTGGGAATATCTGGTGATGGACCGCCTGGTGGATGCTGGGTGGGGTCCCATATTCGAGGGCAAGTTCCACGTGAATGCGAGCGCTGTAAGAGACTTTTACGCTCACATACGGGAGCCAACGCTTGAGCCCTTGCAATTCAAAATTCTCGTGGGAAGGCGAGAGGCCATAGTTGATGTTGGCTTAATAGCCCGACTCATGGGGATGCCGCTTGGCGAAGTCCATGCTAGTGAGAAGAGTCTTAGGAGTGCAAGTGACAGGGATCACTGCATACAATTCATTTGTACCCAACTAACCCACTGGAATCCAAACAATAGTCTCCTAACATCTAATATGACCGACGACTTCCACCTGCTCCACCACATCTTCACGTACAATGTGTACCCCAGGTGGAGCAATCGTAGCGAGTGCACGTGCTTGATGGTAGACTTTCTATAACGAGCTGGGCAGGGAGAGAAGCTGTGCGTGCCTACATATGTACTGCTATAGATAGTGCAAACTGCGCGCTCTTCTAGGACGTCTGTTTCACTCCCCTTCGATCGACTTATATGCAAGCTTGTACGTGAATTCACCTACAGACTTGGCGCAGAACTTCCTGTGCCGATCCATTTCATCAACTTCACCACTCTTAACAACATGGAGATTGGGCCACGACGGTGTCAGGCTTGACTCGATGAGAGTGAGGATGAGACGGAAAGCGAAGAAGAGAAGAGTGATGAAGAGGGCAGAGATGAGATAAGGGAGGAAAGAGAGCAGGGAGAAGAAGAGGAGGCCCAAGACACTGATGAGGGCTCTCCTCCTGCTACGCACGAGTGTGACAGTAATCGAGCTACATTAGAAGCCCGCTGGGCTCGAATTGAGGAGGACCAAGCCGCCCTGTGATAAGAGATCGGGCAAGTGTGAGTCTAACTTGGAGAGACCCGAGCTAAGCTTGAAGAGAACGAGGCCTTCATGAAGCAGAAATTCAAGAAGGTGTCTCACACCTTGAAGGCTATCCTGTGCTGCATGCAGGATAAAGGTGCACCTCCTCCATCACCTGATTTAGACGACTAGTCATGCATATAGTTTCTCGGTTTGTTTGCTGTGTTGCTTGTTTGCTTGTTTTTATGTGTAAACTTGATAGGCTTAATGGTGTGGTAGACTGGTCAGTATGTTTCAGTGTTGAAGCCTTACTTAGGTTAGCTCACATGCATCTTCTGTCATGATTCATGTAATACTGCATCTCATGTACCATGACAATTTTGTTAAATGAAATGCATGAAGTTTCTTTGAGCTATGATGCAAATGCTGTGTTGTTGAGTTTGTGAGCATGTGTTGAATCTGACACGAGTTGCACCCTATGTTGTATTTAAGGAATGCCACCTAAGAGCACGTGGACCTCAGCCCATCTCACCCTTGGCGACTCAATTGATGGGGCTCCTCCTCTAAGTGATAGCCACATGGACCCCGGTTCAGGCCCACCTCACGAGACTATGCCGGACTCTCAGCCGGCCACTGGCCCCACTAATGGGCCTACACCTGTTGCACCACTGTTTCCTGAGCAAAATCGTGCATCCTCTTCGATGCAGCATATGCCTCAGATGGCCCCTCCTCCAGATAGGTTGGAGCAGATGATGTTATTGATGTAAAAGCAGCAACTGCAGCACCAGTAGCAGCTCTTGGTCACCCTTAGGGGAATCTTTGCTCAGAGCATAAGTGTGCCTCCTCCGGCTCCATTTGTGCCCCCTGCTGGGAATACGGGTGCTAGCGACCATTTCAAGCGATTTCAGCACTTGCGGCCTCCTACTTTTATAGGTACTCACCGACCTGAGGAGGCCGAGTATTGGCTTAACTGCATCTCTAAGATACTGAAGCCGCTGCACTATACTGAGGCAAAGCAGGTGGAGTTAGTCACCTTCATGTTTGAGAAGGAGGCCAGCTTATGGTGGGACAGCGTTCTCCGCACTGTTGCTGTCGAACACGTGTGGATGTGGGAGACCTTTGAGACGCGCTTCCACCAGAAATATTTTTCCCTCACATACCGCCATGAGAAGGAGAGTGAGTTCCTTCGCCTCCGACAGGGAGGCATGATAGTGGCAGAGTACGAGAACAGGCTCACGGAGCTAGCCGGGTATGCTCGCTTGATTCTCGCCGATCACCCGATGAGGATGTGGGACTTCTGTGAGGGCCTGCGACCCAAGATACGCTAGAAGATATGTTACGCTAGCATATCTACCTATGTTGAGCTGGTGGGCATGTCTCTGGGAGCAGAGCAGGATGGGGATAGATTGTCCCGCACGCACATGCCTATGGTTCCTAGACTGCGATTAGATTTGCTGAGCAGGCCGTTCCTTGGCAAGAGGCCCCATGCAGACTCGCCTCCCAGACTTGCAGCTCCACCAGTCCCTGTGAAGCGACCAGACGTGTGGTGCACCTACTGCAGGAGATCTGGCCACATTGATGCCCACTGTTTCACCAAGATGAGGGACAACGGCTTCTCGCCACCTCAGAGGATCAACCGCTAGCTTTCTCAAACGATTGTAGCTCCACCTCTACGGTTAGCACTAGCGCATCCATCTTTTCGGCCGCCTGCACCCCGATTTAGGCTGCCTCAACGGCCTATGGTACCGTAACCGAACCGATCTCAGTAAGCTCGTGTGCACTCACTTGCAACTGAGGCATCCGAGACAGCAGTTGCAGCACCGTTGGCTTTTGAAGTCATGGCGCATGTTCAAGGTACACCAGTCTTCTTGTTAGTGGACACTGGGTCCACTATCTCTATAATATCATGCGCAGTAGTCAAGCAACTAGGGTTGAAAACTAGTCATATGGTTGGGGTGAGAATCCTTATCACCACAGGAACTTTCTCAGATGCTACCAGGATGTGTAAGGGTTGTTCAATAGACTTAGGGAGCAGAATAGTACACATTGACCTGATTGTCTCTCCATTGCACCATTATGACGTCATTCTTGGTATGGATTAGCTCACGGAGGTGAAAGCAAAGATCGACTGCGATACTAGAGTGGTCACAGCCCATGAACCAGAGGGCACGACCTTTACATTCCCAGTGCAGGTTAGTTGGCCCTATCGCATTAGTTGTTACACTTCATTACTAGAGGACATTAATGATCCAACACTTGAGGACACCCCAGTAGTCCAAGAATTCTCAGACGTATTCATAAAGATACCTGGATTACCCCCTCAGCGCGAGATTAATTTTACCATCGATCTAGTGCCTAGTACGACACTTATATCTCTTCCGACTTATCGCATACCTCCATGTGAGATGGAGGAGCTGAGGAAACAGATCGATGATCTATTGGATACAGGCTTCATATGACCTAACGTGTCTCCATGGAGAGCACCTATGTTGTTTGTGAAGAAGAAGGATGGATCTCTGCGATTATGTATTGATTACCGCAGACTAAACCAAGTGACGGTGAATAATAAGTATCATCTGCCCAGGATAGATGATCTGTTCGATCAGTTGAGAGGGGCACAGTATTTTTCAAAGATCGATTTGCAGTCAGGGTATCATCAGTTGCGCGTCAGAGATGAGGACGTGCAAAAGACAGCATTCAGGACCAGCTTTGGGCATTATGAGTTCCTAGTGATGTCGTTTGGACTCACGAATGCACCGATCGTGTTTATGGACCTGATGAACAAGGTGTTTCGACCGTATCTATACCGATTCACCATCATATTTATAGATGACATCCTGATATACTCTAAGAGTCGGAAGGAGCACGAGGAGCTCCTACGAGCAGTCTTCGATATGCTCAGAAAGAACCTGTTGTTTGCATGATACAAGAAATGCGACTTCTGGAAAGAAGAAGTCAAATTTCTGGGACATGTGGTGTCCAAGGAAGGGATAGTTGTGGACCTTGCTAAGGTAGCCGCAGTTCAGGACTGGAAGCAGCCTGGTTCAGTTACTGAAGTAAGGAGTTTTCTTAGCCTGGCAGGTTACTACCATCGATTCATTAGAGATTTCTCCAAGATAGCCAGACCGTTGTCTCAGCTAACTCAGAAGGATCTCAAGTTTACCTGGAATGAGAAGGCAGAAGCAGCTTTTCGAGAATTAAAGGACAAGTTGACGTCCGCCGTGTGCTAGTATTGCCAGAGCAAGGGGTCAAGTATACGATATACACTAATGCTTCTCATGTTGGTTTGGATGGTATTTTGATGCAGAAAGACAGGGTTATTGCCTATCTATCGCGACAGTTGAGGAAACACGAGGAAAACTACCATACGCACAACTTAGAGTTAGCGACTGTCATCTTTGCTTTGAAGATCTGGAGACATTACCTCTACGGAGAGGAGTTCGAGCTCTTTTGCGACCACAAGAGCCTCATATACATATTCATGCAGAGGGACTTGAATATGAGACAGCGGCGGTGGATGGAAACCTTAAAGGACTTCAAGTTCAAGGTCTCCTACCATCCTAGCAAGGCCAACCTTGTGGCAGATGTGTTGAGCCGTAAGAAGATGATAACATTTGCGGCTTCACTGATGAAAGCGGAATGGGATATGGTAGAGTTTGTGCGAGATTTTGAGCAGAAACTTACGGTAAAAGAGCCATTCGAGAGCATCGCACATATTCGGGTTCAGCCACTTATTGATGATAGGATCATCGCGGCTCAGACAGACGACGAGCTATTGGCGAAGATGAGAGAGCAGCTTAGTGATGATGTAGACTCAGAATGGAGAGTTGGTACGGATGGGGGATTACGTTATCGTGGCCGCCTATGTGTCCCAAACCTTTATGACCTGAGGAAGGAAATTCTCAAGGCTGCTCACAATTCGAGGATGGTAATGCATCTTGGCAATACGAAGATATACCACGACATGAAGCATTTGTACTAGTGGAACAACATGAAGGCCCACATAGCAGAGTATGTATCACGTTGTCTCACGTACCAGCAAGTCAAAGCTGAACACCACCGACCTCCTGGACTGCTTCAACCCATGCCCATAGCTGAATGGAAATGGGACTTCATCTCTATGGATTTTATCTCAGGGCTGCCAAAGACGAGGAAGGGACATGACTCCATCTGGGTGATCGTGGACCGGTTGACAAAATCGGCTCTTTTACTCTCTATCAGAGTTTCGAACTCAGCAGACGAGTTAGCCAAGTTATACATCAAGGAGATTGTACGTCTGCATAGAGTTCCTCTGGAGATTGTATCGGACCGAGACATACGATTTACATATATCTTCTAGACTCGTATCCACGAAGCAATGGGTGTGAAATTGAAGTTCAGTATCGCGTTCCACCCACAGACTGACGGGCGGACAGAATGGGTAAACCAGGTGTTGGAGGACATGTTGCGAGCTTGTGTACTAGATTTCAAGGACAGTTGGGATGACTGTCTTCCTTATGCCGAGTTCGCTTACAACAACAGCTTTCAAGCAAGTATTGGCATGGCTCCCTACGAAGCACTGTATGGGAGCCCATGTAGAGCACCGCATTACTGGGCAGAGGTTGGCGAGAAGAGCTTGATTGGCCTAGAGTTAGTTCAGGCAACCTCAGAGAAGATCAACATTATCAGGCGTCGACTTCTAACAGCACAGAGCAGATAGAAGAGCTATGATGATACGAGGCGACGACAACTAGAATTTGAGGTTGGGGACCATGTATTCCTGAAGGTTTCTCCGATGAAAGGAGTCCTCCGGTTTGAAAAGAAGGGGAATGCTAAGATTTATTGGCCCATTCCAGATACTGGACCGAGTGGGTGTGGTGGCATACCGCCTTACTTTGCCCACACCACTCGCGGGCGTGCACAACGTATTTCATGTATCTATGTTGAAGAAGTACGTTCCCGATCCTTCCCACATTATCAGATGGGAGCAGGTACAGTTGAGCGAAGACGCTACTTATGTATTGCGACCGAAGCGTATTCTGGATAGGAAGGAGCAGGTGTTGCGCAGTAAGGTGATTCCACATGTGAAGGTTCTGTGGACACACCACACTGAAGAGGAGGCTACTTGGGAAACAGAAGCTGAAATTCGCAAGAACTACCCTCATATTCTTAAGGAGTATGAAAAGGTACTAACTTTGAGGATGAAATTCTTCTTTAAGGGGGGTAAATTGTAACGTCTCAAAAAAACCTGCACAAAGACCCGAGTACCACCTCAGGTAGAAATCACAAAGGACCAAATCCTTTAAAAATTAGGCGAGAATTAACTAAGTACTAAACTAGATTACCTGTGAAATTAGCACTAATCACTTTAAATACGAACTGCAAGACCCAAAACGTGTAAAATCGTTGATGCCACATTACCCTGAAACGTAGAATCAATCTCAAAACTCGGTTGCTCTCGGGAGCACACCGAAACTCCGTATCGGACCTGTACTGCATGTCGAAAGTCTGAATACTATGAAACCATACGATTATGACCGCCTTGCTGGGCTTGACTACCATCTCAAAATTCAAGTCCAGATAGTATCCTGAAATGCACAACTTGAGCCCAAAGCAAAGTGTGTGAGAAACGCGAATATCTTTAGGAAATGAACTAAAACTTAAGTGAATTGAGTCATTCACTTGCAAGTCAAATCTAAGGATTCAAACCGTCAAAATCTGACCCAATTACACCCTCGAATCAGGGAAAATTTTCAACACATGTCAGTATACTTGTGGCCCTGATCGAGTACCGGTGACCGCCGAACTGAAACTGGTCCTTTGCGGTCGATCTATAAATCCGATCGGATCGAAAACTTAGCCAGGCCTAGATCCAATGTCAGGAAGCTTAAGTCCGACCACACGCAGAAAAGGAGCCTCCAGATGTGCTCCGTTGGACCAAAACGGCCAGTCTTTGGCTATAACCTAAGTATACCATGGCCCTAGGGCCATTCCCATCAGTTCTGGACCTATATAAGGGCCTAAACCCACCCCTCTCTCATTCCATACGAATTCCTAACCCTAAGAGAGAGAAGAGAGAGAGAAAAGAAGGAAAGAGAGAGAAAGTTAGAGAGAAAGTGGGAGACCGTCCTTGGGATCCTTCCCTATCTCTCCAAGGGCTGAATCAACCCTTCTGCATCGCTATTCCAGCAATTCTGACTCCGTTCTTAGGTAAGAAAACCTAACCCTAATCTGTTTTAGGGTTTCAAATAGTGTAAATGATGAAATAGCTAACCTATTTCATGCTATAGGTGGCTGTCGTGCCGTAGACAAAGACTTGACATACAAACTGAGTTCGATACTTGTTTATCGATGAAAGGTGCGGACTATAAACGTTTAGGTTATGGTTTTCAAGGCTTTCAATGTCAGCAATGATTTATGTCTGACTTGATTGCTATCACATATGCTAGATACGATATTTTTCGTAAACTACACATATATGTAAACTATGTTGGTTTTAAATGCATTCCATGTGTTTGTTGAAATGTCTGAATGCATGTGGAATTATGATTCGTGTTTGATACGATTGTCGTTAGAGAATACATGATTGTTGTTGATATGGCAACTCCTATGTAGAAGGAATTGCTATGATATGCGTTTTAAACTAATTAAGTGCATGTGTGTAATATGTGTAGTCTAAGTGTTTGATAAAATGCCTGAATGAGAAAATACTTGTTTAAATGCATGTATGGAGGGTGTTGAGATAGGATTCTCAATCCCCTTAACTATTGATATAATACCCTTTCTATAACCTATCTTGCTATTATGTGCTGTATGAATGAAATGTTTGTGTATGATAATATGTGTAGTATGTGTGTGATTAAATTGCTCAAGTAAGATTTGTATCTGATTTTGATTGGCACATGCGGTTTTAGACTGATACATATGAATGCCTAATGTACATGAAATTTGTTTGGTGTTATGACGTAGTCCAGGCGATCGGTAATGATTTCCGAGTTAGTGGCTGAGGTTGTTTTGCCACACCAGACACGTTCGAGGAATCCAAGTCATATGCTGCTAGTCGACAGTAGTTAGGCCACGTGGAGTGCTTACGCGCTCCATGTCAATCGGCTTGACGTATGCTCGTACCATTCAAGCTTGTCAAGTAACCCGATTGGCCCGATGAATGTTCACCATGTATGGACGCTACTACATGAATCTAAGGTACCAAACTCACCAGTGGAAAACCTGTTTAACCTTGGTACCTCGATCCGTTAAGACTCATGAGCCGAGCATGGTGGTATGAGACACCGTAGTCGTGTTGTCGGCCTACACTAGGGTGACGAGCCTCCCCGTAGTGACCAGCGAACAACCCAAACTCATAAGCCGAATACGGTGGTATGGGACACTGTATTCAAGCTGTCGGCCTATGATCAGATGACGAGCCCCGTAGTGACCTCAAGTGTATGGTAGAAACTACGTTAAGGTGACGAGCCTTTCCTTAGTAAACTAGAATATAAACCAAGCCTACGCTGAGGTGACGAGCCTCTCCGTGGCAGCCTAGAAATTACCTATCGTATGTGACTGCTAGGATTGACAACCCTAAATGGATCAATGTTGGGTATATGACATAAAGGGAGGTGTCTTAGCTTCATAATCCTGCTATATGAAAAGATTTAATAAGAACTCGGTAATCATGCTCATGCTCAACATTGCATGTGCCTTTGGCGTTGGTGTTGAGTACAGAAGAAGAGGTGCATGCCGCGACCGTAAGAGGAAGATCGCAGAGGGAGTGCAGGTAAGAGCATGCATCATTAATATATATCATTTTTGCATTAATCAGAGTACTTAGGGATGTTTGATTGTATTGCTTTATCATTACTACTTGATTGAATTGATAACATGTTAACCTTTGCCTTATAACTCTACTGAGTTGATTACTCACTCCATGTTCTGGGACGGTGTTTTAAACACCAACTAGACTCTGTCTTAGCTGTAGGTGATAGCGATGCTTATGAGGTAGAGCCGGACTATTACGATAACGAGGAGGAGTTCTCCTATATGCAACTCTCTGGCGGGTTTATATAGACCTGGAGTTGCGCTGACGAGGCTACAGGGTTTTGGATAGAGAACATTACACTTTCTAATTTTCGTATATTTTTGAATTAAATTTGTAATTGTTTAACCTAGTAACAGTCATACTCTGAGGGCTTACTATTATTTTTGTACAGTTTATATACATATTACAGTCTTCCGCTAACGTACTTTAATTGCTTCTGGAGTATGATATGTTGTTTTGGTATAATCTCATTCATTTTTAAGGCGCACTAATACGAACAACATTTAATCATCATTATCTATGTTACATAAGTGATGCGTTGGAACTCAGGAGTGAGTCTATGCTCGACCCCCGATTTTCAAGGCATTACATTATGACTATTTTACCAATTATAGCCATGTACAGATTGTTTCTTTTATGAGTTGTCGTGTATTGATTTTGGTAAAGCAAAGAGCGACTCGTTTACTCATTTTTAGAACTTCATTTCCTAGTTTCCTTACAAAGGTATATAAAGCCTTTGTTCACTCATCTAACATCATCCCTTAGAAAAAAGTTATGTTGTCCTTAAAGGGGGTAGATCGTTATAATATACAATAAAAGCATGAAATTATTTTTAGGAGTAAATTGTAATGACCCGAATTTTTTATAGCCTTAGATGTTCTTGAGCGTCTCGAAATTTTTTATCTAATTTATTAGGCAAATGAATGCATGTGTAAAAGGTGTAAGGACCCAGACACTCATAGAATGTGCACCTAAAGCTTAAATCCTCGAATCTCGACTCCCTTAGGACTTGCTAGATGCCTAAATATATAAATTTAACCGTATGATTTGGTACTTTCCCAAAACCACCAATGTTGTCTGATTACGTAAATCTTGAACCTAACCATATGATATGTGCCTGTTGGACCATGATCCCAGGAAAATGCCATTGATTTATCTAAATAACTGAATCATAAGGAAAATCTACCAAAGAATCTAACTAATAAATCAAATCATGACTGTTTGAGATACATATCCTGAACTAACTAACTACCCTTGTGACATAGAGAACCATACAGATTTGATCAAGTGTCCTTAGATGACAAATCAATACACACTAACACTTAAATCATATACCTGACAATGCACGCTGCAACCCTAGTATCAAGATCTACGAAATCATATTCTCGAAATCGCCCTAAAGGTGGTTGAAATGCCCAAAAGAGCTTTAGACTGCTCGTTAGTGGACCATTGATCGCGAAACTATAGGAATACTTTGCCTTAGTGGACTTGATCCGAATTCATACCCCGAATTGTATAACTTAGATTGAGGCCAATGAGTGTGAGTTATTTGACTCACCTCAGTTCGTTCTAAATAAACTATATAAAGGAATTTCATTTTTAAAAAGGGTTAGAAAATCAGATTTTTTAAAGGGTATTAGGGTTTTAAGAATGGGTTTTTATAGGAAATCATCGATTCGACAGCCATTCTTTCGTCTGATCGATGCCCAGCAGTAATCCAAGGTAGAGTATCATCTTATTGTGAAAATTAAGAACTAATTTTGGTTTTCTTGAGTTTAATTGAGTTTCATTTAAAATTTGTGTAGGTAATTATGGATTTCATAGTTTTTTAGCCCTATATGTAACTAGTGAGCGAAATCATATACATATAGGCGATGACTATTCTTCTAAGTTAATATTTATTAGCCCGCGATAGTTTTAGTTAGTGAATTTTATATTTATATGGAGATTTTCCTTTTTCAAATGTTAGGATCTTAGTACGGTCATGATTCATATGATATATGTGTCAATTTGATTACATGAATGCTTATTGGTATGCAGTTATTATCCATATAAGCTTGTTTATGTGAAAATATGAAATTGCATGTTGAGCACACCAAGTGTTTGGTTAAATGCCTGAGTAATATCTATGATAGATTATTGTTCTTTTGTGCTTGTATTCCTGTTCAGGATATCATGAATCTATGTTTCTTGAGATTGTCTCTGCAAATGGAAATTTAGTGACCACCGCCTAGGGTTTGGCCACCATAGACTCAGTTCGGTTGATTTGGGATAGAACTCGACTAATCGGCACTAGCTAGGGCCACTCGGGTTGTGTTATATACCCAAGGCCAATCTCATCGTTGTTAGCTTAGTCCACCGAATGAGAGTAACACAGAAATAATCAAGGTGGTATCATTTGTTGTCAATATTCTTTAGAATCTAAAGTACCACAATTACTATTGAACGAAGTCACCATTCATAAGCCATCTACAACTTAGACGAGCTTGCTTGTTACAACTCATGGGCCATGTACGATGGTATGGGATCCTGTGTTTGTTGTTGTTAACTTGTATTAATTTGGTGATCATATAGAGAGTCTTAAGCATCGATGGAAGTAATGAGCCTATCATCATTGATCTTGGGTGACGACCCATACGCATAGCATCACTGTAGTCTCTGTGCAAACATACCTCTTGGACGGTTGGTTCCCAGAAATGTCGGACGTTACCGAGATTGGTGGGGGAGTGGATCAGTGTTACCTGTTAACAAAGCAGTTGGGTGATCACCTGGCCATGTGTCCCACCTTCATATATACTATTTATGTCCACGCCATCCATTAGTTTTTATAAATCATTCAAGTCTATGATCCCAAAAATAAAATATTTCCAAGTTTTAAGTGGTCCACACCAAAGAAAATAGTAGACATTGAATACCTACCATTAAAATTTTCATGGGCCTATCGTAATGTTTTTTAGACATGGATAAAGGTAAAACACAAATATAAGCTTTATCCGAAGCTTTTATGGCCCCACGAAGTTTATAATAGTCAATCACCACTATTTATAGTGGTGTTGTCCACAACATTTTATGTGTATAATGCCAGCATTACGAGGATTAATTACGACCTTAAATTACGCTACCCCGCTAGCTTTGAACGCGGATTACCTAATGAAGTGATGTCACCACGTTCTGTGAGTCGAACCACGGTCTATGTGTTTTATCCACACCGTACATCCATTTGGAGAGATCATTTTATGTCACTAGACAAAGAATGAGGCAGATCCAAAGTTCAAGTAGACCCCACTATAGAAAACAGTGGGGATTGAACGCCTACCCTTAAAAACATCTTGAGGCCTGGAAGTTTTCGGTTAAGCTGATATTTGTGTTCTCCCTTATTCCATGTTTTTATTAACTTATAAACATGTTGGATCTCAAATAGACATCATGGTAGGCCCCATGAAGGTTTCGACGGTGGGCGTCACTGTCCCAGTGTTTTTTTGTGGTGGGGTTCACTTGACCTTTGGATCTACCTCATCCTTTGGTTCATCCCCTAAAATGATCTCTCCAAATGAATGACCGTTGTGGATACAACACATACATCATAGTGGGGCCCAGAGAACGTGGTGATATCACTTCATGAGGTAGTTACTGTCGGGTTCAGTAGCTAATCCTCGACCGCCAGCACCATGAGCATTAACTACCACCTTAAATTAAGCCTGATTAGTAGCGTTTTGGGTGTTTTGGAAACATGTATCACATGGACTCCAACTCTTGATTTTTTTTTGGGCCTACTTTGATATGTCTGTGAGATCCATTCTGACCATTAGATGTGTAATCAAGTAATAAGCCTGCAGCCAATAAATCAGGTTAATCCGTGATTCTTATGGGCCACACCAATGAGAATAATTAGGAGAGAGACATCCACCCTTGATTTTTACGGGGCCCATCATGATGAAACTGTGAAATCTATTCCAACCATTAGATGTCACACCAAAAGTAAGCCTAGGTCTCAAAAATCAGGTTCATACATGATTCATATGAGCCACACTAAGGGAAACTGTTTGGAGGGTTAAGGTTTCCATGTACACTAATTCCAACCGCGTGGTCCTCTTGAACTACGGATGGAGATAAATTTATAAATCTTGATCTAAGGTGGAGTAATGGTCGGGTCGATTTTACATTAACACCATGATGGGACCCACCCAATCCGTGGCCACTTTTCCGTGCAAAAATGAAATTAGTAGAGTGAAAGCATTTACTTACATTAATTAAGAAGAAAGTTATCATTAAATGCATAGCTAGTTGGACGAAAATGTACTGTCCAACTAGTTGTGTGTGAGCATTACTTTATATATATATATATATATATATATATATAAAGCCTAACATAACACATTACTGTCGATGGTGTGGCCTGCCCTCAAACCGTGAGAACCCTCTCACTTATGAATAGAACAATTGCTCAGGTGGGCCACAATAGCAAAAAAAGTGCAACATTCCGGATATTAGGTGCGTCCATATTGCCTGCAAACGACTGTTGAACAAAGAGTCTCTTTTCTCCACTTGCTTTACCGATCTCTCTCCCATGGTGGGCCCATGGGCTTTGAACCAGGACCATTCATTTCAGGATTCATTGGATCATCCAGTTCATTGAAGATGAAATGGGTGTTCGATGAAGGATCAGCACGCAACAATTTACAGAGATTGGCAAGGAACCGACCTACAATGACAACAATATTTCATGGAGCGGCTGGGATTGCAAATGGGCCTAATGAATCCAGCCCGGTTTGGCTAGAGTGGGGCTGAGCCTCGACATCCTTGTTTGGGTGGGATACGGACTTGCAACTGCCTTAAGGTGAACCAAAAAATCCTAACCTGAGGATGTGCCTTTGATGGTGGGCCCATATGGGTCCGAGCCATAATAGGATGGGCCTGGGCTCAGGTTATTAGCTCATGGGCTGAGTTGGACAATGTTGCAGCCAGGCCTAAGCCAGACCACCATCTACTGAGCCGTATCCACGGATGGCCCACTGTTGAAAATCATTCCAGATGGATGATCTCCGCCATCAGTACTTCCGTCTACCAGATTCATCGGCGAGAAATACCCACTTTCTTATCTAGCGAAAACCCACTTTATTTGAACCTCTTGGCAGGCATATCATCCATCTGGACCGTCCATTATGTTCAATCCTCTTGTATTCCACTTCTACGCAAAAATAGCAGCAATCAGACGGTCTTGAACAATGGACCTATCCCTACAAATGATTTTGTATCCAATCCACGTGCACCATTTAGTGTTGTAATGGGCTGGGTTCGGGCAGGCTAGATTAAGATTTTGAATAGGCCGGTCCATCAGACCTGGCCCGGACGTGCCTGGTGCATGTGGCAGGCTCAGTTATTAATTGGGTCTAATAAGGATGGCTTATTTTTCCGCATAGCAAGCCCTATCAAACAATTCTATCCGTCATTTTTGTTTGACCATTAACAATTTTCGTTTCCTACCGTTGCTTTAGTAGTTATGTATCAAATGGATATAAATGCCTATCATACGTTTGCTGTCCATGACAAGGTCCAATATATGGATGGACTGAATTGGTGGAACAACAGTCGATTGATGGACCAGAATCCGCAATAACAGGTGATGAAAATAGGGGTTAGATGACCCATTTTGGGCTCACTGTATTAGGTGGCATTCACCTTTCCATTTTGCTTGGAACGTGGATTGCCTGGTGACCAGACTCTGTGTGGCCTACCATCATGTATGTGTTTTATCCACGCCTTCCATCCATTTTGTTAGAGCATGAGCCCAAACATGAGCAGATCCAAAGCTCATGTGGACCGCACCATAGGAAATAATAAGGATAATGATGCCAACCGTTGAAACCTTTATAAGACCTACCATGGTGTTTATTTGTCATTTACTAAGTGAAGGGAAAACACAAATGTCAACTTGATCCAAAACTTTTGTGGATCTGAAGAAGTTTTCAATAATAGGTATTCAATCTCCTATGTTCTTATGATGTGGTCCACTTAACTTTTGAATCAGCTTTATTTTTTAGTCCGTACCCTAAAATGAGTTGGCAAAATGGATGAACTACATGAATAAAATATATACATCATGGTGGGCCCCACAGAATTGGATCATATGCAATCCCTGTCCTTATGTTTAGGACTTGGGTTTTGCTTGTTACCAAATTACCTGGGATGTCCATGGTGACTTCACACTGCGGGATTTAATCGGGTCACATGCCACTTTGAGAGATGAAGCCCATGTAAAGCATGTTTGAAAGTTGTTCAATCATTATTGGCTCCATTGAATCAGTCAAATCCTCGTTAGGTAAAAATATCCTTGGTGTTTTAGTTACCAAGTAATATGTTTCCTTCGAGGTAAAATGGCTCCAACCAACACTTCAGGTGGTCCACACCGGAGGAAAAAAAAGATTTCTTTTCCAGCCACGTATCTCTTCCACCGAAATTAAATTAAAATAAAAATAAAAATAAAGAAAAGAAGCTAAAGAACAAGGGAAAGGACATATGCTGCCATGTCCAAAATGCAAGATTCTTTTAAAATATTATAGAGATTAGATAATGAATGGACCACCTCATGTGAGACAGATGAGACCATCACCATGCACATGCCAACTTAGGGAGGCGTTGTTAATATCCTAGCCATTAGTAGAGTAAAATTTGTGTCCACTCACCTCAATGTCCCCACTAATTGGATAGGAAGGAAGATTACGGAGTTAGGAAAAAATAAATCAACCGTCCAAATTCAATCTACATGCAGCCTAACTAATAAATGGGTCAGACCAATTATCTAGAACGAAGATTAGAAACATGGCCTAAGTCACTATAAAACCCAATTAACAAAGGAGATGAGTATTTCATAAAATAGAGCCTGTTTCGATTGCAAATAACATTAGTTAAAAAAAGTAGTACTGTTTTGTAAAATAGAGCTTGTTTGGATTGTGATTTTACCTATCTTCTGAAAATAAAATTTCACCCACACTTCCTATGTTTGATTTGTCATAATTATGGCGTTTTTACATTACTTCACTTTTTAATGAGAGAGATGCTCACTCCACTGTTTTACCAGGATAATTTTTGGAATATCCGCTGAATGTGAGGGTCATCTAATGGATGGAGTGGATACTGTGAAGAGAATAACATGGCCCCACATGGATAGGGAGGAAGAGAATTCTAGCCTATGTCAAGCACAACTCTCTTTATCCAATCTGAAAGAGAAGAAACCCAAATAAAAGAGGAGAAAGAATAGGCTGCCATGTCCAATATGTCATATTCTTTTAGTATTATAGAAATTAGATTATAAGTGGACCATCTCATTTGATATGGACGAAAGTGCTCGCTAGGAAAAATGAATCAACTGTCCAAGTTCTCAATCTACATGAAGCCTAACTAATAAATGGGCTAAACCAATTTTCTAAAACACAAATTTCACCATAAAACCCAATTAGCATAGGAGGCAAGTGTTTTGTGAAATAGGGGCATGTTTGGATTTAGAATTACATTAGTAATACACAGTAAAAATGGAATGATTACAAATTAAATACCTGTCTCTTGAAATAGGTAATTTCATTGACATTTTTCGTGTTTCATTTATTAGAATGATGACACTTTATATTAATTTAATATCAAATCATTTAAAAAATGCACTGATATACATGCCGGGCTTGGAGATTTCCATTACAATGCAATATAAAATTGTAAAGACTAAGAGTTACAATATTCATCTCTTAGGGGGTGTTCTAGATAGTTACTTAAGATAAGCTACCTATTTATTAAACTAAAGTGATTAAGTTACTTTAAATTAAAAAATAAATTACTTATATATAATTGATCATGAACCAAACTTACTTATATCAAATAAGTTACTTATTGGTGGTATCCAAATGGGCCCTTAAAATAAAAGTAATTTGACTATTTAAATAAACATGGTAAAATCATAATAATAGTACTTTACGGTAATGTATTGATGTTACCTGCAAATCTAAACAGGTGTTCAATCCATGACTTATTCATGAAAATGAAATGTTATTTTTATCACTAGTCTGTTTGGATGCCACTTAAAAAAATTGATTAGATTCATTTTTCTCTAACAGACACGACTTTAGTTACTATTGCCTGTCGCACAATAATTCGCAGTTATATTTTTCACGCCTGTGGACAACTTGCAGAATAATTCATAGTCATCCATTGCTATGGTCCACATGAAAATCCAATGTTTGATGTGTTTCGTGGACGTGCTATATAGCACTTCAACCAAATGCTATGAATCATTGAAACATTTTCTCAACCAATTTCTTGATAATTTGGAAGTGCCTGTGTATCATCCATTGCACTCTGCTAGAGTATCAAAATATTTATTTTAAATAAATGTAATTTTGGGCCCATTAGCTCATTTAATAAAGAATACCATTTGTTTATTTTTTAGGAAAATGACATAAAGAGTAGAGAAAGGCACAAAGTAGCCAGCTGTTCTCCGAAGTTGAGAATGTCACACTCCCAGTACGATCCAAAAATCATCCAGGACTATGCCACGTGTCAAGACCTGAACGGTTTATTCTATGACCAGAAGGACACGTGGCTTGCAATCACTGGTCTGCCACGAATGATGTGATGCGATGTGTTAGCTTGCCAGCTGTTCACTGCTGCGAGGAATGGTAACATGGAATCAATGAATTGAAATATTGTGGGGCCCACTTCACGTGCCTATGACATCTAACCGTCGGATGGATGGAGATCATCCATTGCAAAAGGCAGGCCAATCCAATCATCCACATGAAATAATGGACAACCAACCAAAAAGCTCCAAAAAAAAAAAAAAAGTACACATGTGACCTACCCTATGATTAGATGGCCTGATTATTATTATTATTTTATTTTATTTCATTTTTGAGGTGGGCCCACGTAGCATGTGTAATAGATGGGAGTATTCACCTTGGTACAAAAATCAAGCCAACCGGTTGGTGGTGGCTCGTGAATGGGACAAAGGGACAGAGATAAAAGAGAATGGCCAGCAGTCCATAACCATGCCTAGACATGACGCCCGACTGGGGCAATCCCTAGTCCTCACGTCAGCCATGACCCACATTTTCTAAGATTAAATTAACGAAAAATACCATTTTCTAACGAGTTATATAGTGGTAAAAATTAATATAATAAAAACTACATGGTATTGCACGTGCTACTCGTGGAAAGAGTAGGTAGAGAGAGGGGATGGAGGAGAAAAAGCGTGCCAATATGCAAGCATGTATCCTACGATGAACGAATACGAGTGAATTTAAACAATTCATCCCTACTTTTTCCGATATTGTAATCTACTCTAATTTTTTATCTACCTCTTACTGTAATCTACTCCAATTTTTTACCTACCTCTTCTACTTTCTTCTTTGTTTTTTTTTTTTTCCTAATATATCAACTAGTGTTTGTCAGACTACCATTATCATGGTGGGCCCCACAAAGCCTTTGTTACATGATCTAGACACCCTTAGAAGTAAAGGTGGCAGTGGATCGGGGTAATCTGCCCGACGAAACAACACTGACGTAGCTTTGGGTTGGGCTTGGGCTTAAAAGAACACTCAACCTAACTTGGCCCAACCCTAGTTTATATATACTTGTAATATCCCACGAAGCCTTTCTAATTGTAGGGTAGGCAACCATCTATGTTGAATGTAGACCGTCGGTTTCACACCAAAATATTTTCTTTATGCAAGTGGGTAAGGCTGGCAATGGACTGAGGCTGGACCTAGCAACATTAAAACGTTTGAATAGTTCAAATGGCCAGCTCAAAATCCTGGCCCAGAACGACCCCTCGCTGGGGCTCATTGATTAGGAACATTCAAGTTGGTAATAGAACAGCCCATCGCTGAGGCCCATTGATTAGGAACATTCAAGTGGAAAATAGGACAATTTTTGGGTTGGGTTGGGTCAGGTGGGTCAACCGTGCTTGGGGCCAACAAATATTTACGGGCATGCATTTGAGCCTGCTCTGCTAGGTCCATGCCGGGTTTGAGCCCTTTGGTTGCAAGTGCAGGCCAGACCTAGAGCTGGGCACGGGACGACTCGACCCAGCAAACACAAATCATCCGCCTCCTTCAGACCCAACTCAATAGGAACCAAGTGGGTGAGTCGATCTGAACCAAGTTGAGTTCGTCCAATCCAAACTCAAATAGAGTCAAGTTCAGGTCACCTAGTAACTCGACTCGACTCAGACCCAAAATCCAACTCAGTACTGACTCAACTCAATCCGAAATTCAGCTCATACATACATAATTAAAATAAATTTTCAAAAAAAAAAAAAAAAAAAAACCAACACAGATTTGATGTTTCAGACCTGAGATGCCCTGTAGCTGATGGCTACAAGTCTGGCAAGTGCACCTAAGTTTTAAGTTGTGATTTCAGCCCGTGGATACCCATTGCACTTGATTTGACTCGGTACTTGTGACTGGGTCAGACTCTGTGGAGATTAATCCATGCTAGACCCAGACTTGGATCAGGTCAGGCATGCTGGACTCATTACCAAGTCGGGTCAGGCCTATTTCAAAACCAGATCGAGTTGGGTGAGCCCTAACTTGGTCCAACTCAACTCAATACCCAGCTCTAGCCAGACCTGGCTAGCCTGGCCCAGTCCAAACTCGGCCCCTCCCCACCCATGCTTGGAAGCAGGCTGCTCTCATGAAAGAGCTGAAATGACAAAATTACCCTCAAGGACACTCATTCCCTGAAGATGACCTTGTCCACAAAATGAAGCAGAGATAACATACAGTTTGTCCAAATTCAAAATACTCTTTTTTTTTTTTCTTTTTTCTTTTTTTTTTTTCTTTGTTTTTCCTTTCAGTTAGCTTGTTAGTACACACCCATGGTCAGTACACACTTCACTGTTAGCCACCCCCAGGGAATCGATACCAAGACCTCAGTGTTGAAACGAGGTATCTTCACTTAGTCTACCAGTTGAGCTATGGATCAGGGTGTAAATTCAAAAAACTCGTGGCCCACCTTCTCTTGGACCAGTCTTAAGCTTTTGGCTCTACCTGATGAATGGCCCAGATAACTTGCATGTGCTACATTAATCATTTTCAGTCTTTGGAGGCATGGACCTTGGCTGGTATAAGGAAACATGTGGAGGAAACATGTGGAAGATTTTCAACATTGCATACATAAACGAGTGGACATAGACATGGTAGGAGAAGCATCAATCCATGCAATTTCTGGAGGGCACTGCCATCTTCCCTGCCAGAAACAGCAAGCATCTCTAACCTCTTTATTATCAAGATGGGAAGCCGAATATGAATACATGGAAGTTTCCTAAGCCCATAGCACAAGCACCACCATGACATCCAAGCCTTCCGTTACGTGGGTCCCACCTACTTTTTTATCTTTTGGCAACAAAATCAGGCTGTTTCATTCTTCAGCTGGCCACAATATTTATTTAAAACCAAAAAAAAAAACAAAAAAACAAAAAAAAACAAAAACAAATGGGCAGCCATCCATTTGATACGCCGGAAACGTGATGGTTCATATACAAGAGCACTCCGAACTATGCATTTGCCAAACATGGAACTTGAATCAAACTCTCCAAATCGTGGACCCCACTTAGAATGATCTTAAACCAGAAACAACACTTCAAACTTTGTTTCTTGAAAAGTTGACAAATCAAAATTGTATAAAAGAGTTGATGATACAAATGCAACAAACAAATATCCATCAATCAGCTCTAAGAACCATCCAATTGGTTTGATTTCAAGCCACGCAAAAGGTGGGCCACAATGTAAAGATCACCTGGCAGGAAAATCAAGCAAATGTGACAGCCAACAACGACTAGAATGTCTAATCACACATGCCTAATCACACATGGCATGTTGGCTGGATAGACCGGCCATTCGATCTTTTCACACGCATCGCATGTATATGATCATTCCACACCCAGGTGGGTCTCACACAAGTAAATGATAAACTCATGGGCCTCACACAAATGATAAACTCATCATCCAACTAGCTTGTAATTAGCGACATGTCATGTTTTGAATGACATCCGACCCGTCCAAAAGGTTGGCCTAACTACCAAGTTCCCCAAGCCCAAAAATCAGACCAATACACTGAGAAAGTGACTGAGCCTGTACTTTTGATAAGATCAGCTATCTACATCATCTAAGGTGTGGCACACAAGATGAGTGGGCCAGCATGATATTTGCATCAGGTGCTGTCTACAGTGGGACCACCCTTTTGGATGGGTTGGATGTTGCACACCTGACATATTGCTAATCACTCAAGTCCACTCAACTTTCAGCCGAGTTGGGTAGACTCAAAGACTCGACCAGACTCTAACTCGATATTTAATAATTACAATTAAAAATGCTATGTATGCTAATAGATATCACAAAGATAGTCAAGATTATAGGTAATTAAAACGGAAACAATGTCAAAATATTGCTGGTTGGGCGAGGTTGTGGGATCGATTTTCACCCTCCTCACCTATCTCTTTATTAGTAGATATTGGTGTGACTCACTGAGTGATTCGATTTGAGCCACTGCAAGAAATGTTGAGTCGACTAAGTGGGCGAGAAGGAGTCTTCCTGAGTCTGGATCGAGTCAGATCAAGAACCAAGCTTCCAAGAGACTCGGCTTGAGAACTCACCAAGTCAACTCGACCGAGTTTTGAGCCAGAGTCAGCGAGTTTTAGAACTATGTGCATGAAAGCAATCTAAAAACCAGCAAGACAAATGAAGGAATGCAAAATAGATATATTTATGTATAGCTCTCTGTATCTACAACACAAATCCCAATAACACGGAAATCCTCGGCTCCGCCCACCGCAAGAAATAAACCCATTAAAAATATGGTGATTTATGCTCATAAGATGAGAAATGGTTCCATCAAAGACTATCTACACACAAGCAAGAAGTCTAGAAGAGAACGCAAACTAAAAGCACGAAGAGAGACCAATCAATGGATAGAAAATCATACTTAATTTACTTACCGGCCATCAGCGGAGGTAAAAGAGTCGGCGAATCCAGTAGGCCTGGCCGGAATGCTTCCCTTGCTATCGTCAAGACCCGTCAAGCTATAATCCGTGCCATCCGCCGCTTGCCACCCTTTCACCATTTGATGGAGAGGTTGACTGCAATCAATCCCCAGATACTCCTCCTGGTCATCACATATAGGCTTCCACTGCTCGACAAGTGGGGCCAAGACATTCACTGCATGGCCCATCTCCGGACGTTGGGTGGGCTCTCTAACCGTGCAATGCCCAGCTAATTCCGCAATGATGGAGATGCTTTCGAACGTCGACTCTGTCACATCAAGAACCGGATCAATGGCTGCCAGTAGCTTCTCCTTGCTGGACTTAATGCGCCAGAACCATTCGGCAAGGTATCGGCTCTCCTCAGGCCGGTCCTCATCGAGTGCTGCTAGCCCAGTCACAAGCTCCATCAGCACCACCCCGTAGCTGAAGACATCAGCTTTCGTCGTGACTTTCCCAGTGACTGAAAAAGAAAATGAATTTGATCATTCCGATGGTAGATGATATAAGAAAGAGGTTTCCTTCAATAGAATAATAAAATACATCTCTTGATTTTTTTTGTCAACCAAATTCAAACAAAGAGACTCCAACAAGGAATGCTCCAAAAGAAAAGTATAGACCTAGTATCAGGAATGAAGCCAGTGATGAATATGAATGATATTGGGAATAGCCCTGGCATCTGACAGATCTAGGGTTGGTTCAAGCCTGGATTTTGAACTGGTTCGATCAGGGCTACCAGCATGGTTTTAAGATTTGTCCAAGTTGGGTGAAACTCCGGTTAGTTGGGCCGATACGACTTGGGCAAGCCGTGACTCAATTCGAGACTGAACAAGTCAATCTGAGATGCTGAGTTCAGAAACCGTGGCTACCAGGCCTGGCCCATTGCCAGACCTAATTGGGAAAGATGGAAACATCTTACACTGCCATTACTATATGGATTATTTCAATATGCACCAAACTTGTAGGAATACATATTAATTCTAACTTGATGTTGAAAAAATCACTACAACTTATAGCTCAGCATCAGTGTCGATGATATTGGTTGACATATCAGCCGATATTTTCAGTCTCGCTAATCAGTCATTTGGTATCATCCTGGAAAACAAAAAATCCAATGTGTTGAAGTTGATACATGCCAATATATTGCAATATCTTAAATAGTTCCTGATATTTTCCGTGATATCTGCAACATTTCCCTCTTGTATCTTACACTCAGAGAACTTGACGAAATTGGTTTATGAAATTAGTTTATCTTGATTAATCTTTCTCTACTTCACATCTCATCTTCTTTGAAAAATCTTTCAATCATGGAAATTACTTTTAATGACTTAGACTAGAACTCCCTTTGTCAAGTCTTCTTCCTTGGAATATTTTGTTCTTTTAATTACCTACCAATGGCGATCCTAGCACTTAAATCTCTATTGATATTTTTCTTACCTTAATTGCTTTCTATTGTTTCTCCCAATGGACCATCTGATATACCACATTCTAGCCCTTTATTTGTCTTGTAGTCTACCCTTGTTCCACCAGTAATCATAAGGCGCAACTAAAAACTTAGAAGAACAACACTCTTTATGCTAACTTGGTTGTATTGTTGTGATTTGTTGCTGGTATTCTATGACATTGAATGATAATGAACTCATTTTGGATATAGTTGCATCACCTATGGCTGACGGCTAGGTGTGCAACTTGGGCAATCCAACCTCAAAAGGACTCAACCTGCAAGCCGACCCGACGTGAATTCGAACCTGAAGTTCCCAACCCAATTCCTCTATACTCAACCCTAAACTGATCCAACCAGCAAATGTGTGTGATTCTTCCCAACCCAACCTAAACCGACCCTATTTGCTCAACAAGAACCCAAATTGGATTGGAGTTTTCCAACCCTAACGCAACCCGAGGACCATGAGAACTCGGTTGGGTTCAGAGTGACCCAAGTCGTAGCCCTACCAACTGCACATAGTTTTGTCCCCTGAACTATATACAAGTATTATGCATGTATTTTTTTTCTCTTTGATGTTTTTAGTTCTAAGCATGTAACAACTCCCAAAGTTCCCAACCCAAGTACGAACCAACCTCAAGAGCACCCAACCCGCAACCCAAATTCCTCTATACTCAACCCTAAACCGACCCAACCCAACCTAACACATATACATGTGATTATGCCCAACCCAACTTCACCCAACCCTATTTGCTCAACCCAATCCGATCCGCTAGGACCTCCTCCTTGTTGACAGAAGGGTTTCATGTTTTTAAGTTTTTCAAGGTTTTTTGGTTAGAGCGATGTTCCGCTGGGTCTCCCTTTTATCTCACTAATTGCAAGGGTTGGTTTGTGCTACCCCCTTTTTTTTTTTCCGCCTTTTCTTCTTTCTGCTTGAATGAAGTATTTTACCAGTCAAAGAAAAAAAAATAAAAATGAAACCTTTCTTTTTATGGTGGGTAAGTTGGGGTTGGACAAGACCTAAGGCAACTATGTACAAATGACTATATACAATTAACACACCTTTTTCAATGACATTTACAGGAACTAAAGGGAATTCATGCTCTGTTGAGCAACATCTTAGCAAGATGTTCTACAACCCATTACGCATCCTATGATTAAGAGAATTTCTACTTTTCATGTGTATCATCACATCCGAAGATGTGTGTATTAGCAAATGCCACATTTTTAGTGCTTGAAGATTGATGGTGGCATATATGCACATATTGGATGCTTGAACTTGGACGTTTGCACACACGATAGATTGAAACATGTCATGCATGTGCACGGATAATATGGTGCTCATGTGCCCCGAAACTATAGCGTAATTGAGAAGTAATTCCACCTCTCCACCAGGGACACTCAATCCATGGTCCAACAGACACATCTCCATGACTATTCATCCAAAAGCGCATTGTGTTCCATGTACAAGGGGGTTCACAAACCATGGACATGTATGGTTGTTAATGACTACCAATCAGTATACAACTTTGCCCAAATCCAAGCAGCCCTTAATAATACATCCTCAACCAGCACAAACAAAAAGTAGAGATTAGAGATTTTGCTGAATTTTTTAGTTGGTTGACATCGGTCTAGCAGTATAGCAATTTCAAAAAATTAGTTTACCACCCCCATAACAAGAATTCCTACTTAACATAAAAACAATAGACATCTAAGCGTATCTTCTTAACTCATCCCTCTTTAATCTTTTCACTTCTCTCGAAAACTGTTAATCTCTCAAACTAGTTTTCTCGTTAGAACCATTCTCTTTACCAGTCATTTCTTATCAAGAACCCACCCCCCTTCTCAGCCAATTTCTACATTGCGTCACTGAAACAACAAGAGTTGACTAGCCCAGTGGTTTCTAAGTCAATGACAACTGACAAGTTTCAACTTACCAGCTTAAATAGCACTAACTTGATTGAAGTAAATACCTTAAAGGCTTATGATGTGTGCAGTTATGGTAGCTTCATGGAGACTGTAAGAGGAGCACCAAGGCCATAGAATTCAATTCATTTTGATATTCAGAAACAGAGAAAATTTAGACTATATTTTGGCAAACAAGTGACTGAATCGTGAAAATTCAGATTAACCGAGTGGGATGTAACAAACAATAATCACAAAATTGGAGTCCATACCCTCAATATGAATGCTAATGGGATAGCAACTCAGTTTCTATTTACTAGACTAACAATTGCAGACGGCATCCAAACACACCCTAAAAAGTGTTGTGCTGGTTAAGAGTATTACTGGTTTAATTGAGCAAAACCAAAACTCGATACTTAAACAGTGCATACAATTTTAGATCTAAGCTTTTTGGTGATGATAAAAATGGACAACTTTCTTTATCATTTGTAGGCTTGATTTTAGAAGTTAGAAGAGTATGGCTCCTGGTAAATAAATATCAAAACCTACATTTTTGGAGAATGGGTAGAAGAAAATTAAGACTAGCAAATGTAACGGTATGTGTCATTTGGAAGGAGCGGAATAATCACACATTCGATGTCGTACATGTTCCTGTCTCAGCAGTTATCCTAAGTTTTAAACGGCTTTTTTACTCTTGGGCAGAGGCGGGCATCAATTCCCAGTCTAGGGGACACCTCCACCTCTTGATTGGCTATTTGTATCCATTTGTTTTTTGACCTTCACACCTTTGATATAATCTCTTTATTGCCATATATATATATATAAACAGCATCATGAATCAATACAATTTTTTATGGCAATATGACATCTGATGTTTGCTAAAAGAAAGCGCAGCATGGCCCAAACGGGTAAAATGCAAACAAAATGGTGCAAATGATAGAACATGAGATTGCAACTAATAATGACAATTAATCTGTGTAAAAGGACAAGAAATTGAAGGGGAATAATAAAGGAAAATACTCTAAAAATTGCAACCTCGATAAAAATAATAATAATAATAATAATAATAATAATAATAAAATTTAAAAAAAAAAGAAAAAAAAGTTCCACTATGTAAAATGGTCACTTCAGTGGTGCATAAATAAAACATGGCAATATGAATATGATTGAAGTGAACGGAATTGAAAAATCTGAGGTCAAACTCCTTTATTTTCTGGAATTGGTAAAGTTAGAAAGATACTTCTACTTACGAATAAAAGTCAAGTAAATCAAATGATCATTACACAAACGAAAGAAATTGGAAATTATAAGGTTGAAAATTGAGGTGTGGGATGACAAATAGTGAAATAGGAAACATAAATTATTTTAATTTAGACTTCTTGATGAATCAATCCACCAATCTGGAATTTTGGGTGCCTATCATACACAATGGAGCCTCATCAAATCAACAATTCAGATCATCTAACCGTAATTGTTCTAATATTTTTATATTTTCACACCATCAACAAATACTAGTTGGAATGTTTCATACCAGCAACAGCTGTAGGTACATATTTCATGATGCAATACTTCAAACTATGAGGTTTGCTAACCCGAACGCGCTCTACCAGACACGCTTTATTCTAATTACAGTTGCTTTTAATTGGCGTGAGGATTTTAGTAAAAAGAACGCCAAGCGGCACCTACAAAAGCTTACAAACAGAGAAAGAAGAGCCACCCATCACAAATCAGTAGGCCCTTGCAAAACAGACAAAGCACCTGAGGACTGACCACAAGCAAACAAGACATTTGACTCAAGAAATAACCACAGAAGTCCCTGCTGATACACCGTTGAAAGATCAGTCACTCTTTTCCTTCCAAAGGGCCCATAGAATGGCAGAAATATTCTAATTACAGATTAGAAGTAATAAAACCAATAGGAAAGAGCAGACAATACAAAAATTAAGGAGACAGATAGGTATTGCGAAACGAAATGTTCACTAAACTATTTACCTAATGAAGACTGGACACTATAATTTTCAAGAGTTATTCAATCATTTCTTTGAAGGAAAAGTTAGTATAAATTGGCTTTATCAAATTTGCACGTCGTAGGAGGAAGATAATATATATATATAATGGAGATGAAGTTTCCTATTTCCTGTGTAAAACTCTGTAGATTCAGGACCAATGGTTGGTCTATCCAAGCCATTGATCCGACAACCTCCATCATGGATGGACCATTTCCAAAATCTCTCCCAAATCAGAAGATCCTACCAGTTGAATCTTTGACCTTTCCTCCACTGAATGTGGCTTGTACATGCATTTCTTTAAATCATGTATTTGCATGCCAGTAATGGGAAGTTTATAGTTGACCAATTGAGGGGATTTTTTGCGAATGGTCCATCCATTACAGGGGCCATCTGATCAATGGCTTAGATAGACTGACTTTGAACCCCCCAAATCTACAAACTGAGTTTCTAAGAAACTCATACTCTAAAAACTACAGTCACTTACCGGCATATTCTGGCGCCAAGTATCCAAATGTTCCCGCAAGCCTCGTTGCCACAGAATTGTTTCCATCGGGAGCAAGTTTCACTAATCCAAAATCTGAAACCTTTGCACGATAATCATCACCAAGAAGGATGTTTGAAGACTTCAGATCTCTATGGATGAAGCTCTGATGAGCTAGATTATGAAGATACTCCATCCCTCTAGCGACATCCAATGCAATATTCAGCCGCCTCTTCCAAGAGAGGGGCTCCATGTTCATCTTCTTCCAATGGAAGAGATGCTTACTTAAAGCTCCCTGAGGCATGTATTCATAAACCAACAGCCTTTCATGTCCTTCAATGGAATACCCAAGTAGGGATACAAGGTGTCGGTGTCGGACCTTTGAAAGAACCGCAATCTCGGCCTGAAATTCATCCAAGGCCTTATTACTAATCACGGAGGCCTCCATTCTCTTAACCGCTATAGTAGTCCCATCATCTAATTCTCCCTTGTAAACCACCCCGAAACCTCCTCGTCCGACCTCATTCTCTGGAGCGAAATTCCTAGTGACATTGCGAAGAACTTGTACCGATATGACCAAATTCCCAACCTCAACAACATGTGTTTCGTTCGTCCCACTACTATTTCTACTCTGCGAACTGCTTGCAGTAAGATTCGACAAGCTCATGTCGTTGTTGTTGGCAACTACGATTTTGAGCATGTTGTCCGGATCAGATGGATCCTTTGGATGAACTACAAAGGAACTCGGAGCTTGTGAAGCATGCCTTTTCTTCCTACATATAAGCATTACCAATACCGACAATGCCAAAGCTACGACACCCACAATTGCAATGATAATGATCTTGGATGTTTTGGAACTCTCGTGTCTGATCGGGTTTCCTGAATTACTTGAATTTGGTGGGATACCACCAGATGAAGGAGACTGATTACTAGTAGGTGGCTGTGTATTTCCCGATGAGGGATTGTTGTTCGGTGGTGGAGATGTCACAGGCGGAGATCCATTCAGCTTAGGATTTCCAACGTACACAATCTTTACACTGTTGCTAAATTTCGGTAAAGGAGGATCAAAATTGTTCCTGCTCAGATCCAACAATTTCAACGACTTCAATGATGTCAGGTTCACAGGAACTTTGCCACTTAAATTGTTTCCTGCAAGTATAATCGTCGTAAGAGAATCCAACTGCCCGATCGATGGACTCAAAGTACCATTTAGCTGGAAATTCGGGAGATTTATTACAGAAACTTTCTGCCCACCACAAGTAATTCCTAACCATGAAATGGAACAAGGATCATTACCAGACCAGGAAGAGGCAAGTCTTGACGGGTAATTGACGTCTCCAAGAAAACCCAAGAGTGCAGTAACCTCCGGTGCGCACGGGATACCAGGAGCAGACTGACAGAACGAATTGCCAGAGTAAGTGTAATTCTCGACTTGCAACTTTGGGATTGGTCCTGTTAGCTTGTTGTTGTCTAATTTCACCGTATGAAGCGGCAGCGTTGCCAAAGCGTCGGGAATGGGACCAACAAGCTCATTGTCATTGAGCCAGAGATCTGTGAGAGAAGAACATTTCCCAATGCCCACAGGGATGGTCCCCGTGAATTGATTCCCGTGCAGCCATAACTGCTTGATCGAGGCCATCGAGGTGACAACATCAATTGGGCCAGACAGCTTGCTTCCCTGCTGGTTATTCAGCCACAGGATCTGCAACTCGGAACTGCCATAGCTAGAGGGGATCTCACCAGAGAGGCTGTTGTAAGACAGTTTCAGTGCCGTCAGGGAGCCCATCTGGCCCAAGAAATCTGGCAACTGGCCAACAAGGTTGCATCCGATCAGAGAAAGATTCGTCAGCTGCGCCGATTTCTGCAGTGACAGAGGTAATGACCACCCGGTGGTCTTGTTCAACGGGCTGTAATCCAAGGACATAACCTGCAAGCTATCAAGGCCATCGAAGAAATCGAAGGGGATCGTCTCGAACTGGTTGTTGCCGAGATAAGCATACTGCAATTGAGATAAGCCACTGAAGGTTGGCAAATTGCCATGGAATTTGTTCCTCTGGAAGCCAATATTCAAGAGCTTTGAAAGGCGGTTGAAGTTTGGAGGGAGAGTGCCTGACAGTCCAAGGTTTTGTATTTGAATCTGAGTGACCCTTGAGTTTTCACAGTAGACATGAGGCCATTGAGGTGGACCACAGGGATCACTGCCGGACGGCCATTTAAGCAGCTCCGGATTGTCCAAACCCTTCTGAAATTCTATCAATATTTCAAGATCTTGAGGATCCGTCACCCCAAAAACCAAAGAGAAACAACAAACAATCACTACTGAAAAAACAACCTTCGGGCAAATCCAATCTCCGTCCCTTGCTGCTGCAAGAAAGATAAAATAAAGAAATAAAAATAAAAACCCAATTCATAAAAATCCAGATTTCCACATTACAAAAAAGAAAAATCTATAAAAATATATGTTACAAAAAAAAAAAAACCACCCACCAACGGAGAAGAGCTTCATTTTCAGTTGCATTGTCTACAGCTTCAAAATCCCACATGAAATCTTCAGTTTTCTGACACTACAAGAAAGATAAATAAATAAAAATTAAAACTCATTTCCCCACAAAAGAGGGGAAAAAAACATATGATAAAACTTAAAAAACCCACCAAAAGAGAAAGGCTCCATTTTCAATTGCAATGGCTACAGCTTCAAAAATCCACATGAAATCTTCAGTTTTCTGACACTGCAAGAAAGATAAATAAAATAATAATAAGAACCCAATTTACAAAATCCATATTCCCGAATACATAACAAAATTTCAAAAAAAAAAAAAAAGAACAAATGAAAAAAGAATAATAATAATAATAAGCTTCATTTTCAGTTGCAATGGCAGCAGCTTCAAAAACCCAAAAGAAAACTTAGTTTTCTGACACTGCTTTCACCGCAGAGGAAGAAATCACTGAGAGAGAAAGAAACCCCACATCTCAGAATCCTTGAAAACAGAGGAAACACAATCATATTTGGAATGTATGATCAAAGACTATGACATGGAATTACAAAATTTTAAAAAAAAAAATTATCAAATAAAAACCTCTTTGATCTCCCTCTCTCTCTCTCTCTCTATCTCTCTCTATCTTGAAATCCTGTCTCTCAATCTTGGAATCTTTTTTACTGAAAGAAGGCGAATGAGACGGATCCTTAGGTAGAAATCTTCAAACGAGTGTCTTTATGGAATTGCAAAGCACAGCTTCTCACTCTCCTCTTTTTCCAAAAGGGCTAGTTTTGTCTTTTTCATTTTTTTATTTTTTATTTATATTTCCATGAATTTCTGGTATTTGAAAAATGGGCTCTCTAGCACATGTGCCATGCTCATGAAAATCTGTGATATGGAAGCTGCTATTCTTCTGGCAGTAATTGTTTTGGCAGGAATCCTCTCAAGGCCCGGTTTTTACAAAAGTGCATCCAAGCCTGTGGGGCCCAACACATTGAATATGCAAAATCCACTCCGTCTATCTTGTTTTATCCTCTATGTTATTGTATAGAACTAAAAAAATCAGCTACCCAAAACCCAATGAGCCACACCAAATGCAACAATGAGGATGAGATGCCAACCATAGATTTGTATGTGGTGTGTGTCTTTCATCCAACCCGTTAATCAGGTGTGGATAGCCACGATAAAGAGAAAGAGACAACAAGTAAAAATAAATAAAATAAAATAAAATCCTGATAGAATGTAGCAATTTTACACTACTCCCATATTTGCTGCCTTTATGACTTTTTATCGATTGCATCTTCGCTATGTGCACTCCAAATAAGGACCCATCAATCGTTGGGCGAAAAATACAAGGGCCTGAACAGAACTCTTTGAAAAAAAAAAAACAAAAAACGAGAATCCACAGCTAATCTGGGCCACACCACAGGAACCATGGCGCCATGGGAAAACGTGGATCAGGTGGTGTGGCCAACGGTGTGTGGATGTGTTGGTCGCTGTGGGGCCCAACGTAATGTATGTGTTTTATATCCAAGCTGTCCATTTATTTGCCTCTTATTTTAGGACACGGACAAAAAATAAGCAGATCTGGTGATTAAACGCCCACTATTAAAAAATTGTTATGAGCTAGAAAGTTTCGCATAGGCTGACGTTTGTGTTTCAACAGTCGGTGTCATCATTTCCTTTGTTTCTTAAGTGGCGGTGCACTTGAGCTTTAAATCAGCTTGATTTTTTAGATCATGCTGTGAAATGAGAGTGTCGAAAAGACCTAGACATTAGACATAAAACACATGTATCATAGTAGACCTCACAGCTCCCACCATTAGGGATGTGGATTGGCTAGTGATCACCCAACACCTATCAGTGTTTTATCCATGCCATTCATCCCTGTGGTCATCTTATTCTAGGGCGCTGTGGGCATTGGAGGGAGAATTTATCGGGAATAGAAGATCGGTTTGCTTTTCCATGGGTTATCTTATTCAAGGGCTTTTGTTTTAAGGTAAGAGGGCGCTATATTTGACCAGAATCACCAATAACCAATTATTTCAATCCTATGGTTGGTTAGACTCGTAGAAATACTTAGGATCAAGAATTTGAAGATCTTTAAACCTAAGATAAATTCTAAGTTTGTGTTTCAGATATTTCGGGTAAGGGACTGCGGTTACAAAGAGGGAATGTATTAAACACTCCCTCTACCCGTACATATGTATGGTTTTTTACTTTACAAATTTTGACTAATTTATGATGAATATGACTAGCTCTCACGTGCGGGAGATTTAATGCAATGTAATGACAATAATGATTGATTAATCTGAATTTGTAATGGGCAGGATTTGATTATATCGGCAAGCCACAGAGCATACATTTGAAGCGACCAAGTGCATGGTACAAAGTATGTAGAACTGTGGTGTATGAGATGGTTGATGCTATATTGATGCTTATAATAAATGAAAGCTAGTATAATGTTTATGTTGGGCAGGCTCCGATTATATCGGCAAGCCATAGAGCATACGCTTGCCAGTTAGATACGAAAAAAACGATAAAATGCGATGTAATGCTGATATATATGTCAAAACAACGGCTAACTGGTTAAGATTTCTGGTAGGCCGGCTCCGATTATATCGGCAAGCCACAGAGCATATGCTTGCTAGTTAGATGCAAGAAAATGATGAAATGAAATACAATGATGATGTATATGAGGAGCAAAGGGGTTGAGAATGGAATGAATGTTGCACGATGTTAATGCTCTAATTTGATAAAACTGATTGAAGCTTAAACGGTTAAATGAACGGTAGTATCGTAAGGCTAGATCGAGTGGCTCAAATTTGAACTTAGATGGCTCTGGCTATGCTTGGCTAGACCAGGGCTGGACTCTCTCCCTCACTCTCACTCTCCTTGATGGACGGATGAGATTGTTAAATGGCCAAGGCCTTAAAGGACGAGGAGGCTTTGAAATGGGAGTGGATCCCTTTCTGGATATCTTGGATGCTTGAAACGAGGATGGTAGGGGGCTATTTATAACCTCCAAACCTGATTTTCTAATAATTCTTAGTAATCATAGGGGCAAAGGATGGTTGAAAGGTTGGGATTGGAGATTGCCACATGGCATCATCTCATGAGTTAAATGAGATGGTAAAAGAATAATTTTGAATAAGGAGATAGGCATCGGAGTAAATACACCTCAACCGCGCACTTAGGGTCAGAAAAGTGAGATTTCGTATGCTTGAGGGACGCCAGTCCCAAAAGGGAGAGTGTTACGTGGCTAGCAGCGAGTTGGCTGCCACCGGTCCCCACCTAAACTCCCTGCTTTGGCAAGAAACCTCCTCCAAGCATATGAAGGCTCTACTATAAAGGATATTTTATTGAGGTTTTGCATGTTACTTTGATTGGTCTTGGTTTTGGGCTTTTGTTCAGGGTTGGTTTTGGGTTTAACTAGGTGAGTTGACTGAGTTGTTAGAATAGGTAGGTTGACCGGGTGACTTAACTCAGTGAGTTGACTAAGTGAGTTGACTCATCGAGCTGACTAAAGGATCTAGGGTTTTAGGTTCCTAGGGTTGAGGACTAAGTTGACTTGGTTGACTAGGTTGATTGGATTGACTAGGTTGAGTTTAGGTTTTGGAATTAGGGTTCCTAGGGTTTAGTTGACCATTCATCAGTTCAAACTCAATCAGTTTATTAGCCTTGGGTGGGGTGTCTACAGATGCCCTTCTTTGGTAGAAGTTGTATGCAACCGAATGCCAAAGTAAGTGGACACCCCACCATTGCCAGTCAATCATGAATCGTGGTCTGGATTCGTTGTTTTCTTTTGTGTTTATGTTAGCTGACTGCCTAGAAATAGATACCTCGCACATATCGCGAGGGTTCGAGGAAAATGTTGCGATTGTCCCTACACGGGCCACCAATCCCCTTTATTTCCTGATCAGTACTAACATCGAAAAGTTACAGTAGAGCTCATGTACTTTCTGCAGCCTTACGAGGATACTGACATAAACTAGAATATCTATTGCTTACCATATTGTTCACAACCCCAAGTGTAGGGTTGCGATGTAGTAATAACTCGGTGAAACAAGGTCGAATCCACATGGACTTAACTTGTACGTATTCTGAAAATAAACTAGAATTAGAGCTAGAATAAGATTTAAACTAAAATCTGGAATAAGAGAGATCAATTGTGAATAAACTATCAACAAGAAAATGGGTACTAGATTACCAAGGATCCACTTGTAGCTATTAAGATACTACCTTATTTGATTCAATGAGCTACAACTAGAATTAGAGTCTTATCCTATCCAGTTGGATGATAGAGCAATAAAAACCCAAAAATCTGAATTTTTTATTAACATAGTTCTCTCATGAAGCATCTATGTGATGATCGTAGGGAATTCAACTATCCACCATGCTTATAGACGATGGTAAATCACAAAATTTATATATCATATACTTCTAAAACAGATAAGAATATATCAAAAGCTTTCACAGCATCTACTATAATTTCAGTCACAATAAACCATAGAAAACTAAAAAAAATTCTTTATTCAAACAAAAAATTAATGAAAATCCAACATGTACTTGAATCAAAGTAAAGTAAGCATAAAAATAAACTACAGTTTCAACTCTTAGCCCTAACTAAGAGATTATCTGGTCATATTTAACTCAAAAATAAAAGAAAAACTAAAAGATATAGTAGAATACATAAAGAAATCAAAGTGAAAGAATGTTGTCAGCACTCCACCTAGGCTTTCTTTTCATTTCCAAACCCTTGAAGATGATTTGGAATAACCTAAGGACTCCTTTAAATAATTTTACAACTTAAACTTTCGCACCACTTCGAAAAAGTTCACAAATCGTCTCAAATTTACACACTATGCGCATCTTCAATGTCATCAAAGGTCTTCGATGACAAACTTCAATGTCATCGAAGGTCTTCGATGTCATTGAAAAATCTTCCAGAACTGTCTAGCGAGTTTACCTCGAAATTTCTGAAATTGTCAATGTTATCAAAGGCCTTCGATGATATCGAAGTCTATTTTGGAAATTAATTTAGAACTTTCACTTTTTAGACTCAGAGTTTTAGAATATATTTTTTCTAGTCAATTTTCAGGATTCCTTTTCTTCACTTCAAATATTTGATTCTCTTCATTCCTCGCTTGGTTTCCTTGGAACTTTGGCATGCGAATTCTTCATTAATGACTTCCAAATCTCCAAATCCTTATTTAGTAATTTTTTGAGCATAAATATTCCTTTTAGCATCAATTTCATCTTAAGCTCTTGAAATCACATCGCATATGAAAACATGTATAATTAAATCGATTAAGCATTATCATGTTTATAAAACCAAGGCATAAATAGAGGAAATATGTAATATTTCATACTCAACACACCTCCCAACCAGCATTTTGCTAGTCCTAAGCAAAACATGTGAACACAACTTCTCAAAAAATTCAAATTACAACCCTCCCTTAGATAACCATTTTTTGCACAAGCCTATACATGTGAGTGATATTCAAAGGCATGGAAATAAAACATGAGCAATTTAGATCCCAGTGTCCTTATAAATCAAATGAACTAAGTTTTCGTTCATCACTTGACAAATAAAATAAGTCCAAACATCAAGTTTCTAATGTGTTTAGTGAGTTCTAACTTAAAATTTCATGAATTTGTTATACCTTTCATAATGTTAGTCATATTTATTACTTTAAAGTGGACAGTTCAACACAAATACTGATTCCAATCATATCTCCTATTTCACTTATTTTTCAGCTTTTAATTTTATATTAATGGCTTTCATATGACCATGGATCTAAGTCAGGCTGAGTTTTTGTACTGATCGAATTTACAGATCAGCCGTGGCGGACCAATCTCAATTCAAAGGCCACCGAAACTCGATCAGGTCCACAAGCACTATGACATGCCTGGGCCATCTTCCTTGATCCGAGGGTGAATTTGGGTCAGAATCCAACGGTCAAAAAGCTTAGAATCGGCGCGCAAGCGACACCACTCAGATTTCATAAATACATATTTAATTTCTCCGCTTTCTCACACTCTTTACTCCGGATTCAAGCAAATCGACTCAGGACATCATCTGGACTTGATTTTTGAGGTGATGGTCAAGCCCAACAAGATGATTATAATTGTCTAAGATCATCGTTATCGAACTTTCGACGCGCGGTCCAGGTCCGATACAAAGTTTTTAAGTACTCCCTAGAGCAACTGGATTTAGCGTTGAATCCTAGATTTCAGGGTAACATAGCGCTAACGATTCTATAGGTTTTGAGTCCTGTAGATCAAATTTAAAGTGATTGGTGCTAATTTCATAAGCAATTGAGTTTAGCGTTAATTAACCCACACATAACTTCTAAGGAAATTTGAGGTAGTACTCGGGTCTTGGCACGAAATTTTTCGGGTCATTACAGCCAGTCAGACATTGTTAAGGGATGGTACAAATATCAACCTGATTCAGAACTTTTGTAGCCCCAAGAAGTTTTTAATAGTGGGCATTCAATCACCACTGTTTCGTATGGTGTGATACACTTCTACATCCTATCTATTTCATTTCCTGGTGCATGCCATAAAATGATGGGATAAAAGCGGATTAACAGCATGGATATAAAACAGATACTTTAAATTTGGCCCCATAACACCCAATACATCGACGCACCAAGGCAGGGGTGGTGTGGGCGACGCCACGGCGTCCACCTCACTCCCGATCGCAGCTTCGGTGGGAGTGGAACCCTAACCGTGGGGCCCACTTTGATGCATATGACCTACATCCACGACGTCCATCCATTTTGAGAGATCACTTTAAGGATATAATCCCAAAAATGAAGTAGATCCAAATATCAGGTGGACCACACCACAAGAAACAATGGTGATTGAATAGCCGCCATTAAAGACTTATAAGGGGTCACTGGAATGTTTATTTTCCATCCAACCTATTGATATGGTTAAAAAGACTTGGATGAAGGGACCACCCAAATATCAGCTTGATCCAAAATTTTTGTGGCTCACAACAAGTTTTAATAGTCATTCACCACTTATTCCTTTAGTGTGGTCCACATGAGATGTGGATTTGCTTCAATTTTGGAATCGTACCTTAAATTAGTTTTTTAAATGAATGGACGGCGTGGATGTAAGGAAAATATATCAAGGTGAGCCTCACAATTATGGATTCACCCATCTCGGATCCACCGAACCCGCACCCCTGACTCGGAGTGGATTGGATACTGAATACTTCAATAGCCAAAACGCTACTGAAGTGACGTGGTTAAATACAATTGGTTGAATACTAATAGCATGTTCCCTTTTTTTAGTTCTGTTAGACGTCTTTCTCCGTTTGCCGGTGCACGCACTAGACCATAAACTTTATTTTCAAGTCATATTTTTTCTTTACTCCCCTGTTGAAGTGACGCCCCACCATGGAAAACAATGGAGATTGAATGCCCATCATTGAAACCTCTCTGGGCCATAAAGCTTTTGATCAAGTTAATATTTATGCTTTACCTTGTTCCATGTCTTTTTTAACTTATAAAAAGGTAAGATCTCAAATAAACATCATGGCCGGCTCCAGGAAGGTTTCGATGGTGGCTATCACCTCTCACTGTTTTCTGTGGTGGGGTCCACTTAAACTTTGGATTTGCCTAATTCTTTTGCTTACTCCCTAAAATGATCTCTCCAAATGAATGGATGGTGTGGATACAACACATACATCATGGTAGGCCCAAAGAACTTGGTGACGTAACATCCGTCTGATTCAGAAGCCAACCAGCTTCCGTTTCCAATTGCGGCCAAAGCCATCCGCATGAACTTCCTTCGGCGGCAAGCCAGGTGAGGCACGCAATGATATTTGTGAGAAACCCTCTGTGCCCATCATTTTTTTTTTCATGTCATCTGCTATTGTAGCCTAAAAAATTGAGGCAGATCTAAAACTCATGTGGGCCGTACGGCTTGGAAACAATAAGTGGGGGAATTCCTGTGGTTGAAAATTTCCTGGGTCCACCATGATGCATATATGTCATCCATGTGGTACATGAGGTCATTCTTAATGGGATGGACTGAAATTATAAAAACATTAACATAATCCAAAACTTTTGTGGCCACTTGAATATTTCAATGACGAAAGTTTAATCCTCACCTTTTCCTATCGTGTGGCTCACTAGAAGTTTGGATCAATATCATTGCTAGGTCCATGTTGTAACATAATCTAGAAAAACTGATGGCCGGGATAGATTTATCAAAAACATTACCCACACTAGAAGTTTGGATCAATATCATTGCTAGGTCCATGTTGTAACATAATCTAGAAAAAACTGATGCCCGGGATAGATTTATCAAAAACATTTCCGTGGGTTTCACTTACACATGTTACTACTTTTAATACTCATGTGACGGCATTTTCCTAATTTGCAGAGGATGGGACTTTTAATTCTTAAAATTAGATAGGGTTGGGATGCCGGTTGGCTACTGAACCAGACGGTAACTAGCCTTGCTACGGATGCCACGTCATCACATTCTTTGGGCCCACCATGATGTATGTGTTGTATCCACACCATTCATCCATTTGGAGAGATCATTTTAGGGAGTGAGCAAAAGAATTAGGTAGATCTAAAGTTCAAGTAGACCCCACCACAGAAAATAGTAGGAGGTGACGGCTACCGTTGAAACCTTCCTGAGGCCGACCATGATGTTCATTTGAGATCCAACCTTTTTATAAGTTAAAAAAGACATGGAATAAGGTAAAGCATAAATATTAGCTTCATCGAAAGCTTCTGTGGCCCAAAGAGGTTTTAATGATAGGCATTCAATTTCTATTGTTTCCTATGGTGGAGTGCACTTGAAATTTGGATCTTTCTCAGTCTTTGCATTATGCCCTAAAATGATATCACGAAATGGATGAACAGTGTGGATACAATACATACATTATGGTGGCGCCCATGCAAAGTGGTAGTGTCACTTCATTCGGGGGAGAGAAGAAAAGAAATGAGTTGGAAAAAACGTTTACCCCTTATTTAGTGAGTGCGTGCACAGGCAAACGGAGGGAGACGTCTAACGGAACTCTAAAGAAAGAGCATTAATTGTGAGGGAACACACTCATAGCATTCAACCAGTTAAATTTTGCCACGTAACTTCAGTAGCGTTCAGTATCCAATCCGCTCCCGACTCCCATGACTCGCACTGTTCCACCAACTGTCACTGCACATTACGTGAGCCACATGTATATCTAAATATACATAAATACGGAGGAATACCATTCTAAGAAATGTTACCACATCTATATATATATTATAGCTAAAACCTCAAAAATAAATATACAATGATTACTTACGCGTCTAAACATATATGACGCATTGCACGGTTCCCAGGCTCTTGAGTTTGTACAAGTACACGGATCCAAACCATTGATATTAGGGCATCATCATGATGGCCCATGCACCAAAATCTTCCAATGGGACGATTGTAACACCCCTATTAAAAAGACCAAATATTCTTTGGATATGATATTCAAATAGGAGGGGTCGGTTTTTTTTTTTTTTGGCACATGGGCCATCCTCGGTGAAACCCACCAAATCAACAGATTGGATAACCCATTGGCCCGAAAAGTACAACTGAAAATTTTTAAATTTATGTATAAGATCTCATGGAGCATTGATTGTATGATACATCCTTGCAAATGAACATTAAAAGATTATTCTGTACGTCGGAATGGTGTCGGTTGTGGCTGTTTCGTAGAAGTTTTGTTTACTGAGGTTATGAATCTCGTGAAATTCAGGTGAGAATTTTAAAATTCAAGATCCTATCATTGGATACCTATCATTTGCGCCAGTGCATCTTTATGCATTGTAATAAGATAAATATATCAAGAGTCTTGATGTTGGATTTGGGTTTTTTCAATGAGCCAAGTGGTTTGTATTTGATAGGGCTCCCTTTTGATGGAGGACCCTAAAAAGAAACAAAAAATTCCAACTGAATATTTCAACCCTTTGATGATCATGAGATGTTAAGGTGATCCTTCATGGTAAATAAATAAATAAGAGGAATTCAACTGAGAGTTTTTATTGTTTACTTTCCACTATGTTTGAAGTGAGACTGGCTGTAAAATTCGTTTAAATCATTAAAATACGGCCTAGATTTAAAGGCTAAATGCCTAAGGCATCATAATGCAGTTACTTTGGATGTATTCGAGCAAACCTCACGGGAATAACAGGAGGGTAGAAGCTTCACGAACACAACGTGCACAGCACACACGCATCTCCCATTGTCAAAATGTCAGGCTGGCAACTCTCTCCGATAGCCCAACTTTCACTAACAGAATGCCACGTGGAGGTGAGTGACTTAATGAGAAGGACTAAGCTCTTATGCTAGTACCGAAGCATTAGAAAAAAAATGAAAAAAGAAGGACCATGGATTGCCTCCGAGGTAGATCATAGGAAGTTCCTGCGAAGCCTATGTGGGAGCCACCGAAGAGCAGGGATGAAAGTCGGGTAGGATGTAGTGGGTTTGGTCTTAGGCTTGGGTTATATAAACATAGCTCTGATAAAACTTTGGTCAAGCTCGAGTTGAGGTTTTGGGTTGCATGATCTAATCTGAGTCGGATCGAAATATAAGTTACTTATACATTATAATTGAGTGTGGATCATGTGTTGAAGGCAGAGGAAATTCTAGTGTCGTTGGGTCTTATTGGTCTACGTCATTTACGATGACTCAAGCTAATAAAATATGCCGGATTTCTCTATCCCAAATAGATTGTGTGGTACACAACACGACTTTTAAAGGAGTAATTGTTCCATATTTTAGCTTGTTTGTTTAGAAAAAAATGAAGTCCTTTACAAGAAATAATTACATATATAATAAAAAAAATCATAAATACAAAAAAAAAATGTTTATTGAAATATAGCATACTAAATAATAATGAAAATATTAGCATGTATCCACCCGACCTCCCAATCAACCCGGCCAAGCCCGCTTAGGTTGGGCTTGGGTTGAGAATTCCCAACCCAACTTGGGTTAGAGTTGAGGTATGGGAACCTTGGGTTGGGATAGGGTTGAGTGCCAACCCGACCCAACCCGACCCGCCGGACTTTCAACCATACCACGAAGTTCGTAAGAATCTATTTTAGCCATTTGCTTGCCTCAGATCATGTTAGGACGTGACACAAAAATGATACAAATTCAATACTCAAGTGAGCCACATGATTAGGGGTGTACATCGAGTTGAACCGAGTCAAGCTAGCCTCAACTCGACTCAGCTCGGCCGCTAGTTGACCTCAGCTCGAACTCGGCCCAGCTCGATTCGGTCAGTAGCTCAGGCCAATTCAAGCCGAGTTTGAGCCAAGATCGAGCTGAGTTCGCCATTGTAGCATTTCCACAAACACCTGGACTGCACCTTCAAAATCCCTCTGTATGTGAAACAGAAGCAATGGTTTTACAGGTATTTTATCAAACACCTTCTAAGCAATATAAAAACCAAGAAAAACTAAGAAAAAAAGGGTATTTATTTCATGTGCATACCTTCCTTCCTAATAGCCACACTTCGTTGACTCATTTCATCAAACACTTGGTGAGCAACATCAATGGCAAAGTAACCAAGTCATCGAACTGGTTCGATCTGAGTTTGATTCGAGCTGGATTCAATCCGAGTCAAGTCAAGCTGGGGCTTGCTCAAACTCATTTTCGAGCTCAAAAAATCAGGTCGAACTAAGTCGAATCGAGCTTTTTCAAGTTGAGTCGAACGAGCTAACCGAGCTAGCTTGGTTCGTGTACACCCCTACACATGATATGAAAAAATGGGGCGGGAAATGCCTACCGCGAGAACCTTTCTAGGTCTGCTCTGATCTTTATGTGCCATCTAAACTGTTCCTAAGGTCATTCCTTTGAGATGAACTAAAATCACAACTATTTCATAACAAAGGTGATATGGAGAATTCTCATTATATTATTGTATTTTGGATGGAGCCTTTATAGAAATATACAACTTATATATAAAAAGAATTATTAATTATAAAATTTATATACATGAAAGGAGATAATTTGCTATCACAATTAGCCTGATCCAAAAAACTTATAGTTCCACAAATTTTCAGTGGTAGATGTTCAATCCCCATTGTTTCCTATCGTGTGGCCCATTTGATTTTTATATTTGCTTCATTTTTTAGATCATGTCCTGTTATGAGTTTGAAAAACGGATGGACCAGGTGGATTTCTCAGATGGTGGGCTCCACCTAGCTTCCAACCGCAAGAATGACATCCACGTCCCCAAAATATGGTGGTGGCTTATCTCTCACATGTGGCACTAACGGTGATTACTGGGTTAGCCACTGTTGATGGACGTATACATAAAATTACACTAATCAATTTGTCCAAATCATCTATTTGTAGCTATGAAATAATGGTTAAAAGTAAAATAATGACTCCTCTGAACATAAAAGAAAAAAAAAAAAAAAAATTAGGTCAAAGATTTGGACAGTTTGAATGGCTGCAAAACTATGCCATGTGTACATTTAGAAAGCCACCATCATTTTTTTAGTGGGTAGAACTAACAATGGAGTTTAGTGTCATTTCATATTAAATATTTTTTTCAATAAAGAACATCTAATTTAGAAAAGCCTTTTCAGAGCAATTTACAAAAGAGAGATGGGTGGGGTATGTACTAACTGTGGACGGACATATACCTAAAATCACATTAATCAGTCAATCCTAATCATCTATTTGTGGCTATGAAATGGATGGTTAAAAGTAAAATAATAACTGGTTTGAATTTAAAGAGGAACAAAATCATATTATTAATATTGTTTTATCATTACAAATTTCCAGTCATGCTACGTTAGCAATTAGGTGAAAGATTTGGATGGTATAAATTGCTGCAAAATTATGCATTGTACACATTTAAAGAGTCACCATCATTTTATTTTATTATTATTTTTTTTTTTTTCAGTTGGTAGAACTAATTAACATTGGAGTAGTCAAGTGTAATTCACCCCTCACCTATGTTAGCAAAACTCTATTTTAAGTCCATATTTAAAAAAGAAAAAAAGAAAAATCATATAATTAATTAAATGTTTAAAACATTGTACATTTTGGGAGATAAGAAAATAAAATCATTTTTTGCACTAACTATATTAATCATGTTTTTTTTTTCCCCCAATAAAACAAATTTTATTGAGGAAAAAAAAAAAACAAGATTGGTGGTCGAAATCCATTGATAAATTTGAGTAGAAGGTCAGAATTTTTAGTAGACACAAATTGATTTATATGTGGATTACTTGAAAATGAAGGATTTGAAAAAGGCAAAGGACGCCATTCAACCATGTATATGTATTATCATACGTACATATAGAAATTCAAATTAAAATTTTCTATAAACACATGTATGTACACATATAGCCCTTATTTATTTTTTTTTTTACTTTTTATTTTTCACTTTTCAAACCATATTACCCAACGTTATTCAAATTTTTACCATTTTGTTCTTCTGACCTTTTTCTTTTTATATACCTTATTTAACTATCAAGAATGAATTAAACATTAATATTTACCATACCTTCATGTATCCCATTTTGCTCAGTATGCCACTACACTGTTGGTCAGCCAGGGAAGCTTACCCCGTCCCCTCACGTTTGTTAGAGTTTTCACTGTAAAGAAGATGGTGAAAGGTGAGATGAAATCTCAACACAGGTTTCAAAACGGTCTTTTGAATACTTAGAAAATGAGATACATTGACTCTCATGATAGTAGGCGGATTGCCCACTGACAATGGTGCAAAGAAATATTAACATATATAGGTTTGAAAGTGCGTTATTGATTACTTAAAAAATGAGATTTATGACTCTCTAGATAAGACTTCAAATGCCTGCTAACGCTACCGGTGGCGATAGTGATATGTGGGCTCTATACTAATATATTTGTCTTATTCTTTCATTTTTTCATATGATCCTGGCCCATGAGCCCAAAAATGAAAAAGATCCAAATCTCAAGTGGACCACACCTCAAGAAAACATGTTAATTATCTCATAGACCTGGAAGAAGGAAAACACATATCAGCTTCGTCCAAAACTTTAATGGCCAATAAGAAGTTTTTAATGGTGGCTGTTCAGTCAACTGTTTCATCTTATGTGATCCACATAAGATTTGGATCTTCCTTTTTTCAGTCTCATGCCCTAAAATGATATAGAAAAATGGATGAACGGCATGGATGAAACACATATATCATGGGATGGCCCACACAGCACTGTCAGTAGGCAATTCAAGGCCTCATGATATGCCCGTAAAGAGTTAAAGCTATTTAAAGAGTAAACTCCAGTGATATTCATCATTTTTTACTCATCCTTTTCAAAATTTCCACTCGTTTACAGCTATTCAAAACGTCAGTGGATGGAGAATATCTCTGAAGTCTCTTTAACGAAACAATTCTATCTATTATATTAACATCGTCAAAATCCAAACAGAAAAATCAGATGGGTAATGCTCCATTCAAAGTCAGTCTTTGATTTGATTACCCCATTACTGATGCAATCTGTCACAGGTATAAGATTGCAGAGTCGCTACCATTTTCTAAAGAGGTGCTCACACACTAGTCATACGCCCAACTAAAATCAGATGGGTTATGCTCCATTCAAAGTCAAGTCTTTGATTTGATTACCCCATTACTAATGCAATTTGTCACAGGTATAAGATTGAAGAGTCGCTACCATTTTTTTAAGAGGTGCTCACACACTAGTCACATGCCCAACTAGTTCCCATGTGGGGCCAGCATGTCATTTTTATGACATATAGCCCGCCCAACAAGGTTGTCCCACCCTAAAATAGGATGCCGCCAAAATCAGGTCCATCCAACAATCAGGGGACACCATGTGGAAAACCAACCACCATCCAGAAATGTGGGTTGCCCTTAATGGTTGGATCAATCTAATTTCCTAGGCATCTCAATTTCATGGTCAGACAGCTTGGATGGGTGACATGTCATACAAATAATATGGTGTGTCTTGTAGTACCATATTTCTGATCATTCATAGAATAATTAATCAAGGAATAACAAGTGTATTGCACGAGAGTGATATAGGTTACGAAAAGATCTTCAAAGATATTTGGAGCACTTTTCACGAAATCACAATTGGTACTAAGGTATATATTACCATTCATCTTATAACAAGTCATAGCCAAGATGAAGATGGTCAAGAGATGAATGGTCAGAGGAACACATGACAATGAGAGACAAAAGTACATGAAAAACCAAACGTGACAATAATTCAATTACAGTAACCGTTGAAATAAAGGAATAAGCGTTTAGAGAGTGTAAAAGAAATCTATAAATAATAAGAAGTTAAACAAAGCAAGAGGTCTCATATTAATCTATTAAACAAAATAAATTATCTTTCTTTATCATATCTTAGTTCTATTTAGAAGTAGCGGTGATCCTTAGTCATAATTTAATAACAGTAATCTTTAGTTATAATTATACAAATATATGTTTTTTTTTTTTTGTGCTGGACTATTCTGACAAGTATCTTAATGTTGCTCTTTGCTATTGATTGTAAGTATTTTCTTTTTGTTTGATTATTTCTATTTATAAAAGTCATTTTATATATAAAACAATATGTGCAACTCATATTCATGAATATCTTACAACTATACTACTAATGGTTGTATAGGTGAACAATCATCCCAAGTCTGAGTCATATATGATCATGTTTAATGTATTTGACTATGCCAGTGCTTGGGATCAAATTGCTCATATAACCAGTTCTAGCATACCCATATAGGTCACGCATGACTGAACCAAACTGAAAGCCAACAGGTCCCGTTCTCCGGCTAGTAGGAGATTTTACTAATTATTTGTGGGGGCATTCTATTCTTTTAAATGGTGCTAAACTATTATATATATATATATATATATATATATATATATATATATATATATATATATATATATATATGACAAAGTGGGCCTCCATCTATCTCGTTGGAGCATCTGAGCCATGAAAAGGATGGACCACACCATGAAAAATCACCCAGGACCAAAATTAGAACATCCACCCATCAGATGGGCCAGACAAATACATTGAGTTGCGGCTATCCATTTATTTAATAGGTGTAGCCTGCTTAGAAATGGACCATCTTTGTTTTTTGGCCCAGGTGAACTTTTTAATGGGACGCACTTTTTGCAGGGATCGGATGTTAGATGAAAGTAACATGTTGGCGGGAAAGGATACCAACTTGGTCTCTAAAATAGCATCCATCAAGCAATTCTAGCCATTCAATTATTGCTATCAAATGGATGGTTAAAAATAAATTAATGGATGGTCTGAATTTAAAGGACAAAATTGGACGGTTAATGTCTTCTTCTCAGTATTATTTTTGGGTTATGCTGCATTTACAGTGAGGTCAGTGATTTGGACAGCCGGGATTGCTGTGCAACTATGCCACGTATACAAATGAAGAGTCACCACTGTTTTTTAAATGGTGCTGGACAGCTGTAGGAGTCGAGCCAATAAGCGCGGATTACGTGAATCAGGGTAACAGCTTAGTGGGTGAGGCCTTAACCGTGCGGCCCACCTTGATGTATTTTTTTTGTATCCACGCCGTCCATCTGTTTCTCCAGCTCATTTTATGATAGTTAAACTAAAACGTAGCAGATTCAAATCTTAGGTGGACCACACCACAGGAAAACAGTGATGATGGAACGCCTATCGTTAAAAACTTCCTATGGCCCACTGTTATGTTTATTAGCCATTCAACATGTTTCTAAGTCACACAGATCTGGATGGAGGGAAAATCCAAATAGCAGCTTGATCCAAAACTTTTGTGGCCTTGATAAGTTTTTAATGGTTGGAATTCAATACATACTGTGTGGTCCACCTGATATTTAGATCTGCCTCATTTTTTTAGAATATTCCTAAAATGTTCTGAAAAAATAGATTGACAGCGTGGATATACAACAAATACATCAAAGTGGGCCCCACGCTCAGGGCCTCAGCCACTAAACTGTTGCCCCTACCTCATTCACTCCGCGTCCCTACCAATAACTGTACATGATTTTGCACGACGTGACAAAGTGGTCCACCACTCAGTGGATTTTAATTAATTTTTTCTTTCACCTGATGATATTTGTGGAACATCTGGGCAATGAAAACGATGGACCATGTGATGAATATCACCTAACATAAACATTGGAACCATCGAAACATCAGGTGGGCCAGACACATATTGATGGAGATCATAGGCTGTCCATCAATTTTAACGGTGTAGCTTACTTTAGAAGAAAATGGACCGTCTTGATTTTTACTTTATATCGTATTTTTTATGGGTTGGACGTTTTGAACGGATTGGATTTTATAAGCAAGTGAATTATACGTGGGAAAGTAAACGTCTGTAAGTTAAAGTGACCACGCCACGTTGCATGTGATCATTTATATCTTTCTCAGTATTATATAGAGTTGTTATTTGACACGTGGGCAGAGAGAGACGGTTCAAATTCATGCACCCAGCGGCCGTATACGTGGCATGTGTATATTGATTAATCGTTTTAACCGTCCATTACATGTCCACCAAAATAACGGATCTCCTGCCTCTAAAGGTATGGAATTTTCGTGCCTCCGTATTGTTTACCACTCACGTGGCTTATGTTTACGATGATCTAAACCATACATCCTGTGGACCCACCTGTCCGTTGGTTGCTAATCAAAATTCTCGTTGATTATGTTATTTTAACCATCTAATAAATGGGCATTTACTAACTTAATAGGAGCCGTTCATGGTTAGAGGTGATTAAATGTTGTGATTTTTTTTTTTTATTTTTAAAACCATGCCTTCTCACTATTGAAAGCACCCAATGGACGGTTTGGATCTAATCCAGGCATGCCTTGTATTCAGATTGATATGTAGACGTGGAAATTGAATAAACTCCCATCCCCTAATTGTCTAATACATCAGTATAATCTTTAAGTCCACGACACATCTAAAGTGGGCCTCTGACATGAATGGTCTGCTATATATATATATATATATATATATATATATATATATATATATATATATATATATATATATATATATATATATATCCACACACGTCACATATAAAGAGGCAATTTGAATTGGTTGCGTCCCCTGAAATTTTAGCAGAAATGAAATGGATTTCCAGATATATGACATCCTACCCCGCTACAGGTTGCCTAGATTATACATTAAAGATGTAAGTGGTCGAACACGTGCCAACAAGTGTGATTTGTATCACTCGTTTGGTCAGACCGACGTGAGCATGCCCCGGCCCACATCCACCCACCAGGCAGGTGATGCCGGTACGTTGAATGTAGTCCTCCAGTCATACTCTTTTCTTCTTCTTTTTTTCCTTCTAACCATTCACTGTTTCGAGAACATGTGTGGCTTTTATCACATACACGTGGCTTATCTGATGGGGCAATGGACTTGGTTATTTGCTACTGGTGGGAGGGGATGCTGATTAATTTTGATAGTCTATGTTGTATGTGTGTTAGAAACAAATGTGGCTTAAATCGATCCAAACACCTGTCACCTCAGCTGCAAAATAGACTGAGAGATCGAATTTCATGCAGATCAACCACCTATCTACCCATGTTATAAAAGATCAAGTGATTTGTGAATTAGATGATTTATCTTGCCGATGAATTTTTTTGCCTTTTAAATAAAAGCTTTTCCATTTAAGCGCCCAATAATAATTACAGTTAAACAATAAAAATACAAGTAGAATAGCAAAAATAAAATTACAAGTACTTCATTAATTTAAAAAATGAACGCTTACATTCAACTTCGATTGACATGGTAATTTGTTCATCGGTTGACTAGGAACCAAGCAACAACGATGGTTTGTTTGTCGCTTGACGAGAAATTGAGCTTCATGGTGAGATGTTAGTTTTCTATTTATCACTTGATTAAAAACTAGACTTTGAAATACATAGCTAAAGGTAGGCAGATCTTTGATAGTATGTTCAAAGACATGGGCCGGGGGACCAATTACGTAGCGGGAAAGTTAGTAGGGTCGACTATTTATTTGAAGGCCCGGTAATAACCAAGTATGTAGCAAGATGGTTAATGATTCAACTATCTAGTTATCACTTCAATCAAAAAACTTGGGCTTCACAAAGAAACAGTCAATGGAATCACTTAGCATGTGGCAAGAATGCCTCACAACCTTCCATTCAAGATTGAGCGATCTTTTTAGCAATGTAGTGCTATGTTCGTAAATGTAAAGTGGAGGGATGAATAATATAATCGGTTCATACCTTTTGCAATATTGCATTGGCTAATGGTGGAGATGTTATTCCAAAACTAAGCTAAGGGCATCCATAAGGGACAAAGAATAAGCAACATTACTATGGAGTAAGATTATGTTGGTTTGGCGTGGGCTTGGAGCTCTTCGCTCTTAACTTTATCTATATACATATGAGAGGGTTCTAACATATAACCTTAAGAATTCTTTCTCGCGATTTTTTCTCCAATCAATCAGCTAATTAGCGGACGTAGTTCATTACATTCTATTAGTAAGATTGCTCTCCATGATCTTTGTAAAATTAATATACCATCAAACCGTCATAGTCAATAATATTCTTCCATGTGCACTATTAAATTTTATCGTCAATTAGTCACACTATCTTGCACATTCTTTCAAGTCATTACGTAAAGTATAACTTTTTATGCTCCACCACATGTTTTAATGACAGTTGCTCATTCTAATTCATTTGGTTATATGAAACACATCCCACGATGACTAGCATCTTGGTTCTTCACAACTTTCTTCCTGTTGATGTTGATCCTGTTGGTGTACTTATTTGTGCATCTTGTTTATTATTCACTTATACCCCAAATGCGGGGTTGTGATGTAGTAATAATCTCGGTAAGACTGAGGTCAAACCCACAAGGACTGGATATGTGTAATCTTCTGAACTATTTAAGGTTTAAAAGTAGAGATTTAATTGATTCTGTAAGTTGTTTGTGGATTAAGTGATGGATTGAAAGTGTTAGAGCACCAAGCATCCACTTGCAGTTAATTTCAATGTAGATTAACTTGATTCAATTAAGGAAAACTCAACTGGAATCAAAGTCCTAATCTATCCAACCAGATAATGGAGCGATTAAACCATAATCATCATTCAAATAGACATCTGAACATTCATCAATTTAGTTTTCGTATAAACATCTTGCTGCAATGATTTATAATGGATTCAAAGTGTCTACCATGCCAATAGTTAATGGAAAATTAAAGAATCATACGAATCATACAATCATATAAAAGAGAAGAAAGCATTCAAAGACTTCTTAAGCCTCCATTGTGGTCGGAGTGGACGACGGATCAAAATAAAATCGAAAATACTTCTTCTTTCAAACTAAAATCCATAATTCATAACTTGAATGAAAGTGCAATAAACATTAAAACGACTACAAGCTTTACTTCTTAACTCTAACTAAGAGATTTAACTTACCAAATACATAATTAAACTCAAAACTCTCAAATAAAACATGAAAATCTACTCTAATCAATGGATTTGACGAGGAAGAAGTCCTCCTTGAAGCTCCACAACGTATTGCTGCCTCCTCCGAAAAAAAAAGTCTCAAAACCCTAATGACATTCCTATTTATAAGCTTGAAGTGAAGTGACCTTGAAACCACCTCTATTTACGCAAGTCGGCCATCTTCGGCGGACCAAGTCGATTTCGATCAGATCGAACTTGGACTTTGGTAAGACCGAATTAATTTTCGGTCGGACCGAATTAGTTCTTGAAGTTGTTAGACTATTTTTGGGCAATTTCAGTCGGACCGAAGTTGGCTTCAGTTGCACCGAAGTTTGAGCTTCGGTCGGACTGAATAAGCTTCAGTCAGACCGAATTTTCTCCTCAAGTCACTGGATTGTTTTGGGTACTTTCGGTTGGATCGAGTTGAGCTGCAGGTCAAACCGAAAGCTATGTTTGTCGATGTTTGGACTTTAAAGTTATCCCAGTCTCCTTTCTTCCTTTCTCACTTGATTTTCTTAAATCATGGGCCCTTGAAATCTTCAATCTTGGTCTCCAAACATCCATCCTTGCCTTAGTGAACTTTAAGCATCAATTCATATGCTTTTAGCCTTCTTTTCAATCCAAGCTCTCAAATTTACCTTGCAAGACAAACATGCATAACATGCATCGATTAAACATTATCATCTTCATAAAACCAAGAAATAAATAGGAAGAAATATGCAATATTTCACACTTAACATTTATCAATCCATTTGTCATGTAGTCGGTTGAGCCTTTGGAAGTTGAAGACCAAAGACATAAGAAGACATGAGCATCAAGGAGCAAAGAGAAGGTAAATGAGGTACCTGGATGATCATAACCCTTGACCCAAAACAAGCCTTGAACCTTTACATGATTCTTAACTTTACAAGTAAATCTTTTTTGTCATCCCTTAGACTTAAAAACTTAATTGAAAATTGATAAGTTAAGCTCGAAGAGGTACAAAGATGTTGTGAAATCGTATGTCCAAAACAACAGTTTTTCAACTGGTGGTTGATGTCATTGAGCAACCCTTAAGGCATTGAAGATCCCCTTAATAGCATCGAGTGGGTAACACAAATCTGTCTAGCAAAGAATGATTTTTAATCTGAGTTTCTTAATGGCATCAAAGACCCATCAAGGGTCCCCTCGATGACATCAGATAAAAGTAAGTAAACTGTCCAACAACATTTCAGCTTGAAACTCGATTTTCTTGATGCCATCAAAGTTTTGCTTGATGCCATTGATATAGCCATTTTCTATCCATTTTTTACAGTTGAAACTCAAACTTTATATATAATGCATTCGGTTCTTAGGCATCATTATGGGTTTTTGGTGTAATGGAAGCTTAGGTAATTTTATGATCATATCCCTCATCCCAAGCCTCTAAACTAATGAGTTCTAAGTCATCTTCGTTGAGATTAGGATCAACACTCTAATGAGGATTCTAACCTTCACCCTGAACATATGCTTGAACCCCGCCATTTTTTACAGTTTAAACCCAACCATTATAAGTATATCCTTATCTAAATCATCTAAAAGACCCATCTAGGTGAATTTTCTAGGATTACAATATTTCATTAGTATTATAAGAGATTCACCCAATCTTTCATCAGTTTAGTCACCTCAAATAAGCACTACATACAACGTATTTGATCTTAGAGCTGAAGCTTTGACAAAGTATCAATATCATAATTGGGGGAGCAAAGGGGGGCTGATTGAAGCGCGGAAGATCATCAATTAAGTAACTCAAGACGACACATCAACAAGGCTCAATTTAATAAGTAAACGTCATTTAGTGAGTCCATGTACATTGCTTCCTTGTGTAGGATTGAGTGTAAGAGTTTGAATTGCCAAACTCGACTAGGTTCTTGTATCGGACATAAATTCAAGTCCTTATGTAAGCTATTAGACATGGGTGTGTATGTGTTGGTCTCTGAGGGAGCCTCCAGTAGGAGTAAACGTGGGTTCTTGGATTAGGACCGAGGTTCTTAGCGAGCCTATAGAAAACTACATAAGTCTCTAGGAAAGCCTGTCCTTGTTTAGGATTATAAAGGTGAGAACCGAACTTAATTCAAAACATCCGATATTGAAATTCGGTACACTCATGGGTTAAGTGCATCCACCGGGAGTGGAGTATGGAAACCGAACCACTTACATACTTCTGTTTGAGATTGTCTTTGAGCATTTGTTTAATTATACTTATGTGATTGAATGTTTAATTATATTTATGCATGATTAGATGAATGATAGAAGTTGATAGGTAGCACATCCCACACATACATATACACTATCATGTTTATATACTACTTGCTTAATTGATACATCCTTTGTAGTCTATGTTATTGAATCATTTATTATCTTGGAAGCCTTAGAAATAATTATTTTTCTTTGCTTTAAGTGAAAAATTAGTTGAGTAGGAAATTGTGTTTTTAAAAAAAAGTATTTGGTCTTAATAACCCCCCTATGACATAACTTTCATTTTGTAGCTCCGTAAAGCTTCTGCGCATAGTCGTGACATCCCACCATATATGATTTCAATTAGTATCATAACATGTAGCTCTTGAAGGGCTTAACTTCCTTGAGTTGATCCAATGAACTTAAGAATGATGTTTACGCAAGAGGGATGTGTCGTCACTTGACCCCCACATTTTGATAGGTCTAACTATGTCTATTAGAAGGCTAGGATGAGGATATTTCTAAAATCCATTGACAATATGATTTGGACAATTATCGAATAATGATAGACGATGTATGTGGAACAAGTCATTCTTGATGATAGAACCATTAGCACTCCTAAAGATATATCCAAATGAAGTATCGATGAGAGAGTCATATATCTATGATGCCAAAGCTCTTAATGTTATTTACTATATGATTTTCCCTGATGAATTTAAACATATTTGTGCATGTGAAACCGAGAAGTAAGCGTAAGACATAATGAAAGTCTGTCACAAGGGAACTAGCACAGTAAAAAGATCAAAGCTTCAACTCTTAATAACCTGATTCGAAAAAATAAGAATGGAAGAATCTGAAACTTTCATGGAATTTTACTATAAATTGAATGCTATTTACAATCCCTAGTGGAGTTTAAGAAAATATTCTTGAAGGAAGTATATATAGGAAAATACTTAGATTCTTACTGAATAGGTTCACTCCCAAGATAACATCGATAGAAAAGTATAAAAACATATATGATATAAAAGTAGAATAATTATTGGGTTTTATATAAACATATTAACTACACTTAAGGCCCCTCTAAAGCAAAGAAATTAACCATCCTCAAAACATCTCGTAGGTATTCACATAGGTATAAAGCTATTAAATCTGAAAGTAATAATGCTGATGATGATGATGAGAATGAGGATGAGGATGGAGATTTTAAAAAAAAAAATAAAATTCAAATTGAGTAGATAGAAGAGTTGTGACAAAAATGACAAGATGGTTGAGAATTATAAAGTAAAATCTGTTAAACCACCTAAGCAGGTCTAATGTTAGAACTGCAAGGGTTATGCACATATTGCCACCAATTGCCCTAGCAAAGTAAGATATAAAGGCAGGGCTATAGTGACAATTTATGATGATACAGAGAAGTTTGAATTTACATTAAAAGATTCTTCTAGTATTGAAAACTTTAGTCACTTACGTGTCTTAACGACCTACACCACAATGTCCATCCTAGAGACTTGGGAGACCATAACACTTCAAGAATGTGACCTTAGAAGGTCCATTTGGGCTGAATTGAAAATCAAAGGATTTCAGCATCAATGTTGTGCTCTATAGTTAAATCAGAGAAGCCTCATTAGTGAGCATCATAGGAAAATATGAGGATTCTAGCCTCATGATGTGCTTGATTGATAAATCTGAGGATTAAGCCTCATTTGCCTTGATAGTTTAAACTTTTAAGTTGCAGAATTTTGATATCATATGTTTTTAGCTTAGATTATTATTACTTATTCATATTGTAAAAGATATATCATTTGAATGATCATAATAAGCATGCTCCATGTTTTAATAATTATATGCATTCTTTAATCCTCTATTAGTATATGCCTTATAATTGATAATTCTACGACTTATAGAGTTGTTCCATGCTATGTTTTTTTATATAATTATTAGAACTAATTTTTTATCAAATACTAATAAAAATAGGAAGAAAGATCAAGTCTCACTAAAATAATGAATTCTATTTTACAGGATTTGTTTGTTATATGTAGAAATTGATAAATATAGGGGAGCAATGAAAGTGTTAGATGTCTTAGTGTATCGAGTTGTAAATAATTTATATTTGACATATATTATTTTTGAGTTGTTTTGGTATGTCATTGGTATGGACCATGACATGATATAGGTTAGGTTTTTGCTATGTAATTGACAAAGGAGGAGATTTTTAGTACACTTATTTGTGTATTTTGTTTATCAATCACATGAGTCCACATGTTATGTAGTCAGTTGAGCCCTTAAAAGCTGAAGACCGAAGGCACAAGAGGATATGATCATCAAGGGTAAAGAACAGCTAAATGAGGTGCCTTGGTGACCTTAACCCTTGACCCAAAATAATCTTTGAATATCTAAATTATCATTAACCCTTATAGGTAAATCTTATTGATCATCCCTTAGTCTTAGAAGCTTAATTGAAACATGATAAGCTAAGCTAGAAGTGGTGTAAAGCTTTTGTAAAATCCTATACCCAAAACAACAGTTTTTCGAGTGGTGCTTGACCTGATGGAGCAATCCTCGAGGGGTCTTCAATGGCATCGAAGATCCCATCGATAACATCAAGTAGGTAACTCATATATATCTAGAACAGAGTGATTTTTTTATTTAAGTTTCTCAATGGCATCGAGGACCAATCGAAGGGTCCCCTAAATGCCATTAAAGACCATGTTAGTGTAATGATTTGTGTATCTCGTTTGTCAATCATATGAGTCATTTAGTCGATTGAACCCTTGAAAGTTGAAAACCGAACACACAAGAGAACATGCGATTTAAAGAGTAAAAAACATGTAAATATAGTGCCTTGGTGACCCTAACCATTGACTCAAAACAACTCCTTGAATCTCTAGATGATCTTTAGCTATATAGGTAAACCTTATTAATCATCTCTTAACCTTAGAAGCTTTATTGGAATATGATAAGTAATGCTAGAAGAGGTGCAAAACTGCTGTTAAATCGTATGCCCAAAACAACAGTAGTTCGAGTGGTGCTTGATCTCATCAAGCAGTTGTCAAGGGATCTTCGATGACATTAAAGGCCACTCAATTGAATTAAGTAACTCAGATATGTTCAAAAGACTGATATTTTATATAAGCTACTCGATGACATTGAGGACCCATATCCCCTTGACAGCATCGAAGTCCACTCGATGCATCAGATAACAATGCGAAAATTGTTTAGCAATAATTTAGCTAAAAATCTAATTTTCTTGATGTTATCAAAGGCACGCTCGATGCCATCAATAGAGCTGTTGTTTACCCATTTTGTACCTTTCGTACTCACACTCCTTATAAAGGACATTCGATTCGTGGGCATTTGGATAGTTTTTTGGTGCAATAGAAGCCTAGGTGATTCCATGATCACATCTCTCATCCCAAGTCTCTAAATCAATGAGTTTTAAGTCATCTTCCATGAGATTAACACTCTAATGAGGATTCCGATATCTACCTTGAAGATTAGCTTGAGCTCCACCATTTTCTAGAGATGAGACTTGAACCTGTAGTTAAATATTTGTCTAAATCCTCTAGAGGACTCATTTAGGTGAATCTCCTTGGATTACAACCTTCCATTAGTTGTAAGAGATTCACCTATCCTCTTATCACCTTAGTCACCTCAAAGAGCATCACATGTAAGGTGGTTTATCTTGGAGATGAAGCATTGGTAATATATCAACATTATAACCAGAGGAGTAAACGAGAGTTGATTCAAGCATGAGAGAGCTTTAAAGAAGCGACTCAAGAATGCTGCATCAAAATGGACTCAACCAATAAGGTGTTAATTGTAAGAGTCCATATACTTTCTTTTCTTATATATGATTGAAGGTAAAAGTTTGTGACCCAAACTCGATAGGTTTTTGTGTAAGACCTAAGCTCTTGTGTAGGGCCGAATTCATCGGACACGGGTACATACTTATTAGTATCTGTGAAAGCCTCTGGTGGGAGAAAACATAGGTTCTTGAATTAGGACCGTGGTTGTTAGGTATCGCCTCGGCACGCGAGATGCAGGATTAGAACCGCAGCGACAGTGCGGTTGCAATGGTACAAGTCTCGAGTTGAGCTGACTCAAATTGAAAGGGTACGACTCAGGGATGCGTGCAAACGCCATTACAGATCGCGGGTCGTCGAAATTCGATCGGAAGGATCGTGGAAGCCTACGGAATGGTACGGTCTAGGATACGGGCCTTACAGCTCTCTCCTCCTAATAAAAATTTTATCTTCGAAATTTACTATCACACAGGACAAGGTAAGGGAAGAGGAAGCATTGTCATATGTCAAGGCACAATCAATCTACAAAAGGATGAAGATAACACTCTCTATTCTCAACCTCACACTCCCAAGACACATCATCAACATTATGGTGACTCCTACTGAACTTTGGATCAGAAACGATCGAAACTGGGATACTAAGTAGCCTTATAATTTCAATGGTAAGGTGCTATATTAGAAAGTTCTAAGTTATTCGAACTCGGGGATCTAATCATTCTAAGTTCTCAACAATCATAGAGTGTAGGGCAACTATCAACAGATATGTTATGTTATCTTCAGGTATTCTCAAGTTATGCTCTAATACCAACTTCTATCACGCCTCAAACTCGGAAACCGAGTTCACAAAATTTTCAATCGCCGAATCCGATGTCGATAGCCTTCGTAGTATCCCATTCTCGGCTCCCAGTGCATATACGCCATATTCCGATCCTGGGATCCTACAAGGAGGATTTTCCAACGTACATTTTCTCTTAAGAAGCATAACCACAAGTATACCCAAATCACAAAGACAACATCATCATCACATATCCACTCATATAAATATTTGAATACAGTACTGAAAGGGAAATACATATATCAAAAATCAAAGCTCTAGAAGACAACTACACATTCCAAGCTCAATGCTGCTGTAACCTAACATCACCTGCACGCATCTATCATGCATAAGCTTATAGAAAGCTTAGAGGGTGGTGAAAGTGTGTGCGCAAGATAAGTGCCAACCACATAGATATTAGAGTAAGTGAAAATACTGGTAAGTCCATGAATCATACAATATCAGAGTACACAATACGGATCAGCTATGCAAATAAGGAGTCATAAAGATCCAAATATCAGATGCCGAGGATACAATGTAATATACAAATCCTATTAAGTCCGTCTAGGCCATATAAGTGCAGAAACATAACAACCCAAAATGCCATATGCCTGCGGATGTAATGCAATATGCGATGCGAATGAAATGACCAAGCTGGAGTGTGAGGTCGGGATGATGGTATGTAGTATCACAGACTATGGAGTCCATCATAAGGGACTTCTATCTAAACCATTCTCATACCTAAATTTAGATAGTTAGACTCAATGTGCTAGAATCTTAATCTCAGGTTAGTCGTGCGCCTAACCGAAATCCTGGCCATTGCGAAGGTACACATATCAAATTAGTTGCGCACCACCAGCCCGAGTGGAAAGTGAATGAATAAATGAATGAGTAAGATGCTGAGTATACAACTCCTACTTAATAAGTCCACATGTTAACACCGTACATCTCTTATATCATCACCAGAGTCTAGTACACTCTATATGCAATTGTCGCCTAGTGGATGCGTAACCATGCAAGTGGAAGAGACCTCACTATCTGCCTGGCCAGTAGTCAGCCAATATCTACCTGATACATCGATAGTGGACCCATTCACGAGCTGGTCAAACTCAGCCTAGATATGCCCACTACCCTCGGACGGGTAAGGCCACAACCCCTTCTCAACCGACCACGACATAGTGGGAGACACGACCTACTGGTATTAGGCACTCGGGCATATATGTATCCATTCGGTCTAGACATTGGGACGTCCTTTGGTATCAAGAGGGTTTAGAAATTTTCACCCAAGGTCATCTATAGCGGCTCGATGCTAGTAACAGATTTTCGGTGTCCCATCTGGCCATCTACGACATGACTGTGGAGGCTACGACCCTGATGTCGCTAGGGCGTACAGTAATCATAACACACAATGTATGATGCATGAATCATACAATCCAGTCATGCATCAATCCTGCGCATACCGTGTGCTCATGTGAGACAGTCTCCTCCTATTAGGGAGTCTCATAACAACCTGCCCAATGACAAATGCAATGGTCAACCACACTCATAACAAATATACAGATGATGCGTATGGGCATGTCTATGTTGTCACATACTCATAATCGGTATCAGATGATACACTCGTAATTGGTATTGATAATTGGCCTCGATAATCGGAATCGGCTTCGATAATCAGAATCGGTAATCGACCTAACAAAGGGCCTAAGGGAAGGTCACAATATGGACATTTAACCATCATTGCCCATCAATGTGGACATTTAACCATCATTGCTTCCAAGGAGTGGCCCACATAGAACCAAATGTATCGTGGGCCCATGGCCTCACACAAGGACCTAATACTCATCACTATGGGCCTCACTCATGGGCCGTATATGCATCACATTGGGCCTTGCTCATGGACCTCATGTACATCACAATGGGCCGTAATACATGGGCCCCATATATGTCAGTTGGGCTGCAATCATGGGCTGGAAATACATCTCAATGGGCCTCATCATATAGGCCATAAACACATCACTATGGCCTTGCCCATGGGCCTCGAATACATCACAATGGGCCACAACCCATGGGCTTCAAATACACAATAGGTGGGCCTTACACATGGGCCTAATATACATCACAGGTGGGCCCTACACATGGGCCTTATACACATCAAGTGGGCTGCATCAATGGGCCGCACTAATGGGCCTCATACACATCAACTGGGCTGCATCAATGGGCCGTATTAATGGGCCTCATAAATGGACTACAAACATATCAAGGTGAGCCTCACAGATGGGCCACAAGATACATCAAAATGGGCCTCTTGAATGGGCCACAAAATACATCAAAGTGGGCCTCAAGTGGGAGCTTGGATTACATTTAAAATCATTTCGATAGTTGCAGGTGCAACATGTGTATCACTGTACACAATCATTCTATGGGGCATATGACACTCTAATGATGATCCGCACTGCCCAAACATTGTCTATGTAAATCAGCACTGTCCAAACATTGGACAGCACCATCCAAACACTGTCCATGTAAATCTGTACCGTCCAAACATTGGACAACACCGTCCAAACATTGTCCATGCAAATGAACACTGTCCAAACATTGGACAACACCGCCCAAACATTGTCCAGGTAAATTTACACCGTACAAACATTGAACAGCACCGTCAGCACCTGTCCAACTGCTGGACAACGTGTACAATACACGTACATCATGGTCAGGCCCACACAAATGAGCGGTGTGGATCAAAACAAACATACATCATAGTGGATACCCACCATCTAGACCTGCTGGACGGCTGGGATTTAAAATAAATACATTATGGTGGGGTTCACACGCCACGTCTGGACGGTGGAGACCCTACACATGCGGCTGAACCCACCGTCTAGCAATGGATGGACAGTTTGAATGTAACACATACATCACATGGGACCTACAGAACCTGTTGACGTCATCACATCAGTGGGTCCTACCGTCTGGACGGTTAGGATGAACACATACTTCAAGGTGGGCTCCACACACATGGTAGGTGAGTGCCACAAGTGCATCACAGTGGGCCTCACATGAATGGACGGTCTGGATATAGCACAGCCTCACGGCCAAACCACAGAACTTGCTGATGCCTTCAGCACTGGCCCACCGTCCAAAACGGATGGTGGGGATTTATATGCATACATCAAGGGGTCCCACCACACGTGTGGGTGGGTCCCACACCATATGAAAAATGAATGGATGGTATGTATAAAATATATACATCATGGTGGCCCCACAGCCCTTGCTGCGTCAGATTAGCAGATGTAGGCTACTGGCCGTCCAACAGATGGATGGCCCAGATATGACATACAAGCATGAGGTGGGTCCACACGTGTGGGACCCACTAGCAGTTTTGGATCAAGCAGATATTTGTGGTTTCTCTTCATCTGGGCCTGTCCAGGCGGACAAGTCAGCTGGCCTGCCGCTGGACGGTCCAGTAAGGTGGGCCCCATATGGATGGCATGGATATAATACATACTTCATGGTGGGGTGCATGAGGGTGGGCCACACACATCAAAAGAGAGAGAGAGAGAGAGAGAGAGAGAGAGAGAGAGAGAGAAGGAGGGAGAGGGAGATTGGAGTAGCGGAGGGACCCTGCCACCATGGGCCCCTCAATACAATGCATACATCAAGATGGCTCCTACCATGTGGGCCTTAAATAAAAAAATGAGATCAAATACTATGAACACCCACCATTTGCTTCTTCTTGGACTTCTTCTTCCACCGATGCATCTTAGAGCCCCATGAAATGTGTTTCAACAGTCGAGATGAAGCTTGGATGGTGTAGATGGGAGGTGGGCCACATTAGCTTCTCTCATAGAAGCTTGGACATTGGTTGCTTAGAGAATGAGAGAGAGAGAGATGAGAGAGAGAGGTTGTAAGAGAGAGAGATGGGTGAGAGAGAGAGAGATGAGAGAGAGAGAGGCTGTAAGAGAGAGAGATGGGTGTACTTGGTTGTAAGAGAGAGAGTTGACTTTGTGGAGGTGGTTGTACTTGGGGATGAGTGTGAGTGATGGGAGTGATGTGTACTTGATTGATGTGATTGATTGATTGATTTAACATGTTCTCTTGGGTTTCACAAAGCGCGACGTTTTCCTCGAACTAAACGCGGGCCCACAACTCCTAGCCCGGGTATCGCCTTGGCGCACGAGACGCGGCTCGGAACCGCGGCGACGGCACGGTCGCAATGATATAAGTCTCGGGTTGAACTGACTCAGATTGATAGGGTACGACTCAGGGATGTACACAAACGCTAGTTACAGATCATGCCGACTTAGATTGATAGGGTACGACTCAGATTGATAGGATCGTGAAAGCCTATGGAACGGTACGGTCTAGGATACAGGCCTTACTTTGGTCACTTTAAAAGAGCATCACATGTAAGATGGTTTATCTTGGAGATAAAGTATTGGCAACGCATTGGAAATGCATCAACATTATAACCGAAGGAGTAAATGAGAGTTGATTCAAGTATAGGAGAACTTTAAAGAAGCGACTTAAGAATGCCGCATCAAAATATGCTCAATCTGATAAGGTGTTAATTGTAAGAGTCTATATACTTTCTTTCCTTGTATATGATTCAAGGTAAAAGCTTGTGACCCAAACTCGATAGGTTCTTGTGTAAGACCTAAGCTCTTGTGTAGGGCTGAATTCACCAGACACGGGTACATACTTATTAGTCTCTGTGAAAGCCTCTGGTGGGAGAAAACGTAGGTCCTTAAATTAGGACCGGGGTTGTTAGTTAACTCATATAAAACCAACTCAAGTCTCTTGTTGGAGCCTCGGGCGGAAGTGTACGTTAGTAGGTTCCTGTGTAGGACCAAGGTCCATGGTGAGCCTATAGAAAACCACATAGAGTCTTGTACAGTAGTCGGTCCTTTTGTAGGATTAGAAAGGCTAAAGCTGAACCTGATTTAAAACCTACGATAGTGAAATCCAATTCACTCATGGGTTAAGTGCCCGTTGGGAGTAGAGTAAGGAAATCGAACTATTTACATGCTTGTGTTTGAGATTATCTTTGAGCACTTATTTGATTATGCTTATGTGATTTAATGTTTAATTATATGTATACATGATTAGATGAATACGACGAGTTAATAGGTAGCACTTCCCATGCACATATGTACGCTATCATGTTTATAAACTAGTTGCTTGGTTGCCACATCTTTTGTAGTTTATGTGATTTGACCCTTGGAAGCCTTTGTGTTAAATTTTTTTACTTAATTTAATTTTCATATTAGTTTAAGTTTAGCAATTGTTTTTAAAAGGCATAATTTTTTATTGGTCTTAATTACTCCCCTCAATAATACAACCTTCATTCCTTAGCTCCGTCAAGCTTCCTCACACAACCCGTGGGGCCACCACGTGCAATTTCAGATCACTTAATGAGATCGAGTAGAAGTAAGTAAACAGTCTGTCCAGCAAAATTTCAACTGAAAACTTGATTTTCTCGATGCCATCGAAGGCTTGCTTGATGCTATTAAAGGCTTGCTCGATGCCATCGATAAAGTCATTTTTTTCCCTTTTTTTACCGTTGGAGCTTAAACTTTATATATAAGGAATTTGGTTCTTGAGCATCGTAATGGGTTTTTTGTTGTAATAGAAGCTTAGGCGATTCCATGATCATATCCCTCATCCCAAACCTCTAAACCAATGAGTTCTAAGTCATTTTCATTAAGATTAATACCCTAATAAGGATTTTAACCTTCACATTAAAGATGTGCTTAAACTCCACCATTTTCTAAAGTTTAGACCCAACCTCTATAGGTATATCCTTGTTTAAATATTCTAAAAGATCTATGTAAGTGAATCTTGTAGGGTTACAACCTTCCATTTGTTTTAAGAAATTCACTCAATCTCCTATCACATTAGTCGCCTCAAATGCGTACTACATACAAGGTGTTTGATCTTGTAGCTGAAGCCTTGGCAAAGCATTGACATCATGATCATGAGAGAAAATGAGAGTTGATTGAAGCACGAGAGAGTATTGATCAAGTAACCCAAGACGGCGAATCAATAAGACTCAATTCGAAAAGTAAGTGTCATTGTGTGAGTTCATGTACACTCATTCCTTGCGTAGGATTGAGTGTAACAATTTGAATTTCTAAACTCGATCAGCTTCTTATGTAGGACTTAAATCCAAGTCCTTGTGTAGGCCACTAGACATGGGTGTGTACATGTTAATTTTTGAGGGAGCCTTCGGTGAGAGTAAATGCAGGTCCTTGGATTATGACCGATATTCGTGGTGAGCTTATAGAAAACCACGTCTCTAAGGGAACCAGTCCCTATGTAGGATTATAAAGGTTAGAGGTGAACTTGATTTAAAACTTTTGATAGTGAAATCTGGTACACTTATGGGTTGAGTGCGTCCACCAGGAGTTGAGTAGGAAAACCGAACCACTATACATACTTGTGTTTGAGATAGTCTTTGATTACTTATTTAATTATTCTTATGTGATTGAATATTTAATTAAATGTATGCATGATTACATGAATACTAGGAGTTGATAAGTTGCGCATCCCATACTCACATATATATTATTATGTTTATAAACTAATTGCTTACTTATCATGTCTTCCGTAGTTTCTATGATTGGACCTTTTATTGGCTTGAAAGCCTTAAAGTTACTTGTTTTGCTTAGGTTTATGGCCTGTTTGATTTTTGTATGCGGGTGTAAATACCTGGTAAATGGATAATTATTACTGTCTCGCCCGTTTGAAAATCCTTGAGAATTTCTGCCTTGAAAACCGGTTTTAAAGTGTTAGTTTAAATATTTGGACCTCACGGTGATGGATATGACATATCTGTTCCGTCCATCCTTTGTACCACAACATTTTGAGACATGAACCAAAAAATGAGGTAGATCCAACACTCAAGTTGCCCACACCAAAAGAAACAATGGCTCTGAGAAGTTTTTAACAGCAAATGTTTGATTCACTTTTTTCCGTGGCATGGTCCACTTGAGATTTTAATATGCCTCATTTTTTGGCTCATGCCATAAATTCATCTGCCATCATAGATGAATAGCGTGGATAAGTAACATGCATCACGGTGGGACTTACAAATATATTATAATTTTTTTGTCAAAAAAGTAAGCGGTAAAATCAAATATAGGAAAGAGTGCAGTAAATACACGAAAAATCAAACAAGCCCTTAAGTGAAAATTAATTGAGTAGGTAATTTTGTTTAAAAGACCAACATTTTATTTGATTCTAATTAACCCTTTGAGATCTAATCTTCATTTTTTAACTCCGCTGAGCTTCTGGCGCGACCCTTTATCTCACCATGTTCAATTTCAGATTCTATCAAGTCATTAAGATCCCGTCATAATCTTATCCCACCATGTCCAATTTCAGATTCTATCAAGTCATTAAGATCCCGTCATAATCTTATCCCACCATGTCCAATTTCAGATTCTATCAAGTCATTAAGATCCCGCCGTAATCTTTCAGTTCTATAACTCCACCATATCCAATTTCAGATTCTACCAAGTCATTAAGATCCCGTCATAATCTTCCATATGATAGTGGTGCCATGTGTCAAGTTTCAAACGTATGACGATGTTAGATGGGTGTAAACACGTAATATATATCAACTAAATGCTAAATTTGAAACTCCAATGTACCTCAATCACAATTCCAAATCAGATTGGTTCAACCATACTAAATTTGTAGGTTTTTTATTTTTTTATTTATTATTATTATTTTTTAATAACTAAAATAGGATCCTCGGATTTTTTATTTATTATTATTATTTTTTTATTTTTTATTTTTTAATTTTAACTGTTCAACGCATGTCCACCACTCTCATATGTTAGATAATCAAATGAATTAAATTTTGCTTTATACTACATCTAGGTTGGGAACCCCTGGTTTTTACTTTAAAAAATAAAAATAAAAATCAACAGCGAAGATGTTCTTAACGCGTTATTCTGCGTGTACACCCATTTGCACCGAACCGGATTGCCTGTGACACAGGCACATAGATATATCCACGCCCGGGGCTGTGTGGGATCCATAGAGATGTGGCTGATAAATCCACTCCGTCCATATGTTTTGTAAGACCATAATAGTACAAGAGGATAGAAATAAGGGAGATCCAAAACTCAGGTGAGCCACACTAACGAAAAGTGGGAACGAAAACATCACCGTTCAAACCTACCTGGAGCTGGCCATGATGTTTATATGCCATCCAAACCGTTCATAGGGTTATTACCACTCAGATAAAATGTATGCATAAATATCATCCTGATACAAAAGTACTGTCACCCCAGGTGTTCAATCCCCACTGTTTCGTGTGGTATGCCTCACATGAGTATTGGATCTGTGTGATTTTTAGAATCATGTCCTATCGTGGTCCTGCAAAACAGATGGACGGATTGGATTTTTCACCGACATCTCTGTCAGCCACACACACAGCCCGGGGCACAGGAATGTCTGTGCCCGGGGTCACAGGCAATCCCCTCCCCATTTGCACGTAACCGTGCCACATCCAAGCCGTGCATCAGAAGGCTCCACAACGTTGTTGCACTGGCGAAAGCATACCATACTCCAATCATCAAGTGGGCCACACATGAACCTTGAATATATATATATATATATATATATATATATATATATATATATATATATATATATATATCAAATGCACACACCCAACTAGTCAGACCTTTCGATTTGGTGCAACTACCTGTGCATTAAATGCAAGAACGCCTCCTTTGATTCACATGCAACGCTTCTTTGTAAAAGATGATGTAATACAATGTCCTACTGAAGTGAGATGGTAATAAGTATTAAAGATATTCTCCGTTCATCAAATAAGACCCATTACTTACATATTATTTACAAAAAATTATTAAAATATACTAGTTATTTAAATCACATATGGAAGTTAAATTTAAATTAATATAATACATTTCTAACCATTCCAAATTTCTTCTAAAAGAGTGGTACTCTAATCTACTATTGATTAAAAGAGAAAAAAAATTGGCCTATCATATTATCATAAGGTACCGTACTGGATAAACAGATCAGATTTCTGATACATGTACGTATTGTACAAATGCATCACACATATGACCCTCTTAAAATATAGCTAGAAAAGTTGGCTATGCTCCCACTTTCTCTCCCTTCATTCATTATTCTCTCACCACCATTTATTACTCTCCCACCATTTAAATATCCCCTCCTTACTCTCCTTTTTAAAAGGAAAGCATAGTTTAAAAATCTCCCTCCAAACAGCGCGAGGAGATGCGGGTTTGGCATCCCATCCTAATATACACATTAAATCCACTCCAACCATTATGTGAATAGTAGAAATTTAACCTCTCAGTTTGCATGGGAATGCTGTGGCCACACGCCAGCCATGCGAATAACAAGGGGTGGATTAGGGTGGGCCCACATTGACTTGTACCTAAAATCCACTTTGTTATATAGTATGTTACATAGATATATCAATAAAAATAAAAACTCAGCATAATTCTTGCCTTAAGTGTAGCCCTACCTAAATCATGTGTCAGCATAATTTTGGACCCCCAATCATAATAATAGATCACGGATCACGACACTATTATTGTGGGATAGAATATCAAGGGAGAGAGTAGTAAATGAATGGGGAGAGAGAGGCTACCTTTCTAATAAGAGGGATTATAGTTTAGAGTTGTACGAGTGTGATTTATTCATATGATGGATCAAATATGTAAGGGATCTGGTCCATTGAACAAATATAATACCTTGTAATCATGTTGTGTAAAAATAATAATAATTTATTTTCTATTTAGTAGTTAAAATAGTTATAAGAGAAATTTGGACAATTAAAAATGCATTACAAGGGTCCAGATTTTACTTGCACCTGTGGTTAAAGATATAAGTATATTTTGATCATTTTTTTTATTATAAATAATATCCAATTAGTGGGCCATTTGATAAACGGTCCATAACTTTAACATGTGTACCCACCTTTGTTAAATAGGATATAGTATACACAATTTATCGGGGAGATCATTACTTATTCATAACAAAAGTTTTTTCACCAATTTAATGCCTAGCTAGTTGGACCAATTTAAAAGGAGAAATTTGGGACTATGGACCCCACCTTTTATCCAGCTGTTTTTATGAAACAATACAAACTTAGTTTTAAAACTTAGACCTGCTCGTACGGACAACGAATTTGAGGACGAAAATACCCCTCCCTTCCTTTTGAAGACGAGCGTTGACGCTCCTCCAACGGAGAGTTGTACGAATGGCTCAAAAGAGATCAAAGTTACATGGCCCCACAGCTATGTATTTATTATATCCACAACGTTTATCCATATTTTGAGATCATTTCGGAGCATTATCCAAAAATAAAAAATAAAAAAATCATATCTAAAGGTCAACTAGACCACACCACAAAGAGCAGCGGGAAAATTGATTTTCATCGTTAAAAATTTTATAGGGCCCACCATAATATTTATTTTCCATCCAATCTATTCATAAGGTCACAAAGGCCAGGATGAAGAGGAATTTTTTTTTTTTGCATAATGATCCAAAACTTCTGTAACCCGTAAAAGGGTTTCAATGGTAGACGTTCAATTCCCCACTGCCTTTTATAGTGTGGTCCACTTGATAGTTAGATCTGTCTTATTTTATGTTTCAAGCTTAATATGAGCTCGCCAAATAGATGGACGGTTTGGATATAACACAGACCTCATGATGGGACCCACAAAAGGCGGTGGGGATTGCAACAACAAAAAATAAAAAAAAACCAGGAACCTATGGCTATGAATTATAACCGTAGCCATAGCGTAGCCCCTGCTTTTTCAATATATATCGAAGGTCTTTCGATATATCGAAAAAGGTGTAGAACTGTCTAGCGAGTTTGCCTAAAAAATCCTGCAGTTTTTCCTATAACCGTAGCCATAATTGTAGTCCGTTGCAGTCTGTGCATTTTTAATTTTTTTTTTTTTTTACATGGAGAACTTTATTCTACCTACATTTTTCTCTAATATATATTTATATAAATATGTATATATAAGCATATTAAATTTTTTCTCTCACTTTTAATTCATTTCTTTGTCTATTTATTCAACAAGCATATCTCCTAAACTAAAATGCTTTACTTAATGTACCACATATGAATTTGGGGTAGGAGAAGCTAATTTAGGCAACAAACCTAATTATTTTCCAAGATTCCATTGGGTCGATGGTTGAAAATCCATTTTATTCACTTCGTGGTCAATTTCAATCACTTCGCGGTCAAACTGGAAATTCAACAGGGCAAAAATGAAATTGAGCGGGGCAAACTAGAAATTTAGTGGGGCAAACTAGAAATTGAGCGGGGTAAACTAGAAATTGAGCGGGGCAAATATGAAATTGAGCAGGGCAAACATGAAATTGAGCGGGGCAAACTAGAAATTCAACAGGGCAAACATGAAATTGAGCGGGGCAAACAGTAGGAAACAAGATATATTTGTGTTTTCCCTTCATTAATGTTTAAGAGACCTTATGAACTAGTTAGATGGCAAATAAACATGTTAAGCCTATGAGCACTAGTCTGTCTGGAGCTCAGAACTGGCAGGGCAGTACCTAATCCACCGTTACGCTTTCTTAACATGTCAACGCCTCAAATGATCGCGTGTTGTGCCGGAGAGGGAAGCTGATTGGCTGGTGTATAGCTGCTGTAGGTACGTGTCGTTGGAAGAGGAGCACTGACGCTCCTCGATCTCCAAGTTGTACGAACGGTTCAAAGGAGATCAAAGTTACATAGCCACATAGTGATGTATTTATTATATCTAGATTATTTTAGAGCATTATCCAAAAACTGAATCATATCCAAAGATCATCTGGATCACACCATAAATAGTAGCACCAAAAAGGGTTTCAATGGTAGACGTTCAATCCTTTACTAGTTTTTGCAGTGTGGTCCACTTGATAGTTAGATCTATCTTATTTTTCATCTCAAGCCTTAAGACAAGCTCCCCAAGTGGATGTACGATCTGGATATAACACATACCCCGTGATAAGACCCACAAAACTCTCTCCCATAGTCACTCCCCTATAATAAAATGCATTCGGTCCCTAATACAAACCTCATGTTTGCCCCGCTGAATTTTATGTTTGCCCCGCTGAATTTCTAGTTTGCCCTGCTCAATTTCTAGTTTGCCCTGCTCAATTTCATGTTTGTCCAGTTGCATTTCTAGTTTGCCCTCCTCAATTTCATGTTGCCCCGCTCAATTTCATGTTTGCCCCACTGAAATTTATGTTTGCCCCGCTCAATTTCATGTTTGTCCCGCTCAATTTCATGTTTGCCCCGCTGAATTTCTAGTTGGCCCTGCTCAATTTTATGTTTGCCCCGCTCAATTTCTAGTTTGCCCTGCTCAATTTTTAGTTTGCCCCACTCAATTTCATGTTTCCCCCGCTCAATTTCATGTTTCCCCAGCTCATTTTTCAGTTTTTCCCACTGAATTTTCTGTTTACCCGCTAAATTTCATGTTTGCCCCGCTCAATTTGCAGTTTTTCCTGTTGAATTTCATGTTTCCCCTGTTGAATTTCATGATTTGCCTTGCTGAATTTCATGTTTCCCCCACTGAAAATCAAGTTTGCCCCGATCAATTTCATGTTTTCCCTGCTGAATTTAATGTTCCCCCTGTTGAATTTCATGTTTACCTCGTTCAATTTCATGTTTCCCTCGTTCAATTTCACGTTTGCCCCGTTCAATGTATAGGTTCCCTCCCACATATGGGGTTTTGGTGTATATATAATCCGATGAATATGATGTATTACAAATAAAACATCATTGTGGGGCGTAGCAAGCGTAATCGGATTGTGTACTGAGTTACTCAGTACGCTCCCATTGTACTAAATAAACTCAGATGGGCCCACATTAAATATATATAGTATATCCACGGCGTCCATCCGTTCTTCCATCTAATTTTAGCCGTTTAGCCCCAAATTGAAGCATATCAAAAGATCAAGTGGATCATACCACAGGAAACAGTAGGCATAATGATTTCCACCGTTGAAACCATAGTGGGCCCAACTGTGATGTTTGTTTGTTATCAAACCTATTCATAAGATCATATAGACATGGATTAATAGAAAACACAATTATAAGCTTGATCTAAAACTTTTGTGGCCCCTAAGAAATGATAAACATGAGAAAATAAAGCTGTAAGTTAATATATTTCTCCGGCATTTACTTTGCTTAATTCTAATAGGTATACGCTTTTATATTTAACAATACTCTTTGTTCTTTTGCAGACATCAGTAATAATGAAATTAGAACCAACCTTACGAGAATGGGAAACGGATGCGGTTTGCTTGGTTCGTGAAAGTTTCCAGGTAAGATGTTATGAAAAATGAACTATATTTTTTTTGCTTTTGTAAAGGTATCATTCATCTTACACATCCATCATTGCATTTTGTAGCTCACTGAAACCCATGAAGATGAGGAAGAGGGTAATGAGAATGATCATGAGGAGGAAGACGAATCAGACGAAGATGTCAAAAATGTTGAGTAAGGTGTGGAGGGAGAGGGACCGAGGGGGGGTATTATTCTTATAGGGGAATTTCGGGTTGAAAAGGAAGAGTTGAAGAAGGAGAGAGAGGAATTTATAAGGTTTCTCCATACTTGTCCCTGTCTGTATTTGATACAACCCCTGGTTTGGTTGTCGAACCCAAAGTTGCAACAACTTTTGCCACTACTCCGATACCATTTCCTCTACAGATGGATCCATTCAGGATACTATCTATGCAGTAATTGAAAGAGGTAGAGGACTGGTATGAACCGAACAAGGCCACGACAGCGGGGTTATGGTTTGGTATGATCTGGGTGAAGGATGCGTGGGTTGATAGCGTGGTAGGCATTACTAATTTATTCTATATATGTATTGATTGACATGTAATTATTTGTTATATTAATATATGGCTAAATCGTACTATCTTATTGATTAGGCTATTGACAAATATATCAATTTCCTTGAGAAGAGGTAGACCGACCTGGCAATAACGTATCCTTAGGATTGCAAGTTCTGTCCAACGTTTTTTATGGTGACTGTTTAATTCGGACAATACTTAATATGTTTTACTTTTTCAGCTTCTTACATGTATTGATATTTGATCATGTCTGTTTGTAACAGCCAATGCTTGAGAGGTGTTTGCCAGTTTTGATCGCATATCGGGCATCGAAATCAGCGTCAGAACAGGCCGAGCTAATAGCCGGCTGAACTTGACCTACGCAATTGCTAAACAACGAGATAAACCATACACCAAAGCGATTTGGTGTTATGAACGGGTAATGCACCCGTCCTAGAACTTCATCTGTGACTGTTATGTGTTCTATTCATTTTTTACTAATATATTATTTTTTGAATCATGGGCAGGTGTATGCGCCCATAAACCATGAAAATTCGCATTGGTTTTTGCTGGTCATATATCCAAGAGAAAGGGAAATGGTTATTGTGGATAGCTTAAGCACAAATCCATTAACAAAGTACAAGCATACGATGAAGAAGATGACCGATGCACTCCCCATTCTCTTCCATGTCACTGGAGACAGCACTGCGCTTGAAGGGAAGAAATGGATCGTCAGAGTCGATGAATCAGCGCCAAAGCAGGACAATGGTTATTATTGCGACATATTCGTAATGAAATACATCGACATTTTGTGTAGCGGTCTCACCTTGGCGGGAATAGATATGCAAAAATTCACTGCCGATTGGAGGAAGTCAATAGCATATGATTACTTGTCTCTAATCTGTAGATGATATTTGTCAAGGGCATGGGAGCAATTTTGTTGAAATGTTGTACTATATACATTGTTGAATATACATTGTACATTGTTGTCCCACTCATGTACCATTTGCTGTTGTATACATTGTGTTATATACATTGTACATTTGCTATTTTTCTATCTTCGGTAGGGTGACGTGAAATGTCACATACTGGTTGCATTTGCAATCCTTGAAAAGGCTCAAAATTTTCCCTCCCTCATAGATTCAGTTTGCCTTGGTGAATATCATGCTTGCCCCGCTTAATTTCTAGTTTGCCCTGCTCAAATTCAAGTTTCCCCCGCTGAATTTCATTTTTGCCCTGCTGAATTTCTAGTTTGCCGCGCTCAATTTCATGTTTCCTTCGCTGAATTTCTAGTTTGTTCGACTCAATTTCATGTTTCCCCCACTGAATTTCTATTTTACCCCACTGAATTTCTAGTTTGCCTCGCTCAAATTTAAGTTTCCCTCGCTGAATTTCATGTTTGCCCGCTAAATTTCTACTTTGCCCCGCTCAATTTCATGTTTCCCTCGCTGAATTCCTAGTTTGCCTTGCTTAATTTCATGTTTCCCCCACTGATTTTCTAGTTTTCATGCTCAATTTCATGTTTCCTCCGCTGAATTTCTATTTTGCCCTGCTCAATTTCATGTTTCCCTGCTGAATTCCTAGTTTGCCCCGTTCAATTTCATGTTCCCCCGCTGAACTTCTAGTTTGCCTCGCTCAATTTCATGTTTCCCACGCTGAATTTTTCTTCTTTCTTCTCCCTGCTCCTTCATCCTAGCCAACCGAATCTGATTCTCTGATTACTTCTCCCCCTCTATGACTGTCCACCTTCTAGTAAAACCCTTCATTTTCTTCATTTTGTATTTTCCCTTTATCCGGTCGAGAATACAGACCCCACGCACGTCATTTTCGACTTTTGTGAACCTAAGAAAGGATGAAAATGGTCCCTCCATCTAAGAAGCTTCGAATGACAGGTATATTCAAATCCCTCACTTTTTGTGGACCCCACTATATATTATACTATATGTGGGCATGGTCATTTCCATGCATTTCACAGTCATTCCCGGCGATTTCGTGTTAATTCACGGTCATTTTCACTCATTTCACAGTCAATTCCCTTCACGTCACGGTCATTTTCATGCATTTCACAGTCAATTTGCTTCACTTCACGGTCATTCCCGGCGATTCCGTGTTGATTCACGGTCATTTCCATGCATTTTACGGTCAATTCCCTTCACTACACAGTCATTTCCATGCATTTCACAGTCATTCCCGGCGATTCCATGTTGATTCACCACATATGATTTTGGGGTAGGAGAAGCTACTTTAGCCAACCAACCTGGTTATTTTCCACTGTTTTCCATCAAGTCGATGGTTGAAAATCCATTTCATTCACTTCACGGTCAATTTCAATTAGTTCGCGGTCAACTCAATTCATTTCACGGTCAATTCCCTTCACTTCACGATGAATTCCATGCATTTCACGATCAATTCCCTTCACTTCACGGTCAATTTCATGCATTTCACGATCAATTCCCTTCACTTCACAGTCAATTTCATGCATTTCATGGTCAATTCCGGCGATGCCCCTTCACTTCATGGTCAATTCCCTTCACTTTACGATCAATTCCATGCATTTCATGGCCAATTATGACGATTCCCCTTCACTTCACGGTCATTTCCATGCATTTCACTGTCAATTCCCTTCACTTCACGGTCAATTCCACGCATTTCACAGTTAATTCGCTTTACTTCACGATCATTACCATGCATTTCACGGTCAATTCCAATGATTTCGTTTCATTTCACGGTCATTTCCATGTATTTCATATAAATATGTGTTAGAGAAAAATGTAAGTAGAATAAAATTTTCCATGCACAAAAAAAAAAGTGCATAGGGATACGGTTATAATCCGTAGCCATAGATCAGGGGTGGAATCGTGAAATCCGCGATTGATTGCCGATCGGGACAGCGACTTGCGGCGGAATCGCGGGAGCCGCGATTGATCGCCGAATACGGTTATCTATGGATACGGATTATAACCGTAGCTATAGCTGTAGCTAGACTGCGCGGGCGGCAGTGCTGCAGCAGTCTGTTTTTTTTTTTTTTTTTTTTTTAAGCTGTGTTGCTTTTGTGGGTCTCATCATGAGGTCTATATTATATCCAAACCGTCCATCTATTTGGCAAGTTCATGTTAAGGATTGAGACGAAAAATAAGATAGATCTAACTATCAAGTGGACCACACTGTAAAAGGCAGTGGGGAATTGAACGTCTACCATTGAAACCCTTTTAGGGGTTACAGAAGTTTTGGATCATTATGAAATTTATTTTTCCTCTTCATCCAGGTCTCTGTGACCCTCTAAATGAACTTAGACGGGGAGGATTTCTCACAAACATCACAGTGGGCCCACTAAAGGTTTCTAATGGTTGACGCTCATTCAACACTGTTTCCTGTAATGTGGTACACTTGAGATATGGATATACCTCGTTTTTCGTCTCATATCATAAAATGATGTGGAAAAATATATGGCCACCACGAAGGAAAAGCATACATCATGGTGGGGCCCACAGACCACCGACCATCCGCTATTGGCTGGTGGCAGGCGAGACCCAATCCGTTTTCGTGAAAGGAGGGGTATTTTCGTCCTCAAATTCGCTGTCCGTTCGAGCAGGCCTAAGGGCCTGTTTGGGAGCGTGGATTTGGAACCCCCTGGATTCGCAACCCCCAGGATTGGAAACCCCCTGGAGTGGCAATCCTCTCGTGTGTTTGGTACCCTTGAGTGTGAATCAACTTTAATTCAAAAATACCTATACATGGTATATTCATGGGGGGTTGAATTTAATTACTAAATCAACTTTAATATCCCCAAATAGTGAGAGATATAATTTTTGACACTATGGTTGTGATAAGCCCGCTAAAATATATGTTTTGCCTGAAAGTGATGAAATTCCAAGTCTCAGATGGACCGCAAGCACAAGATCATGTCTGAGTGACTAACCAACGATTTTTAATCGTTGATTGATATGGACAATGTTTGGACGGTGCTGGACAATATTTGGACGGTGCTGATCTACATGAACAATGTTTGGACGGTGCTGATCATCGTTAGTGGGCCATGTGCCTAGTAGAATGATAGTGTACAGTAACATACATTTATACCTGCAACTATTCAAATGATTTTAGGTGTAATCCAAGCTCTCACCTTGGATTACAAACCCCCTCAAAGAGGGGATTGGAAACCCACTGGATTGGCAATCCCCAGTTGCTTTATGCTGCCAAACAACCATGGGGATTTGAAACCCCCTCTAATCCTCTCCAATCCCCTCCAATCCAAGGTGCCAAACGACCCCTAAGTTTCCAAACAAAGTTGGTATTGTTTTGGATAAAAGGTGGGGTCCACGCACCCAAATTTCTCAATTTGAAAGGTCCACCTAGTTGTGCGTGGGCATCTCTCTCTCTCTCTCTCATATATATATATATATATATATATATATATATATATATATATATATGGGAAAAGGTTCTATACGCTCGACCTTACCTTAGCATTCCATACGGTCGAGCGCTGTCAATTTGCTGGCCGTCGGATGGAGCCGGTTGCATCCAACGGCTGATGTTTTAACGTCACTTGAAAGAGGATAACCGGTGATACCGGTATCATTGTGGCCGAGCGCGTACATGACCATCTAAATAGGAATTTTTTACCCCGTTGAAGCCCTGGCCGTGCAACCATCTCTCTCTTTTCCTGGATTTGGTCCGGCATCTACATCCCTGTGCAACCCTTCTCTCTCCCTCAATCCCTACAAGCAGCCACACCCCTGTGCAGCCGCCTCCACCTCTCTCTCTCTCTCTCTCTCTCTCTCTCTCTCTCTCTCTCTCATTCCCTACTACCATGCAGTCAGGTAAGGCCCCTGTTTTTGTTTTTTTTTGGGTATGGTTTCTATTTTACATCATGAGCAATTGCATCCGGATAACACATCATCGTCATGAGTTTTTTTTAATTGTATTTATTATTATTATTATTTTTTGTATCTGTCTTTGCTTTTGTTTTTGTTGTTCTTTTAGAAACAAAAACCAATACAAATGGGTTTGCAGATGGGGCATTGTATTTGAACGTGGATGAAACAAATGGGTTTCCAGATCATTGGATTGAGGTTGTTTTTTAGAGGTTGGAAAATCAAATGTGGGCCCTATCTTCATGTCTGGTCAGGTTATCTGATTGAAGTGATTTTTGAGAGGGATAAGCAACTCAGGTTATTTTGTGAAATTCATTGATTTATAACATCTTAAGAAGTGTTCCATGTTAATTAAGATTTTTAAATATAATCTATGGAGGACAACAAAAATTTTGCACCAAGTTAGTACATGTGGGACCCACAGTTGGTTTATCCAAGCCATCAATCTGTGGCTCCCATCATGTCAAAAAATATCAGAATTGGAAGATCCTAGCCATTTAACTTTTAGCCTTTTCTCCATTGTATATGGATTGTTGGGTCTTTGTTTTTTCCTTAACAGTGTATTTGTACGCGGATGATGGAAAGGTTAGAGTGGACCAGCTGAGGACATGTTTTGTGCATGTCCCTCTGTGATAGGAGCCATCATATGAATGGCTTGGTTGAACCATGGCCCCACATGTACAAACTCAGGGCACGACAGGAATTTAATGCTTATGATGTCCTCTAAAGATTTTTTTTTCTTTTTATTTTTGGGTTAGCTTGTTAGTGCACACCCTACTGTCAGCACACACTCTGCTGTTAGCCACCCTCACTAGGGAATCGATACCAAGACCTCAATGTTGAAACGCAGGTATATTAACTTAGTCTACCACTTGAGCTATGGATAAGGAAAAAGATTATATTTCCTCTTCTCAGGGATTGAAAATCTCAATAACCAACAATCTAATATCTAATACATAATTATGATTAATTGAAATTAGATTTTAATTTTAGGCATGGATGCAATCACATGCATCACAGTGGGTCCCACAGTCAGGGGTTCCACCCACCTCGGCAGATCCAGGGATCCACTGAAGCCAGGCCCATGACACACACCCCATCTAGTTCAAAGCATAATTCTGAAAGGGGCTCAAGCTTGTATGTGAGATCCTTTTCTTATGAAAGAGTTAAAATTCTCTTAACCAATGTAGGATAAAAACAAGATTTTTATAAAAACACTTGTTTGTTTTGAAATCTCTATAAACAGAACACAGTAGATATCAACGTAGAGTACTGCCATCCTACCTTTCAGATGTCATTCAAACATTATTAACTACCTCGAAAGACCTTTTTCCAATAATAAGACAGCGAAGGGACTTGACTTCCTCGCTCAGTAAACAGGTTAAACTTACCTATAGTGGCTCCTTGGAATTTGAACAGTTGAACTTATGTCACTGTGTGCCACGTGTATAATTATTGAAGGACTGGAATAGTCTATAACAACTATTTTACACAGAAGAACACCCACGTGTCATATATGTGAAATCCACTGTCTATCTTGTGAGAACCTTTATGCTAACCATACATTGTTAAGATTTGTAAATCTTCATTGTTAAGATTTGTAATTCTTCAATGTATTAATGGTTGTGAGAACCTTTATGCTAGCCATACATTGTTAAGATTTGTAATTCTTCATTGTTAAGATTTGTATTTTGTGAAAGGCACCACCAGCTTGGGTCTTTTACTCAGAAATTCAGAGTAGCCATGGCATGCATTTCTCTACTAACTTGTGTAGATTCATACAAACCTAAATGTATTCATAGTCAAGACAGAGAAATCTCATGTACAACTAGTTGTATATATGTAAACAAATCATGCAACTAGCTGTGTCTAGAGCCCACCGTGATGTGTGCTTAGTCGCCTCACCATGAACGTAGGGTAGTCTAAAAATCATGCCAATAACCATATCAGGTGGGCCACCATCTGAATTATTTGGAGGTTTCTAGGTGGTTGTCAATTGTTTCAAGCGATGTAACCAACCTAATTATTGGATTGGCCTGAGATATCATGGCGGGCCCCACACGAAGCTATTTGCATGAACTTCTCACATACAACTACCTGCGCGTGAGATATTCTCTCTGATAAAAACCTATATTTTGCTAATTAATTCATCTTTCTCTTACCACAGCTTGGTGGGCCATCTTACTCAGTCCCATTGGGGAGGAGGGATGCAAGAACTGCAAGCAGAGATGGAGCAAACAGCGATCCTCCAGCATTCTTCGATGACCTTGATAGACTCATTCAGCTATTTAGCAATAAGGGGTTTACCGCGAGGGAGATGGTCGCATTGTCCGGCGCACACACCGTCGGCCAGGCTAGGTGTGACAAATTCAATCAAGTGGATCCTAATTCCCAAACTAGTGTTGATAAAACACATTCTTCATAGGGATGTCCACAAACAAAGCAGAAGCATGAATGATGGTCCTGTTGCCAAGGTTTATTAACTTGAGATTCTCTTTCGGTGACAGAAGAATGATGGTGGTTCCTTGAAATGTTGATTCGTAATATGGGATGGAAGCCAATGTTGACTAACCGGGGCAATATGTAGCGACTTTGTTATTTATTATTATTATTTTTAATTTTCCTTGTTTTACAAGATCATTGTAATTAGCTACTTCTTGAATGTGTCCTTGATACATTGAATTGTATGACAATAAATGTAAATTTTAATTCCTTAATCATGTATTTCTTATTGTGGATGTTGCATTTGTGGGTTGGATGTAGCACCCAAATTTGGCAAAGTAAAATAACCTTCTACTATTCCTGTGCATATGATTCAAAAACCACAAGGTGAATCTTGCAAAATGTAATTCTCAGCCCATTTAGTAAACAGGTAATGCTTGCGCTGATCTAACCTGACTCATGCCACTAATAGTGATAATTGGAAGTGGGCCTGAGCTTGGTCCAGGAATCAGGTTAAAAGCTTTCATACTTGGGCTAGTCCAGGCCTACTACTTAATTGGAACTGAACTGATTACCTGAATCACTGGCAGATAAAATGGCTCAGAGCCCAGATAAAGCCTTATGGAATTTTCATGATTTTAGTAATCCTTCTTGATGTGCTTGTAGGGTGAACTGCTGGATGGGCGGGAAATAGCGGTGAAAAGGCTTTCGAGGAATTCAGGACAAGGAATGGATGAATTGAAGAATGAGATTGTACTGATTGCCAAACTTCAACACAGGAATCTGGTTAGGCTCTTGGGTTGTTGCTTGGAAGGAGAAGAGAAGCTGCTAGTGTATGAATATGTTCCTAACAGGAGCCTTGACACATTTCTGTTTGGTGAGTCCAATTACACTAAAATGATTCAGTAGGAGGTTGCGTTTGGATGTTCAACTGAATGAAATTGCAATGAGGTCGGATCCAATGCAAATGTTTTATACGAAAAGCTTAACATACAAATCGACATGTGGGGCTCATCATGATGTTTTAGTGACATCCAATTCGTCCATCAAGTGCATTCGCCAGTGTTCTTCTTCATAGAAAAAAATTTGGCTGATCCAGCGCTTAGCTGACCCACACCACAACATAGAGTTGGGATGGCGACATGTGATTTTTGTGTTTTTGTCTACAAATTATAGCAAAAGCCAAAACGTGGGCTCATGGAGAAACTGTGCTGGAAGTGCAATGAATCTTGAAATTTCTACACAACTTCAACTTGTCCCGTTTTGGGATATGATTCCCGATAACATGGATCCCATTTTGGCTAAAGTAAAATATCATTTTTGTATAAATATGTATAGTTTAGAAATTTAAAGTGGTGGCCCCCAACATATCATGTATGTGGGGCCCATCACAGACGCCCAAAGGTGCCCCAAAAATATGAAATCAAAAATACAATTTTTGAAACACACTGTATCAACTTACTTCCAGAAGAAGGGGCAAAGGCTACGGATGAACCGTAGTAAATATCTATGGCTACAATTATCTTCTGTAGCACATTCATCCATAGCAACTTTTTAGTACGAATTAAATCCGTAGCTATATATTCCGGAACTCAAAGATACATATAGCTACGGTTTATAGATATATAGCTACAGTTAATAGCCGTAGCTATTTGCTATATGTAATAAAAAAAAAAAAAAATTATAACAATTGTATTTCTTACCATCGTAGTACATGCCCTGACAGAATTTATAATAATGTCTCTCGTATACATTATCGTCATTCATGCTCGGCACTGCAGAATGGATGGCATCTTCTAACTGTGCACACAATAGGATCAGAGACAAGGGGGCAAAAAGCTTGTTACGGGAAAACAACAGAGCAATGTTACTTGTTGCTTTGTGCTGTAACCCTTGCTCTCGTCATCACAACCAGTAAAGGCTGCTATGCAAGCTTGCTTAAACAATGGCTGCTTCATTATATGGGCTTATCCGAGCAAGAACTGTGGGGTAATCAATTGGAAACAATCTCAAAATTTCATCAATGTGTCATGCTGTGAGCTTGAATCTCAATTTGGCAAGAACTACTTGAAAAATTGGAGACCTAGCCTGTACACAGAATACCAGGTTTCCTTAAATGTGAACTGCACTCAAATTGGACATCAGCACAGTGACCTGGAGAGATCATTTGGTGGGGTCCTAGTTGGGAATTCCTGCTGATGCATCCAATCAGTGTAATGGTTGGTTTTTGAGGAATGTTGGCAAAATGGTCTACAATAGTGCAAATGATCCATCATCTTGGTGGCCAGGATCACCCAATCCATGCAATTTGCGGAAAGTGATCTATCAAAGATATCCATCCAACAAAATGGCTGAATGATTGGGTGTTTTGCCATGTCCAATAGAAGTGCAGCTCATCATGTAGGCAATTTCATCAAGGTTTCCTCTCCGTGTGATACGCCTGTTGTCACAGGAACAGCTGATGAAAGCACACAAGTAATGTTGATCACAAATGATTTGATACTATTTTCACAATAAAAGATTCTTGCCTGCAGTTCATGTCAAGCTTCTTTGAAAACTTTACAAATGGATGTAGTGATTTGTGTGAAGCATTTTTTTTTTTTTTTCAAATTCTAAAAAGTTTCAAAAAATAAAAAAGACCAAAAAGTGGATTTTGTAGAACTCATTTGAGGAACCTCTACAAGAAATGACATTTATCAAATGGCACAAAATCAAGTAGATTACCTGTCTAAATGTGATGGATCCAAGTTTCTCAACATCAATGAAAGCAAAGACCTGTTTCTGCATTATCCACTTCTCTTCTTTCCCATAATCATCAATATGATTGTATATAGTCAACCTATAACCAGTAACTTCCAGAAAATGAGTTCGAACTGGATAAACTGGATATGTAAAAACCTGAAAACAGAACAGAGAGCCTCAGTTGAACATCACATTCCACAGGACCATCACCAAGTTCACACTGACAAAACTTTTTTTTTTGGAAAGATTTGAAGTCATACTGACAAAACTCTAGATCCATGAAGTAAAATCTAGAATAGCATAAATGAATTTCTGCAATTGAGGCCTTAGGAATTTAAAAACACAAAATGAAAGTTAGAGTTTTCTAGCATTGGAGAGCCAAATTCAAATGCCATTTCAGAGTCTTCCAGAAAGAAAGGTAAAAAATGAAAAAAAAGAAGAAAAGAAAAACCCACTTGAGTTCTTTGGCCTCTGTACCATAAAGCTTGAGTTGTGTTTCACGACCGTGGCACCCACACGAATCACCTCCACTACTGCCATTGGGTTGTTTATCAATCAAGCACACTTGCACCTCATCACTCCCAGTCCCAAGCGATATGGTCATTTGTATTCTACAAGTCAAATGATGGTGATATAGTCATTGCCCTCGGGCTTGAATGGCTAAAGACAATGATGATACTACATAACAAACATGTCAGTTCAACTACATAAAAGAAAATGAAAACTCAAAGCTAATTAACCAAGTGCTATGATTTCTTACTTGAAACCTGCAGCAGAAGACCAGATTCACGAAGTTAGAAATTAGAATGGAAAACCAAGGTACCAATCCAAATAGGCCTGGAAAAAAAAAAAAAACCTCAATATTGATACTTTTTTCGAATCTTAAATAGTGTTAAATAGTATGAAATGAGGTCAATTTAAGTTCAAGTCCTATGAGGCTTTTGCCTTTTTTTGTTTTAGTGAATCGGGCCACAGGCTTGAATTCTAGACAGTGTTGCCTGGAAATGCAAAGGTTATTTACAGATGTTGTGTAATTGGTTTGGATAGATAGCATGGGTTTCCTTGGTTACACTTGCAAAATGTAATTCTCAGCCCATTTAGTAAACGGGTCATGCTTGCGCTGATCTAACCTAACTCATGCCACTAATAGTCATAATCGGAAGTGGGCATGAGCTTGGTCCAGGAATTAGGTTAAAAGCTTTCATACTTGGGCTAGTCCAGGCCTACTACTTAATTGGAACTGAACTGATTACCTGAATCACTGGCAGATAAAATAGCTCAGAGCCCAGATAAAGCCTTATGGAATTTTCATGATTTTAGTAATCCTTCTTGATGTGCTTGTAGGGTGAACTGCTGGATCAGCTTGGTCTACAATAGTGCAAATGAACCATCATCTTGGTGGCTAGGATTTCCCAATCCAAAGCATGATTCGAATAAAGTGATCCAAAGCATGATTCAAAGCATGATTCGAAGCTGATTTGAAGCTGGAGCAAATGATCGAAAGCATGATTCAAAGCATGATTCGAAGCTGGAGCAGTAGCACAATTTCAAAGCATGATTCGAAGCAAGAATGGAACCTTGTTGGAAGGATCACAAGATTTGGATATTGCATTTTGGATAGTCTTGAAAACCCAACTAATACTCCAAATTCTAATGATAGACTTTCCTTATAATGTTGATGTTAATATGATATAAATCGCACCAATAGATACTAGAATCACTCTCCTAGGCTAAAGCCAATCAATATTCAAAATATTCACATCATCCATAGTATCATATGTATGGCAGCCCACATATATGCTTCAATCTGTAGTAACCAAAATAAGCTACTTGAGGCATAAGTAGCTTATGTAAATTAACTTGCAATCCAAACACCCCCTTGTTGTCTATTTCCGATCTACCTTGCCAGATTAGTCTGATTGGATTGAATAGCACAATTAATACAGATTTGCTGCTGGATTGGAGTCGTTTCATTGGATTGAGTAGCACAATTAGCTTGGATCACAGACTAAGAACAATTCCCCTAGGGGTTTTTATTATAGGAAGGATACAAGCTTAGGATTTTCGAGGAAAATGACATTAGGAGAACAACATGAGGACAAAAGAATTAAGTGTCCCACCCTATCATGGATTCGACCTACCCACTGCAACACAATTAATACATAAGCACAATTAATACAAGCTTAGGATTGAATAGCACAATTAATACAGAAGCTGGATTCCATCACCTTTTCTAACCTGATATGGAAAGATATGACTGCCAAAAAAATCAAGGTACCAGTTAATCATTTGAAGCATAAAGAAAAACACAAAAAATAAATAAATAATAAAAATCCATTTTTATAGCAATAACTATTCTGTTTCAATTAAAAACAAAACAATAACAACAATAGTAACAGAGCATAAAATCATACCAATAGGAATTACTAAGATGCTGTTGAAACTCTAGATTCCGTCAAAATTTCCAATCTGACCATTAAGACACTAAACACAATTCAACTATTTGAGAATATAAATATTCATTTCAAAAAAAAAAAAAAAAATCATAAAAACCAACAGAAAAAAATATGATTACATTGCTCAAATGCTACTTGCACAATGTTACCAATCTGACACTGAAAATAATAATCTTCACAAAAAAAAAAAAAAAAAACCTGACCCGGATCCGCATCCAGATCTAGACCCAAACCCATATCCGTACCCTGAGCCAGATCCTGAACCCTTACCATAGCCTGACTTATAACCGCTTCCTGATCCGGAACCATGTCCTAATCCCGAGCCAGAACCGTTGAATCCAGATCCAGATCTGGACCCATGCTATGGTTGCTTCGTTAAAGGAGGGATTGAAGAAGGGAGAGAGAGGGCTGCACGACCAGGGTTGCATTGAGAGAGAGAGAGGCTGCACAGGGCGTCTGGTGGCAAGGATTGGGAGAGACGGCTGCTCGTAGAAGTTTAGGGAGAGAAAGAGGGCTGGACGGTCAGGGAAAAACACCCTTTTAAACAGCCGTGTACACGCTCGGCCACAATGAAACTGGTATCACCGGTTTCCCACTTTAAAACATCAGCCGTCAGATGCAACCGCCTCCATCCGACGGCCAGTAAGCTGACAGCGCTCGACCTTATGGAAGGTACAATAAGGTCGAGCGTATGGTACCTTTTCCTATATATATATATATATATATATATATATATATATATATATATATATATATATATATATGCGCATTTGAGATTCTTTTTCATAACCATCCATTCTTTTCAAGAATCTACACGATGGGTCCCACCTGACGCACGGCTTGGATCGTGACTGAATAAATAGAAATGATGACATACAGACCCTTCTTGCCTGGCTTGCATGCATGACACATGTGTAGGACATCCAATCCATGCAAAAGATGAGTAAAACCACGAGATCCGCTCATTGGCTAGGCCACACCTCTTCAAGAGTCATAATGTCGGCTCTCAATTGATCTTGATATTGTCTTCCACTGGATGAGTAGATCAGTTTGATTTTTGTATCAGCTGCTCATCATGGAGTAACACACCTTTTCAACGGCTCAGATATCCTACAAATATGACACGTAGGTGATAAAGAAAAAGATTGTATGCCTAAGTTCCATTTTTACTTTTCTAATATCTTTTCGACTCAGTGCGTCGCAGGTTCACAGCATAACAATGACCTTTGCTAAGTGCACACGCGTGCAATGAAGATCATGTACACGCCACTCGTGTGCCAGCATTATACCTTAGGTCCAAGATCCAATCCATCCATCCATCAGAACATCACCACTATATTGATTCCATTGGTCATGTGGCCCACAGTTTTCAAAATAAGGCTGAAGTTTTCTAACCCATCCACCTGTTTCCAATATTGAGCCCACAAGATGAGTGGACCGTATTTATTATAAGAAAACATATAGAAGGTCGGGCCAACCTGATGGATGGATTGGATCTCGCATCTATATTCCATGCCAGCACATGTGCGGCGTGTAGGTGAGCTTTATTACACACGCGTGTGCGTTTGGCAAAGTTTGAAAAATTAAATATAATCTAATCTCTTTCTTTTATTAAGCCTATATATACTCAAAAAATCAAATCGTACGCGTGTCATATGCATAATTCATAATAAAACATCCAAACCGTCAGCAGCATTTTTAAAAACTGATCTTTGAGTGGGCTGATTGGTGACATCCAGCGAACGGTTGAAATGAAAAATAACCAGTCTTAAAACCAACAGACAAATGTTACAGTGATTAGAGCTTATAATCCACTAATCAGAGGTTAGAATCATCTGATTAATCTGATTTTGGGTTCATGAACTATCCCCGGTTACCCCACGTCTTGGGCCAATTTGATTGATTTACATCCATGCCACGTGTATGGCTGTCATAGCAAACCCAAGAAAAAGGATTTGTACGCTGTAAAAACTTCATCAAAATGGCATTTTGTTTGAGGAGAAGCACTGTGATTGGCTGTCCACAACCTTGCTTCATCGGATGCAGAGTTCAGTCACAGTTAACATTTACAGGCGTACTAGAACAGCAGAATATTCGAGGATAGTGTTCATTCTCGAAAAATACGTTACGCTTGCTTTCCATAATAAGGGACTTCTAAATATAAAAGCAAATAAATAAAAAAAGCTTATTTTGATGAATCAGCAACACTTATAGCCGATCGATTACATAGAGTAACTGGGAAGGTGTCTTTTTAAAAAGAAGAACTACTTGTATTGTAATGAAAATTGGTGGAGCATGGACTTAATTATAGCTAATGATTATTGTTATTCTTAATCTAAGATCAGCTGCAGGTTACATTAAGGAATGTAAAGGGTTGATTATGCTAAGGTGTTGGGGATCACGGAAGTAAACATAGATGAATCTCGGATAGCAAACCAAAAGCACTAAGGAGAAGAACACAACAATTTAACGTGACAAAACCCTTTTGGAAAAAAACCACAGCATAAAGCGACATATGATCACTATGAAAGTAAAAATTACAAAGAGAAAGAGTTTAACCGATTCGAACAACTTCGAATTTCATCATTACTACTCCATTTTGAACCCATGAGACACTCTTGAACAAATGTATCAAGTAGTGTTGGAGGTCGGGCAATACCTCAAAACACCTGTGAAAAGGCAGTTTGAGCCTCGCAATTTTGGTGCTAAGGCCAACCCTTATGGGGCTAAGCCTAGCACTGGATATTAATACAAGCCCTCTAGTAGTGTTCAGCATGGGCCCAAGAATGATAAGGCTAAAGGAGTCGCCGGTTTTAGCTTGCGCAAAAGTGATGCGACTAGGTGTTTTAAATGTCAGGGGTTTGGTCACTTTGCCCACCAGTGTGGCACGAGAGAGGGCATCAAGGTGTTCTTTATTGATAGGCAAGTAGAAGTAATGCACCAAAAAAGTGACAGTGAGGAGGAAGAATGTGAGCCAGCAGAAGCCCCTAGTGATGAGGAAGAGGGAGCGCAAGAGTTTGCGACCATTACAGTTGTACGTTGCGCCTTTACACAAGTAAAGAATACCGACGATTGGCGCCGTTACATGACCCTCTATACTCACGCAAAATGTGGTGATAAGAGCTGGAAGATGATCATGGATAGTGGAAGTTATACCAACGTGGCATCAATTGACACTGTGAGCCGTTTGGGCTTGAAGCCCATCCTCAACCGTTGTCTTGTTTCTATTCAGTTTGGATCATATAAAGCCACACTTTGGTGTGATGTTGTTTCTAGGAAACCTATTGATCTTGTCCCTATATCCCTGTCCCATAAGTTATCAGAGTTTGCAGAGTCACTTTCACATCACATTCATTCATTGCATCAAGAACTCAGGCGAAAGATCAATACTAGTAATGAACATTACAAAATTTTTGCAGACCAACATAAATGATTCAAGGAATTTAATGTAGGGGACTCTGTGATGGTCCACATCAGGCCAGAACGGTACCCTCAAGGAGCCATTCGTAAATTACATGCGCGTAGTGCTGGACTATTAAAAATTATAAAACGAAACGGTCTTAATGCGTATGAGGTAAATCTTCCACCTTCCATAGGAATTAGTTCCATATTTAATATGGAGGATCTAGTTGCATTTCAGGGGACCACTGATACATTGTCCAGCCTTGCACCGAACCATCTTGATTCTCCAGACCTTTCCCTTGATTCATGGCTTCTTCCCGATCCATGTTCCCAGCCTCTACCTCCCATACATACCCTTACCACACCTAGAGAGGTGATAGAAGATATTTTAAACCATCAGATAGTATCAACGTCGGACGGCGGATTTCAAAAGTTCTTGGGAAAGTGGAAGTCACGCCCAACTTTAGGCAGTGTGTGGCTCACTAAGGAGAAGATTCAGAGACTTAATCCTGACATCTTGGAGCGGTTCAGGAGTTTTGTGAGTTTTGTTTCGCCAGTGGCGAAATCTTCGTAGCCGAGGAGAGTTGATGAGGACATCATGCGCACGTGCACGCCTCCACCCTACGCACCTACTCGTCATTTTTGGAATCCTAACCTAAAATGAGCTGTAAAAACCGATGGGCAGCTTGGATGTAAGGAACATATATCATGGTAGGCCCCACAGTCAGGAGATACACCAAAGTGGGTGAGGCCCTGACCACAGGGCCCACCTCAATGCATGTGTTGTATATCCATTCCCTCCATCCGTGTTGCCAACTCATTTTAGGGCATGGTTCAAAAAATGAGAAAATTTCAAAATTTCAGTGCACCACATAGTAGAGACTGAATTCTCACGATGAAAAACTTCTTAAAGCCACAAAAGTTTCGGGTCAAGCTGATATTTGATATTTGTGTTTTTCCTTCATGGAGGTCGGTGTGACCTTCTCAACAGGTCGTGTGGCCAATAAATATCACGGAAGAAGATTTTTTTTTTTTTCTTTTAATTCTCTGGAAGAAGATTTTACTAGCAGACATTCAATCATACTCTGTTTTCCAGTTGTATGATACACATGAGATTTACATCTGACTTATTTTCGGGGCTACGCGTTAAAATGACCTGGCAAATGGATACACTGCGTGGAAATGCGGCACACGTATGGAGGTCAGCCCTGCAATTACTAAAGCTGTTGCCTTGGAAAGGGATTGGCTAGTACGCCTGGCACTAGCGAATTAATGGCTAGTGGTTGGTGCTCTGTGGGCCACACCATGATGTATGTGTTTCATCCATTCCGTTCACCCATTTTTCCAGATCATTTTATTGTATGAGAACAAAAATGAGGTTGATCCAAATCTCAAGTGGACCTCACAGTGTTGATTGAATTGCCACCATTAAAAACTTCTTTGGGTCAACAAAACTTTTGGATCAAGCTGATATATATTTTCTTCCTTCATCCAAGTGTTTATGACCTAATCAACAGGTTAGATGTCAAATAACCACTACAGGGGCCTTAAGAGGTTTTTAATTGTGGACATTCAATCACTACTGTTTTCCTATGGTGTGGTCCACCTGAGATTTATATCTATCTAACGTTTGGGATCAAGCCATAAAATTATCTTTCAAAATGGATGGACGGCTTGGATAAAACACATACATCATGGTGGGGTCCACATAGCACCGACCACTAGCAACCCGGCTGGTGGCGGCATCACTAGCCAAACCGCGTACTCTTGAGTCTTGCCTCTGCCTCACGTAATCAGCGCTCCTTGCTAGCCACGGGGCCACGGTAAAAGACGCGGATAGAAATAAATCCCGTGATTGCCTGCGACACACGGCCGCAAGAAGCTCCCCAGATGGACAGCTAGGTAGGGTCCACCATGATGTTTGTTAAAAATTCACCTGTGTGGGGCCACCGTCATGGTTGTGAAAAGTCCACTCTGTCCAACTATTTTGCCCATGTATGGTGGTAGGACATGATAAAAAAAAAATTAGATTCAAAAATCAAGTGGGCCACACAATAGGAAAGAGTAGGAGGGAAATGCCTACCGTTGAAATCTTTCGTCTAGATGTTTACATGCCATACAATCCGTTCATAAGGCCATTTCCACGGGATAAACTGAAACCATGAATGTTTTAACCATGGGCATTCAATTCCCATTATTTCTCATCACGTGGTCCACTTGAGTTTTTCTCATCACGTGATCAAAAATCAATGCATGTGGATACGGTGGATTTCTCACATACATCTGCTTCACACGGCAGGGACTTCTGCGATCTGGTGTTACAGACAATCTGCGTTCATAGATTGCGTACTGCCCATCCGGCGTCAAAACCCCCCACCATATAAGCGGGTGGAGTAGCTCGCTCGAGACGTGGATTTCTTGCAAAAGCCTCTTGCAGTAAGTGTTGCGCTGGGATGCTAGGTGGGGATTAAAGTGATGTTTTTTTAGAAATCCACCCTGTAAATCCGCTTTTTGAACTCATTTTAGGATATCCTTCAATAAAAATGAGGTGGATCCAAAGATCAAGTGGGCCACACGAGAAGAAACAGTGAGGATTTACTGGCCACTATTGAAACATTCGTACGACTACAAATGTTTTACATAAGGCTAAGGTTTTTTGTTTTCATTTCATCCTAGTGGGAATGACCTTATAAACGGCTTGGATGATATATAAGCATCAAGGAGGAGCCCAGAAAGGTTTCAACGTTAGACATATATTTCCCTAATTTTTCCTATCGTGTGGTCCAGTTGAACTTTGGATCCACCTAATTTTTGGCGGCGTACCTTATAATTATCTCAAAAAACAGATGTACAGGGTGGATTTCTCACAAACATCACGGTTGGCCCCACCTAGAATCCTAGTACAGAAACTTACTGCAATGGTCCGTGAGAATATCCGCGTCCGCTCAGTCGGGGTACAGTATCCGCGTCCGTCGTACGCTATGCTATCCACGTACCGCAAGTTGCGCTACGGATTTCCATGATTTGAGCAACGAGAAAAACTTTGATACTCTGGCGTAGGCTGGTGGATGATACACAGGCACTTATAAGTTACTCATAAATTACATATGTGACATGTATGTTACTCAAATTAAACTGTCTAAATTGTCGTCCAAATTTAGATGTATTATGACCCAAAAATACACCTGCTCATTTGATCATCTCACTATTCGATCGGATGACACTTATTAACGGTGACAAATGAAAACCATCCAGTTCAACAAACATCCACGAATCAGAAGTCAGGATTCTTCAACTAGTCTAATTTTGAGAGTCGGACTTAGTGACAGTCAGTTCCACGATTTAGTCTGTCCAATTTGAGTTAATGTACACCACCTATATAAATTTAATTGCCTGAGTATCAAGTGTAATACTCTGCCACAGTATAAAAGCTCGCGTTCAGGGGCAGCGTTAATGGCGCAGGACGTGGAAGAAAGCCATTACTTTTCTTGGGAGTGATTGATGGAGGAAGTTGCGCTCAACTGTCAAAAAGAGAATCTTGAAAATCCATTTCTTCCTAAAAAGATTCGAAGTTAATAAAGCCATTTTCTTTCAATCATATCTAACAGAGAAATTACCTATAATTTTAGACATCCAACGCGGTCCAACAGATGCACTATGCCATGACTCCGAGAAAGATCAAATTTTTGGTAGATCAAATGATAAGATGAGCTAAACCATAAAAATGAATATACACAGTTTAAAAGCATTTGAATTCATGTGCGTTTTTAAAAAAAAAAAACACACGCACACACACCGCCACACACTCAACCCCCCAGTGGGATTTCAGTACCTATGAGTACTTGAACTCTTGACTGGGTGTTGAAACTCCTGTTGAGTCTAACTAGGCAAAATCTTTTAGTAGCATGATCACCATGATGGGTTCTATATGTTACATTGATTGGATGTTATACACATATCATGTGAGCTCCTCCACAATTTTAAATTTTCCTTGCATTTTGAAGCGAAAAAATAAAAAATAAAAATAAGGCATGTTTACGTAATAAGTGGGCTCAAGTAGCTTATTTTAATTTCTAATATATATATATAGTAATGCTCACACACAATTAGTTGGACATAACATTTTCATCCAACTAGCTATGCATTTAATGAAAATAATCTTTTAATTAATGTAAGTAAATGCTTCCATGGCAAACTAATTTCATTTTAGCATGGAAAAGCCGCGTTGGCTTGGGTAGGCCCATCATGGTGTTAATGTAAAATCAACGCCGACCATCACGTATGTCACTCCATGTTAGATCAAGGTCTCAAAATTTATCCCCATCCGTAATTCAAGAGGACCACGCATGTGGAATTAGTGTACATGGAAAGGTTCACCCTCCAAACAATTTGTCCTAGTGTGGCTCACATGAATCATATATGAAAGTAATTTTTGGGTCTTAGGCTTACTTTTGGTGTGACATCTAATAGTTGGAATAAATTTCACTGTTTCTTCATGATGGACCCAGTAAAAATCAAGAGTGGATGTCTCTCTCCTAGTTATTCTCATTGGTGTGGCCCATCTGAATCACTGGTTAGCCTGATTTATTGGCAATAGTCCTATTACTTGATTATACATCTAATGGTCGGAGTGGATCTCACATACATATCAGGTTAGGCCTACAAAAAATCAGGGGTGAGAGTCCATGTAGTGTCAGTTCCAACACACTACTATTAGGCTTAATTTAATGCGGTAATTAAGGTTCATAATGCCGCGGATTAGCTACAGAAGTAATGTCACTGTATTATGTGGATCCCACCATGATGTATGTGTTGTATCCACACCATTCATCCGTTTGGAGAGATCATTTTAAGGCATGAGTATGGTGCTTACCTGACCTTAGAGCCCACTTGACCCCTACGGTCAGGTAAGCACCCCACTCCTTTGTTACCAGGTAACACTGATCCACTCCCCCACCAATCTCTTGAATGTCCGACATTTTTGGGAACCAACCGTCCAAAATTTCCACCCTTTATATTTACACAGGGCCTACCTTGATGCGTACCACGAAATCTACTAGGATCATTGGATGTGTAATCCTGTGCAGGGTTTAGAGCCAAAAATCAGGCTGATGTGTGACTCTAGTGGGCCATACTAATAGAAACAGTTGAGAGAGACATCCACCCTTGATTGTTACCAGGCTCGCCGTGATGAGAATGTGAAATCCATTCCAACCATTGGATTCCACACCAGATTCTAGGCCTGATGACTAAAATGAATGCTCATAAATGATTCAAGTGGGCCCATATCAAGGGAAACAGTTTCCAGGGTAAGCATTTCTTTTAGATTGTTTTTAATCGTGTGGTCTATCCGAACCAATGATGGGGCTGATTTAAGAGCCTTGTGTGTAGCATTGGGTAACGTAGCTAATGGCTGAGGTGGATTTTACATGAAGACCGTGGTGGAGCCATCAGTAACTCCTTTTCCTCTTTAAAGTATCGTTCTCTTTATATATATATATATATATATATATATATATATATATATATGGGAAAAGGTACTATGCACTCGACCTCACGATAAGCTCCCGTGAGGTCGAGCTGTGTGGGCCCCACCGTGATGTGTGTTGACCATCAACACCGTGCATGTGATGGGTCCCCTCTAAATTATGGGATATCCCAAAAATCAGCTGTATACGGAACTCAGACGGGCCATACCATCTAAAATCATATGAAGACACCGTTAAAACATATAAAAGCACTTGGTGGGGCCCACCTAAGTTTTGAATGCTGCTGAAACTTGGTCTGAACCCTCATCCAAGTGGGACACACATAATGGATGGGCTTGATTTGCAAACCACATTTCGGTAGGCCCAAAAAATGATTATGAATGTTTTAATGGTGCACGGCCCCTCCCCACTTTTGTATGTGGTGTGGCCCACACAAGTCACGGATTGACTTGATTTTTGAGACCTAGGCCCACGATGGAATGGTGCATCTGACTGATGGGGTAGATGTTCGAAACGCATCACGGTGGGGCCCACACAGCTCAACCTCATGGGACGGATTTGTGAGGTCGAGCACATAGTACCTTTTCCATATATATATATATCCAATTCGTACGTGCTACATGAACTTTTTTGAGAACCCATCATATGTGAGGTGGATCCAAAATCTGAACCGTTCATGTGAAGCAACACCTTGTGGAACCTCTCGGGACCAAGTTTTACTTTGATTTAAAACTTTGATGGGCCATGAAAAATGAAAACAGTTTCTTCCCTTGATTTGCGTTTCTCTTCGCGATGGCCCACCAAAATTTTAGATCAGGTTGAAAATTTGTCACAGGGGTTTTTCTGGGATTCCGCATCACATGGACCGTTCAGATTAGACACCCATGACACGTGTGCAAAGGTGCGCACGTGCATAGGTGCGCAGGGGAGCATGACTCTTTTATATATATATATATATATATATATATATATATATATATATATATATATATTTATATATATATATGTTTGGTGATCCCAAGTTGCCATATAGTCGTGAGCCTTAATGCCCCTCTTCAACAACTTGAAAAATAAAAAAACTAAAAAAATAAATTTAATTGAAGTAATTAAATACTTTTAAGTAAAAAAAGTTATTTATAACTAATCATAAACTAAGCTTACTTATCTATGTTATCAGTGGAAAAAGTAACTTATTTGGTGGTATCCAAACATGCCCTAAATGAGAGCATTTCGGTACTTTCACTTCTTATAAAAGCATCTCCCCAAGTTTTTATTCAATAAAGACGTTGTTTGATAAAAAGAAAATGCCAAGAGGAATTTTGTTGTGAAAATTATTTTTCTATTTCTTATTTCACCAAAAAGAATAGTTAATATCTTCAATGATTCACACTAACCCATAGCCTAACCGACCTAAATTTCAACCCAACGTGTGAGACTCAAACCCAACCCAAAGTCCTCAATACTCAGAATCCTCTAAGCTAAACCTGCCCTTAAAAAAAATGTGTGATGATTCCCAGCCTAACCAACCTGGAATTTACACAACCTGAACTCAATCCAATTTCAAACCCAGGACTTTGACAAACCAACCCAATTGAGGTTGGGTCCTCCTAGACCCAAGTTGCATCCCTACCAACAATTTAAGATCATGCTTCACATTTCCATAGATTTTTTTACCACAAAATTACTTAAAAGTTTCCATCTTACCAAATAGTGGTGCTTATTATACAGATATCCTCTTTTATTTTTATTTTAAAAGCTAAGAATCAAGGATTGTGGGGCCCACATGGCATGTTTCTAAAATCCAAACCATTCAATAATTGCAACCCACTTTGAAAAATATCCAATGATAAAGTGGGCCAAACCATTAATATATATATATATATATATAGCACTAAAAAAAATCCCATGGCCCACGTGATGATTCAGCTGGCCCGACTTTAAGTTAATCATGGATCTTATACAGATGTGGGCCCTACCATTCTTGATTTCGTTGCGTTGGAAAAGAAAATAGTAAATGAGGGCATTTTGGTAATTTCTTTCAATGAAAGAAGCATATATTCTGCCTTTCTAGCAAGGCATTATTTGATAAAATGAGAAATTGGAAGGAATTTTGGGGCAAAAATGTGGTCTTTTTCAGTTGTAAAAAGTAGGGATTTGCCCATGAAATATCGAATACCTGGACGTGATCACGAATATGATACGTACAAAAAATCAGATTGGTCCACTCATCTAGTTGGTCACCTGATAATAGATGGTTTAATAATTAAAAAAACAGCCAACATGTGGACGGTGGCCCACCTTTTCACCGGCCTGATTACATGCACATTTATCATCTTCGAGCTAGGCCCATCTTACACAGCGTTTGGCTGTCCCACACACTTGCTAGGTTGATATGTGCTTGGGCATGTGGCTAGAAAAACTCATGTATAGAACCACTCACTCCATACTTGCTATGTCTGAAAAATCAGGACAATCTGATCATCGGTGGGCCTCGTGTATATAGAGTTTGGACCGTCGATCATTTTCCTAACAGCATAACCCACGTGATGATCATATTGTTGAACCCTAATTTTAGTAACTTTTGAAAAAACCAATGAAAGAATGACATGTGGCATTATATAAGAGAGATATAGGTAGTGGATAAAAAATTATTTAAAGATTCCGAATACTATTTGCGGGAGAATAACTTGTGTAAGTTTACTTTTCCACGTTAAATGATGGTTGACAGGACATATGGTCAATATGCAAGAAGTGCAGCCAAATTGTTTAAGGTTAGGAAGGGTGATGGAAGCCTACTAAAACAAGACCTTAGCCAATGAGAAGCATTCGGAGAAAAACAAAAAATTACAAAATTAAAAAAGCAATAAAAGAATGATTCAAAAAAAGGCCTTTGGACCGTTGTAACCATTGCAGTAATGGAAGAAAAATCTAGAAAATTAAGGTATAATAGAACTCTATAAATAATAGAGTACTGTGAGGAAAGAAGATATCAAATCTCAAAATATCAACAAATCTACGATTAAACTTATTTATCAATTTAGTGATTGATTGTTATTTGATTTGGACTAGTATTCTGAAAGTTCTTTCTTATGAAAGACATAGAGTAACTCATCTTCGGAAGAAGAACCCCATCCTCCAATTATCGTCTGATCATCGTAAATTTCTATAAGTTGTTGACTTTTTTAGAATCTGGTTATATATGTTCATATTGAATGTAGTAGATTATTTTGACACTTGGGGTTAAAGTTGACTGATTTTAATCGAGCCACTATATCAATTCTAGTATGCTTACATATTTAAAAACAAACCAAGCAATAGACAAATATTAATCTGTTTTTACAGCTAAGCAGAGCGGATTTCCCTCACATGTGTTTCATTTCCACATTTGAGGTGAGTACACATTTGAAGTGCACTTGGACCGAATTCTCACTAATCATTTGCTGTTTTCAACCGTCATCAACCACTTTCCACTGATGTGAGTGGTGAAGATTCTCCAGCCCCACCACATGCATATTGGTTTTTTGCATGGAGGAATAAAGATAGATAATGTGGGGCCCGCCTACCTCTCTCTCTATTTTCCTGGCGTAGAAATGAGTACAATTGGTCAAAATCCAGACCCAGCATGTTTCCCTTTATCATTTTCTTTCTTTAAATAATAAATTATCATAATCAACCTATCAAATTTAATATTATAATATTACTCAAAATTCCCCCTAATCTGAGTTTTTAAGGTATTGGGTCGGTGACTAAAATGCCCCTATCTTTGGTTAAAATAACTAAAAGAACCTAGGTTGACAAATGGGCTGGCCCAGCCCGTCGAGCCATATTGGGCTGGGTTTGGGCTCATCATTGAAGCTCATGGATTGGAGTTTTAGAAATGAGAATTACTTAAATGACTGAATAAGAGGCCCAGGCCACCCTACTTATTTAACATTCTTGAGCCAAGAATTTGAATGCTCGGTCTGGTGCGCCCAATTGGGTTTGAACTCACATCCTTAACTTATGGTTGGGGATTTGAAATTCTTAATCTCAAACCATTTCCTTCACAAACAAAACCTTCTAGTGACAAAGATCAATCACCAATCTATGTTGTTTGTTTTTGATATTAATTTGTTTAGAATTGTTAAAAGATCAACGGTTAATAATAAAAAATGCTTGTTATTATTATAGAAATGTCCATGAATTAACTCTTAAAAAAACAATTTATGATGATGCTTCAAGCCAATCCATGTCAACTTTTCAAATTTACCTAAAACCCATTTTGTAATTTTTGTTTAATTGAAAAACTCAACAACATTATGAAGTTTTTTTTAAAAAAAAAAAAAAAATTTAAATTAGTGTGGTATTGATGTAGAGCGGGTCGCGGACAGTTTCATGGCCAAGATGGATTAGAAAAGGTCCAATCGACGATATAAGTGATCCAAACTGTCGGACCTTAGATCGAGCGTATCTCGCAATCTGGAATGAGTTATCGGGCGTAAAATATATGATTTCGGTGTAGAATGAGCTACTTTAGCCACCCAACCCTGCTACGCCGGGTTATGTAAGCCAAATTTGTGAAATACCCCCGGATCAACGGTTGTTTCCCTATCTTAATTCCGTCTTTATTATAAATAGTAAGTTTTAGTTTGATTATAACTCTTCATCCGTTGGGCTTTGGTAGTTGTGCCCAACGCGAAAAGAGCTTAGAATAATTAGGAGAACAACTTGGTGAAGCCAGATAGGACACTATTTTTTGCCAAAAACCTTGCGCACTAGTAGACATCACGACCGTCTATAAATAATAAGTTTACTATTTATAGTAAGTTGTGAATTCTAGGAGTTTTAGTTATAGTTTGCTTCTAATTTTTCTCACATTGCTTGGTATCCCTATTTAAAGGGTTGTAAACTCGTTATTTTCAATCATCAATCAAATTACGAATTTATTAGAATGTATTTCTATTATTCTTGCTTTCTTTCCTATGGATCGAAGAAGTCTCTGTGAGGAGTCCAGAGAAGCTCCGTGGATTCGGAGTAGTTATCCTTGAGGAAGATGGTGATCGACCTCATCACGTTCATCTCTGCGTCAGGTATAGAGCCAAATTCCATTATCAAACTGCACATATTCGATGCACCCACTTTCTCCTCTTTTTTGTCTTTTTATTTTTATTTGATAGGTAACTCCATCGTTAGTGAGGAAAGCAATGCAAAGAAAAACAAAGCCCACCCTCACCTCTCTTAATGACAATGACTACGTCAAATAGAATGACCAATAGAAAGCTCTTAACTAAAAGAGCTGAAAAGATTGCTCAACGAAACTGACCTGTTTGGCCCTGAATTTAGTTATGATTCAGTCGAGTCGGGTGAATTGTCTGGGTGGGGCACATTTTCAATGCTGATTCTTAGTACTGAACTGGACCATATTCAATCGAGTTCGAGTTGACTCAGACGATTCGGACTCAAATGAGTGCACAATCCATGGCTCAACTCCCTCCTCACTTAGGGGAGATGTGTTAACTAAAAGGTTTGAAGTTTTAATTCCTAAACGCAAGCCTAGACCATCTATATCAGCCATTGTGGCCATCATTGACCAACCTTTTTAGAACTACAAGCAGCCTAATCATGTCTAGTCACATGATCAGGCTACATATAGTTCTAAAAATGCAACAAATCCACCCCATCCATCAGGTGCGCCGCCACATTTTCATCATGAATCCTAAAATCAGTCCAATCCAAGACTTAAGTGCGCCACACCACAAAGAACCGTGTAAAATCATGCCTAAAAGCTCCAAACTCATGGTGTGGCCAGTGTGAGTGTTGGAATGTCCTGATTTGATGGCATTTATACAACAAGGTGGATCTCATGCATGATTTGAACAATTTTAATAGTGGGCGTCCCAATCTCAATTGACCCCCATGGTGTGGCCCACCTCACTTTTAAACCAGCTTGATTTTCAGGCTCCAGTCCAAACACAGGGTGGCAGACCTGATGTATGGTCTGGATCTGATCTACATGAAGCCCCCCATCCCAATACGACTACACAAGTGGTTTGGCTATATTACTATAGAAGTACATTAATATTAATTTATTATAGAATTTAATTATTATACAATTAAGCTTAATTAATTGAAAAAACAATAGCTGAATTATAAATGAGACACCAATTACAATGGTCCAAAAGATTGCTAGCAACCACAGCGGCCCCACATCATAAGGGATACTTCAAAAAATATGGCAATTTATATGGAGAGAATAAGTACCCAAGGAATTTATTTTCATAAACATGAAATTTCCTAATACCACATCACATTTTAATTTCTCTTCGTTATTATATTCTGGTATTGGAGCAACATCATGCCAAAAGTAACAAACATGTCATGTGTTATGAATCAATTCTCGGACATCTATAAAGAGATCACGAAATCCCTGGCAATTGCGTCCATCTTTTAATAAGATGATTGTCATATATTTGGACGGTGGACCACCAATTGAATGGGGAAGGAATTTCAGCCGATCATTCCTTAAGCAATGAAGAATTATATGAAACGTGTGGCCCACATCTTTGAGGAGTTACTTGAGTTTTGGATTCTGAAAAGTGGGGCCCATGGTTCTGGGGAATTGGTTTCTTGGGTCCCACTGTTGAAGGATCATACACACAAATTGCCACATATTGGGAGATCCCAACAACCAATTTAGAACCTGTTCTGTTGAATTCAAATCATTTTTGTATTTATCTTCTTAACCATCAATCAGTAGGGTGGAAATCACAAGGTCTCTATTGTCGTTCTTTTCTTACTCATTAATCACTAGGCTAGAAATTGAAAGGTTGCAATTGTCCCATTGAGGATATTTTTTTACTAATAATCGACCAATGATGGGAAACAACAGTTTAACCAACGGTCAAGATTATGGAACCATGGGCCACATTTCTCAGAACTGAAAATAGTACTGGAGATGGCGACATATAGTATTACCCGTTGATAGGTATTAATAGCTCCAACGACATTTGCCAAACTAGTGGGGTAGCTATCTACTGCTAAGTTATTTATTTTGAAGTTAGAAATTTGGCTACCAACCTGGCATTGGTGGGCTTTTTTTGATTGATTCCCATCATAGAAGTGTACTGGGCCAGGGCACCTCACCTCTTGTAGCTTTGAAACCATGTTTTAGCAGGCAGAACTAAGACCCACAACCAAGACTCACTTTTCTCATGTCTAACATCTGCTAGCCGGCATCCCCCCTACATTTTCCATTCTGAATTGCGGCTATTTGATAAAAATATATTTTGAGAATGTAGATATATACTTTTATTTACGCCAGACTAGGCATTCCAAAACTGATATTTTACGGCAAAATTCCTCAAGAACGCTGATTTTGTTCCAAACAATCAACTGAAAGTATGGAAAAAAAATGCTTTATAGGGATTGAAATGACTGAAATTGACGTAGCAATGGATATGATGAGGTCGATCACCACCTTTCTCAATCGATAGACGCCTTGAATCCATAAGGCTCTCTTAAATCCACATGAGAGAATTCTCGAATCCACGAGAGAATTAATATAATTTCTGAGAATTTTATTGATTGAATGATTAAAAAAATAACTTTTTGCATCCTTAATTAAACTTAAATAAATCTTAAAAACATAATCAAAGAGTCCTAATTGAATAAGGAAACAGATTCTGAAAAAATGCACAAGTTTCCGCGTTTGTTGACCTATCGTCAACCAGTCAAGTTGATCAGTCGAAACGGCTCAAAAATATTTAGAAACCTAAAACAAAAGGTTCTGTGAATTTTGACCTATCAAATAGGGTTTCGAACTGTCGACCTGTCGAAATTGATAGAAATTGTTCAGCAACAATTCTGAAAATTTTGACAGAATTTCAACCTGTCGACCCAATTAGTTGACCGGTCAAACTATGTTGAATGTTGTTGATTCTTCTTGGCTTCTTTTCTTTTGTCTATTATACCATGAAAGAAATCGTGACTCGTTCTACATCAGTCCCCTCCACTTCAAAAGAACTCATCCTCGAGTTATCTTCTAGCGTCGGTTCATGATATTTGTACAGATCTGCTACGTTGAACGTGTGTGAGATCTCCATGTTTTCGGGAAGATCAACAACATAAGCCTTGTCATTTATCTTACAGAGGATATGTACCATTTTAATATTCTTATTTTATGTCCCAGTCGCAATCTTTTTTGCATAGATGAACAATCACATTATCGTGGACACCTTCAAACGTCAATGTTTGTTAGCCATCTCCTTATATTTTTCATTGGAAGCTTGCAACTTGGCTCGAACATTAGCGTGAATGGCCATGATTTGGTCTGCCATATGTTCTGCAGCAACACTCATGCCCAGGAGCTTGGGCAAAGGAACCAAATCAAGAGCATAACGGGGCACTTGTCCATATACAACTTTAACTGGGGACTTGCCAATGGAACATTTTAGCATATTATTTAATGCAAATTTCGCTTGAGCCAATGTCAAATTACACTGCTTCGGTTTATCTCTAGAAATACACCGAATGAGGTTTCCAAGCGAATAGTTTACCACTTTAGCTTGTCCATCTTTCTACGGGTGATACACATTGCCGAACTGAAGCTGGGTGTCAAATTGCTTCCATAAAGTTTTCTAAAAGTAATTGAGGAAGTTCGTGTGACGATCAGATGTGATGGATTTATAAACATCATATAGCCACACAACCCCTTGAAAGAACAGGTTCGCAATGTACATAGCATCGAGAGTCTTCTAATACGATATAAAGTGCGCCATCTTTGAAAATTTGTCCACCACCACGAACATCGAATCCATGTTACACTGGGTCTGTGGTAGACCAAGCACAAAATCCATGGATAAGTTTTCCCAAGGACCATCATGGACAGGCAATGAAGTGTATAAGCCTGTATTTTAAGATTGTCCCTTAGAAGACTAACATATGTGACATCGTTGTTGTAAGTGCTATGTTGTAATTTGAGCACCTGGTATTGTCAAATTTTGTTGTGCCAAACCACTTGGAGTCAGTATCTTGTTATGATAAGATGGAAAATTCACCTTCAAGTCATCGTTAACTCTTCTACATTTTTAAGTTGAAGAACATTGCCAAAGATCGAACACAAGCTCAAGTAAAATAACACAAAGTCTATCTCAAGCTCAAAGCTCAAGTTCAAGTTCATTACCTCTCGCTCAACTCTTAAGTACTCAAGCTCATATTTTAATATCGCTACCTCAAGTATAAGATCACAACCTCAAACTCAAGAATACGAGGTCAAGCTTCATGTGCTTCAATATAGACGATCTATCGAAGCGAACGATGTTTCAATATTTCATACTCATATTTAAGGTATGGATGACCCTACATTGACCATAAGTTAGGTCATATTAATTGCATATTGAATTTGAGTCAATGTATAAGTTTATAGGCTTTTCTTTGACTAGTCTTCATCATTGTTTTGACTAGTCCAAGTACTGGCTTGACCAGTCCTAGATTTGTTGAGAATTTTCAGAAATTTTTGGTTCTGGCTCGACTAGTCGTACACACTACTTGACCAGTCGAGTGAACAGTCTTGACCAGTTGAACAGGGCTTGACTCGAACTCTAGTGACTTAATTTTTATTCACTTGACCAGTCGAGTGCATTGCTCGATCAGTCGAGCAGGCCACTCGACCAGTCGAGTAACGGGTTTATCTTATCATGCTAGAAATTTTGAAAATTGGTTGGTGCTTCGACCAGTCAAACCGACCCTTTGACTAGTCGAGGGAACATAATGTTTACCTATAAATAGAGGACGAATCTCAGAGTTTTTCATTCATTCCAAGCCTAATCAAGCCATCACTCTGAGAGATAAGTCTCTGCAATTGTGAAGTTATTACTAATTCATTTTAGATTCTTTTATAGCTTTTTTTGTATTTAATTTTGAGATCTTTTTATTCAATTTTATTCTATTAAAAAGAGAATTTTGATTTACCCTTTTGAGATCAAAATCAAATCAAGCTAGCCCCAGGTTACTTTAATTTAAAAATCATTTAGACTTAGAACCCTTTCATTTGTGAGATTGGACATTGAACATCTTCGTCTACATCGAATTAATTCTACAAGGCTACATCGGAAGAAGAATCTTTAGATAAGTACAATTTCATTTTTTGCATTTTTGGTTTGTGATATTCAGCCAGGAAAAACTCATTATGGTGTTTTTGTGATTGTGTAAGCCCATTTAAAAAACACAATTATAAAGGTTTTAAGGTGAATCTTGGAAAACCTTATTTCTTAGTGAAATCCAATATCCCATGGGTGTGGATATTGGGAGTGGAGTAGTTGTGTGGCTGTTTACGAACAGTTGGTATACACACACGAACCACTATAATTCTTGGAGTTTGGATGATGGTTGTAATGTATGTGTGGTGGTGAATGTTGTAATTTTCTTTATGCGCTTGTGGTGAATATTATAATAATTTAGTTTATTTCCTTCACCTCATTCTTAGTTTGAGTTTTTGATACTTACCAATATTCTAGACATCAGGTTGTCCTACCATAAACCTTGGTTTTTGGTGAAAGGTTTTCCTTAGAACTCAGTTTGTATCAACCTCTCATGACTAGTGCATTTGAGGTTGCTATTTAATTGTGCTATTTGTCTTTATATTCCAAATTTATTTTTTATTTGGCATAGTCCTATTCACCCTCCCCCCCCCCCCCCCTCTAGGACTTTGAGCTCGGCCTTTTCAGTTGTACTACCTTTCCCACGTCACACTTCAATTGTGGTCAATAATATCATTTCTCTACAAAAGCTATTGTCTTGTCTCACCTTAGGTGACCGTCGAGGCCACCCCCATGTAGCTCCTAGATAAAGCTCCTAGATAATATGCTCTTATAATGAACTCCGTGGGATACATAATTAATTTTCTCTAAAAAGAAATCCATTCTAAATATAGAGATCATTAGGCTGACCTTCTTAACATCTAATTCACGCGTCATTGAACTCATCACCTTTTGAGTATAGCTCTTTGAGACAGTCGAACCCGACAACCTCATTACTCATAGTGATCAATAATGATGCACATCGGCTAAGTACATCAACCACTTTATATTGTTGTCTGGCTTTATGTTTAAATGTGAATGTGAATTCTTGCAAAAATAAAATCCACCTAGCATGTACACGATTCACGTTAGCTTGACTATTTATAAATTTAAGAACTTAATGATTTGTGTAAAGAATGAACTCCCACTGAATTAAGTAATGCCTCCAATGTCGCAATGCCTATACCACTGCGTATAATTCAATCTCATACGCTCATCACTTTTTTTGTGGGCATCATTAAGCTTCTCGATGTAGAAGGTTACTGGCTTGGCTTCTTGTGACCAAACTCCCTCAATTCCAATATATGAAGCATCACACTCTACTTTGAACAATTTGTCAAAGTTGGGAAGTACAAGAAGCGGGGTTATTGATAATTTATGCTTGATTTCAGCGAAGCTTCTGTCAGTTTCATTAGTCCACTGAAATGGCCCATTCTTCACGCAGTTTGTAATCGGTGTCACAATGGTGCTGAAATTCTTCACGAATTGACGATAAAATGTCATAAATTTGTGAGAACTCTGCACTTCATGGATGTTGGTTGGAACCGGCCATTCCCCGATGGCCCTCACCTTCTCTTCATCCACCCGAATGCCCATGGATGTCACTATGAAGCCTAAAAATAAGAGGCTCTCGGTCAAAAAGCTACACTTCTTTAAGTTGAGGTATAACTTATTTTTAGTTACCACCTGTAAGACTTGCTTGAGATTCTCCATATGGTTTGCTTCACTCTGAGTATATATAAGTATATCGTCGAGGTAGACCACCACTAATCGCCCAATGAATGGTTTTAGATCTTGGTTTATAAACCTCATGAATGTACCGAGCCTATTCGAAAGACCGAAGGGCATGGCCAACTATTCATACAAGCCCTCATTGGTCTTAAAAGTTGTCATCCACTCATCACCCTGCCATATTCAAATCTGATGGTAGTTGCTCTTCAAATTCAATTTAGAAAGCAATTTTGCACCCTTAAGCATGTCCAACATACCCTCTAGCCATGGTATCAGAAACCTGTACTTTATAGTGATCTTGTTGATCATCCGACTGTGGATGCACATGTGCTAACTCCCATCTTTCTTAGGAGTTAATAGGACAGGAACGACGCATAGGCTCGTGCTTTTTCGAACTAGACCCTTACATACCAATTCCTCCACTTGTCCTCGTAGAATCTCCTACTCCTTTAGGATCATTCAATAATGAAAGTGATTAAACAAACTATCCTTTGGGATGAGGTCAATGTGGTGCTGAATACCCCACATAGGGGTTAACTCATCAGAAAGGTTGTTAGGCCAAATTTGTTTGTATTCATGCAACAAGGGTTTCAAATTCTCACGGATATTCGTGGTGGGTCCTACATCTTCACCATTTACTATTAGCATATAATTCTCTCATTTCTTTGGACTCCTTTACAAAGTCCTGTATGGTTAGGAGAGAATGCCCCGCCACTTTAGAAGCTTCGGGTTATTCGTTCAGCCATATGGGGGCGAGTATAATTTTTTGGCCATTCTTAACGTAAATATATACATTATCTCGTCCTCTATGGGTGGTATCATAATTTGATTAACATGGATGATCGAGTAATATATGATAAGTCTTCATATCAACTACACTACATACTACTTGGTCCTTATAATATTTACTAATTGATAAGAAAATAGTGCATTATTCAGTTACCTTATCTTGCTGAGCTTCTTAATCCATCCGATCATATATAAGGAGGGACATCATTTCGTTTTCAGCTTCAACTTCTCCACCATGAACTTGGAGATGATGTTCTCGCTTCTCTCACTGTCAATGATAACATTGCAGACTTTTCGATTCACTGTACACTTTGTTCAGAAGATGTTATATCATTACGGATGCACCTCCTTCTTTTGTGCATATAATAGTCGTCTCACCATTAGAGATTCATCGTGATCTCGCGGTATCCAATCTGCTTTAACCTCATCATCTGTTGTGTCCTCTAATTCATCAACATCCAGGTCTTCCTATGCATTTTCAACGTTACCATCATTAATGACGAGTTTAACCACTTGTCATTGGGGGTAAGTGTTTGATAGGTGACCCAGTTGGCTATATTGATAGAAATGTCGAGCCTTGGCCGACCATAGGGGTTCAGGATCCTATTTGGACTAGCAGCAGTGGTTGCTTCTCTTTCAGGTCTCGCTTGTCCGCTCCCTAACTCTCGGTTCGTGAGAGTAGGAGGTTGAGGATGCCCACTATATTTTCTTTCCCTTTGATCCATGGTGCTCCCTGCAAATGACCTGCTATGGCTACCCCATTAGCAGGATAGGCTAGTGTATTGGATCATTCAAGTTACATCTCTGCTCAGGTGGTCAGTTTTATCACTTTGTTCATCGCCCAAATGGGTTGTATACATTGTTTAAATTATGTCCAATATTATCATTATCTCCATCTTGGCAATACTAATAACAATGGTAGTGATACCGATAACACCGATAGCATTAGATATTCTAAGCATCAACAATGTATCACTTAGTATCACTAACATATCGATATCGCCAATATTTTCAATTGTATAAATTATAGGCATCGCTTATATTGCCAATGTATCAATATCGTCAATATTTTTGACTGCATAAATTCTAGGTAACACTTGCATCACAAGTGTATCAGTGATATTTCAATAATATCTTTAAAGTAGAGATATCATAGAAAGTTTTGTTAATTAAAAAAATTCTATTTCATTTTTTAGGAGCACATAGTTGTATGTAGTGTTCAATTTGTTGTTGCTAATATTGATAATATCTCAATATTATTGTTATTGTGACATACATGATATCAAGACAACAATCTTTCATTTCCTTTCCAGTTGTTGATAATTTTTTGGTAAAATATCACGAGTTGCCGACATTCTACAATCTTAATGGATGTTTGGATGGAAGATGATTGAATGGTTAGAGTATTTTTTATAACGTCGCATGCTTTTAAGGCCCGATAAAATGAAAACTTACTATGTATACATTCTTTTTGTAAACCTTTTATTCCTAACTATGCAAATATGTGTATTTTGATATCTCTTGAAGTTTTGATGAAAATTCCACCATTTTTTTTCCATGTTTTCCCTCATTTTCAGTTTTCAGCAATATTATCAACAATATTAATATTGTTTCTATATCCCTGGCCAGTAAAACTTGTAGCGATACCGATACTTCAAACACTGGTTGTATATGAACTCAATCCTTGATCACAACATGTAAACCGTCATCGAGTTGGACAATTTACTGCGATTCATTTTTGACAAAATCGTTCTGTGCCAATAAATGGTATAACTCGTCGTAATCTCTCACCATTCGACTACCTGGCCAACGATTTTAATACTATTGGAACAATAATTGATCGTAGTTGTTAGGGAGAAAATGCACCCATGGTAGTTGCTTCATCCTCTACCATGTGTGGATTGATACCTTCATTTGTCTCATCCATGCGAGCTAAAGTTGCTCCCATCAAGCTAAAGCCCTGCCCTTCAACTATATGCCACCAATTTGACATTCTTCTCTTCAGAAATTTTCATGTAGTTGACGAAGTACTCGCGTCAAGTAGCCAATCGAAGAAGTCCTTGATGTGGAGTTGGCTATTGAAACGAGGAAGATCGACTTTCATCCTAAATTCTCGATCTGTCCGATCTACCTAATCACTGCCTCATCCAGGATGTTGGAGGATCATGTCATCGATCTCCTCATCACTGGATCTCACTTTCTTAGGTGTGATCATGTGATTCACTACTAATAACACCATGTGATCAGCACGATTGTGAGTTTCAGCACCTACTGGAGGCAGATCATCGTCGTGTACACGGAATTGCCCAATGGCCTCCATCATGCGATCGATGATAGCTTGTAACCCTTACATGACTTGCCAATTCTTTACTTCGCTGCTTCGAAAGTTGCTGTTGTTAAATAATAATTCCCTAGAGTAATGTCCATCTGACCCATCATTATAAGCCATTGATTCGAGGAAAAAGCCTCGCTCTGATAATAACTGATGCAGGGAACAACATGATGAGGTCAATCACCGTCTTCCTCGATCGAATACGCCTTAAATCCACAAGAGGGAATTCTTGAATCCACGAAAGAATTAATATAATTTCTGATAAATTTATTGATTGAATAATAAAAAATGAGTTTTGCATCCTTAAATAACCTTAAACAAACCATAGAAACGTAATTAAAGAGTCTTAATCAAATAAGGAAATAAATTTTGAAAAATCGCACAAGTTTCGTCATCTATTGACCTATTGTTGATTGATCGAAATGACTTAAAAATATTCAGAGACTTAAAACAAAAAAAATTTATGAATTTTAACCTGTTGACTCGATTTATCAACCTGTCGAACAGTCAAATTGCGGTAATGGTGCCGCAATGTGTCTAAGTGCAGAACTATGGCAGAGCTATAGAATGTAACCTAAGTCCTAGAGGGGGTGATTACGACCAATTAAAAATTTATGCCTATTAAAACACTAATTGCCTAACTCAAACTAATTAATCAATTAAACTAACTGAGGCAATATAACTCTGAGGCTTTCAAGTCAATAGAGGGTCCAATCACATAGGCTACTCTAGATATGCAAGTTAAGCAACTAGCTTATAAGAGATAATGTATATGAGTGTGTGGGATGTGATTCCTATTAATCCTAAATATTCATCTAATCATGCATCATAATTAAACATTCAAGACATATAAGTAAAATTAAATAAATGCGTAAATAACAATCCCAAACACGATCATATATAATGGTTCGGTTACGTGCCTACTCCACTCCCGACGGACGCATTAAACCCATGAGTGTACCGGATTTCACTATCGAGGTTTTAAATTAGGTTCACTTCAAACCTTTACAGCCCTACACAAGGACTCTAAACTTTATGCCATTCACAAGAGCAATAGTCATACTCCCAAACTAGACAATTTAGGCCCTATACAAGAGATAAGGTCTTACCCAAAAACCTGGTGGTTTAGGCCCTACACAAGAGCTAAGATCCTAATCTCGAACCTAATATTTATGCCCTACACAAGAGCAATGGTCCTACTCCCGAACCTGACATGTTTACTCTTGCCGGAGGCCTACACAGACTTCAGTTGATTCTTCCTTCGGCTAACTAACAACCTAGGTCCTACACAAGAACCCTGGGATTTAGGCCTTACGGAAGAGCAAAGGTCCTACGAAAGAACCTAGGTGAGTTTGAATACAAACTCTTGCACTCCAACCTAGACAAGGAATAAGTACAACAATGGACTTTAAAAATGAAACTCATTTATTTGATTGAGCCTCGCTTGTTGTGCCTTGTGGTGTAACGCCCTGAAATTCAGGGGTCGAGCATAACTCAGCTCCCGAGTTTCAAAACATCACTTATGCAACATAAGCAATGATGGATGTATGTTGTTTGTATGAGTGCATAAAACATGGAGTAGATTAAGCTAAACTGCAAACATAATCCAGGGATAGGTGAAATCTGCAAGCGGAAGACTAAGAGATATATGTGTACATGTGCAAGTCCCTGTGATATGTATGCTCTGCCAGGTCATAATTACAAGTGTTTGTTTCAAAATATAAGTATCAAAATGAACTCATCCATTACAAAATAAACCCAGAATTCACGTAGCTCAGGACACAGCTCACATGAACCCGCCTGAGAACTGCATAAAAGAAAACACGTCCTTGTCATCCTCATACTCCTGCTCTGCCTCGAGGGTCGCATCATCATCTGCATTTAAGACAGAGTCTGGTTGGTGTTGAAACATCGTCCCAGAATGTGGGAGTGAGTGATCAACTCAGTGGAACTATACAGTAAAAGTTAACATATTATCAATTCAATCAAGCAGTAATGATAAAGCAATACAATCACACATGTCCTAATTACTCTTGTTAATGCAAGGATGTATGAAGAAATGATGCATGCCCTCGCCTGTACTCCCTCAGCGTCTTCATTTTATAGTACGCATGACAACCTCCCGCAGTGCTCCACGACACCAAGGCACATGCAATGCGGTGCATGCATATGATTACCAAGTTGTTATTAGTCCTTTTCATACAGCAGGATTGGGAAGCTAAGGTACCTTCCTTATATCGATTCCCACACAGTGATCCATTCTAGGGTCGTCAGTCCTAGACAATCTCATACGATCATATGGTTCTAGGTCGCTGGAAAGGGCTCGTCACCAATCAATGCATGCCTATCATACTTTAGTTACTACCCTAAGGCTCGCCGCCTCAATGCAGTATCAAAGTATGCTCGAGGTCACTACAAAGGGCTCGTCATCAATCAATGTAGATCGACAGCACGAATATAGTGTCTCATACTACCATAATCGGCTCACGAGTCTGAATTGGTCACTGGTCACTATGGGGAGGCTCGTCACCCCAGCGTAGGCCGACAGCTCCACCACGGTGTCCTATACCACTATGCCCGGCTCATGAGTCTTAGCGGATCGAGGTACCATAGTTAACGGGATTGCACTGGTAAGTTTGGTACCCTAGATTCAAACAATAGCATCCATACATGGTGCACATCCACCGAGACAATCGGATTACTTAACGAGCTCGACTAGCACGAGCGCAGGTTGAGTTGAACGACATAGAGTGCGCAAACATCCCGTATGGCCAAACCACTGCCAACAACCCTACTACGACTCGGGTTCGTCAAACACGTTCTACGTGGTGAAAACAACCTCGACCACGAACTCAAGGTTTGTTACCGATTCCCTGGACTATTTCATAGTCCCAAGCATATTCAAGTATAACAGATATTCATACCAGTAATTTGGAATAGTAATGGATCAACAATTCTAATCATACAAGCATGTGAGCATTTGTTGAATATCAACTTAACATGAATTCACACGTAAGTAACGTCTAAGTTAAACAGATAAAGAATATAGATTGCATGGAGGAAATCATACACATCATTAAAATAGTTGAGAATCTCTTCTCAACGCCCATAAAAGTACAATATGTTACATACTTATTCAGTCAAACATTTCTACAAACACTTAGGCTACATATTTCAACATACATAACGTATGTTGGTGATAGCTCACCTTAGGACAATTCTTTTCGCCAAGGAGTTGACACAAGTACAACTAACACAAATACACGACAATTAATCATGGCAAACATATGCTCGTATTTCATACGTATACGATACTTTCTACATATACATGGAATACACAAATCTCAATATAGCTCATATATATCAGAAACGCAATATAAACATCGCATTTAACATGTGAAATTGCACCTACAACAATAATAAACCATTAACCGACATTGAAAGCCTTGAAAACCATAACCTATACGAATATAGTCCGCACCTTACACAAGAAAGTGCGCAACGGATCAGATTTAGACGATAAACCTTCGTCAACGGCGATTAGACAACCTAAGACATGAATTAAGTTAGCTACAACAACACTTAGACTAATCTATGCTCCAAAACAGGTTAGGGTTTGATTAACTTATCCAAGAATGAGATTAGAATCGTCGGAATAACGATTCAGATACAAAGGATTAAGTACGCCGATTAACTGGAAAGAATATCAAGATGATTCACCAACTTCTCTCTCACTTTCTCTCTCTTTTCCTCTCTCTTAGCTAGGGTTAGAAAATTCGTATGGAGTTGAGAGTGAGGGTTTTAAGGTCTTTATATAGGCCTAAACTTGATGGAAATAGCCCTAGGTCCAAGGTATACTTAGGTTATAACCAAATCGGGTCTATTTCGATCTAAAAGAGCGTTTCTGGAGGTCTTTTTTCTGAGTGCGGTCGAACTTAAGCTCACTAATATTAGATCTTAAGCGAGTTACATTTTCAGTCCGATCGGATTTCCAGATCGTCCATGGCGGACCAATTTCAATTCAACGGTCACCGAAACTCGATCACCGCCACAAGCACCTTGACATGTGTGAACCATCTTCCCTGATCCGAGGGTAAATTTGGGTCAGAATCCAACGGTCAAAATGCTTAAAATTAGCGCGCAAGCGACACGACTCAGATTTCATAAATTCATATTTAATTTCTAAATAATTTCACCTTTCTTACACTCTTTACTCCGGACTCAAGCAAATCGTCTCAGGATATCATCTGGACTTGATTTTAGAAGTGATTATCAAGCCCAACAAAGTGATCATAATGGTCTAAGATTATCGCTATCAGACTTTCGACACGCGGTCCAGGTCCAATTCAAAGTTTCCAAGTACTCCCGAGAGCAACTGGATTTAGCGTTGAATCTTAGATTTCAAGGTAACCTAGCGCTAACGATTCTACATGTTTTGGGTCCTGCAGATCAAATTTAAAGTGATTGGTGCTAATTTCACAAGCAATCGAGTTTAGCGCTAGCTAATCCACAATTAACTTCTAAAGCATTGAGGTAGTACTCGGGTCTTTGCATGAAATTTTTCGAGTCATTACATGTGGATTGCTTGATCTCCACTCTCTTGTGCTTCAATCAGCTTCCCGATGCTCCCCCAATCATCTTGTTACAGCTTCGCAACGACTTCAGCTCCACGATCAATCACTTTGTTGAAGATGCTCATCTGAGATGCTCAAGGTGATAGGAGTGGGTTGAATCTCCTATAATTAATGGGTAGTTGCTTTCTTAAGGGATTCAACTAGATGGGTCTCCTAAAAGATCTAGACAATGATTTACCAAGATACTTAAGTTCAATCTTTAGGAAATGGAGGAGTTCAAGCACATCTTCAATGGTGAGGTTGGAATCCTCATTAGAGTTGAAATCATAAGCGAGATTGCTTGAAGCTCATAGGAATAGAGGCATAGGGTGAGGAATTTGCCTATGGGATTATCTTACCTCTGGTTGCTCCAAAAACCCATAAAAAAACCCAAAGACTGAATCCCCTTTATAAACAGTTCAAGCTCCAATGGTCAAATAACGGGCTTATTTCGGTCTTGTCGATGTCATCAAAGGGTCTTCGATGCTATCGAGGATTCCTTCGATGCCATTGAAGGGCTCTTCGATGCCATCAAGATTTCTACCCAAAAATCATATTTGCTTGCTAGACAATTTTGGATGCATTTCGATTGCATTGATACGATTTTTTATTGCATTGAAAATTATTGTTCAATGCCATCGAGAGAGTCAGGGAAAAATCCCAAAACCTTACTGAATATTTCAGGATTTCAATTGATGTCATCGAGGAAATGTCGATACCATCGAAACATAAGTTTTGATATCATTGAAGGGAATTTGAAGTCATTGAAACTTAATTCCATCAAAGGGACCTCGATACCATCGAGAATTCCAGCCATAAATTCAGTTTTTGATTGCTAGACATTCCCGACCTCAATTGATGACATCGACCAGGTCTTCGATGCCATCGAAGGATATTCGATAGTAGCTCGATGCCATCGAACATGACCTGGAATCTACTGTTTTGGGCTATCTTCTACACAGAAGATTCGTACATCTTTTGTCATTCTTTATCATATATTTTTTTAATGGTATCGTAAGGCTAAGGGATAATCAAATATATATTCCTATTTGGGGCAAGATCATCTAAAGGTTATGGGATTGTTTTGGTCAAGGGTTAGGGTCACCAAGACATCTCTTTTACCCGTACATGTTCCTTGATGCTTCTGCTCCACTTGTATCTTCGGCATTAACTTTTCAAAGGCTCAACCTACTACAGACATAACAGCACACGTAATTGACAAACCAGAGTGCAAGAATGAGTGCACTAACAAACAAAATATCAACCTGTGGAAACCGGCAGAAATTATCCAGCAACAATTCTTGAATTTTCAGCGGAATTTTAACCATTCGACCTAATTGGTTAACTGGTCGAACTAGACCGAATGTTACCGATCCTTAGCTTTTTTCTTCAATCCAACGTAGCCAGGAACGAATCCACGGCCCATTCTACATAAAAAATAGCTTTCCTTGTGCGTATTTTTAAAGTGAAGTGGACCACCGTAGGGTCGCATGGTGTGTGTATGACGTGCAACCTGTCCAATCGGCCAATTCACTATAATGATCAGACAAACCGAAAATCAGGCTCATCCAATCACTGGCTCTAAGCCGCACATTCATTTGGAGGTATATGTGTGGTGTACATTGTTTCTTATGGTGTGGCCCACCTGATGATGAGATTTACCCATTTTTTGTTAGTCTGATCATGGCGAGCATACGTGTTGATGTTCAATGCCATGTACACAACATGTGGGGACACAATGCTCAAATCCATCAATTTTGTGGACGTCATTTCACCCTGGGAAGCACTTCCTAAACATCAAACGATATCAATAACTTAAAAAGAAAAAAAAAATTTAAAAAAATCACCCATATGACAGTAAAAGCCAAAGCACCGCCATTCCAGAAAAATATAATACTGCACAGCAGCGCATGCAGGATCTACAATGACAACTTTATAACAACTTTCATCATTTGATATATAAATTATAATGCTTTGCCAAAAGCTCACACTCTAATTCAGATATGCCAAAATGCCACGCCGGTGTAATATCCAAGCCATCCATCATCACGACCTTACGGTATAATACCATTCCCAAAAGATAAAGGTGGTTCAATTTGTACGTGTGCTAGCTATGACATTAGAAATAAGTGGACCGATTAACTTTAGCCATCTTTTTCATAATCATACATTCGTTCAATTAATTATGGCCCACCTGAGAAGTGGACCTCACCCTTCTGATGAATGGCTTGGATATTACACATGTGTGCTACATTGGTATGTGCGGTGGCGTGTGCATTATCTGACTTGTATTCACGTATAGGTTTACCAAAGCTCTAAATTACAGAATCAAGAGCACTGGATTTGAAGCACAGACACCGACGGATGCTATTACAAAAAAGAGGAAATCGATGAACCTCAGCTGAAAAAAATGGTACCTTTTCGCTTGGCCATCCAGTACACAGTCAGAGGCCCATAGCCAATGAGGCGTGATTTAAAAAGACCATGTATATAGGCAGTTGGTGTTATGCACCATTTTGTGGTATGGCCCATCCATGATGGGACCCTCCCAGGTGAACAGTCTGGATCACTGAAAGGTGGGGCCCACCTATAGATGGACAGTTTTTAAAAAAAATTACAAAGCCGAGCATCATATAAAACCTTAAAAATGCCATAGCTTTGTTCAAGGAAAAACAGTTCCACGTATAGAAAAACGAAAAAAAATAAAAAAAAATCTCTCTCTCTCTCTCTCTCTCTCTCTCTCTCTCTCTCTCTCAGACTAACTTAATCTTTACACACCCTTCAAGAAATACAGTGATCACATGCAATTAACTGTCTAAGCTTTTCCATACAGTCAAGGGAACATTGAGAATCAGCATAATGATCCTTATCACCCCTTGCTCTTCTTTTCTATTACTTAAGTTTTTCCTTTTTTCCTTTTCCTCAAGCCCACATGCACCTCTACACAAGGATGACCTATCAAGCTGTGAATTGGGTGGGCCCCACCTATTAATAAACAGGTTGGAAAATCAGGCTTGTTAGATTAACAGGTGGGTCACATTCATCAATGGACATCAGCAATATTTTTACCAAATCTCCACCATTTTCATACATGTTGGCTTACCTGATGAGTTAACCAGGCTGATCTTGGGAGAGTCTGACAATATGGCAGGGTCCACCTAATCAACGGATGCCAACCTAGCACATCTACAGGTGTGTTTGTAGGGGTTACAATGGGCCCGGTCCGCCCCGGGTTCAACTAGCCCATCCAACCAAGCTAAATGGGTAGCAGTAAGGCTCAGGCTCGACTAGACCAGATGACCCACCCGGCCCGACCTAAAGCCCAAAACAAGATAACAAAAATAAGCATAGATAAATGCTTAGGATGTGCATCTATGAATGTTTGGGCATGCCTTTAACTACAAATTCCATTTTTAAACTAAAGTTAGATCATCTTTGGGTCTGGTCAAGTCAGTCAGTTGAGACCATCCCTCAATTAAATGGGTCCAAGTCAGGTTGGGCTTGGGCTTGGGCTTGTTGAATTTTAAGTGGGTTGGGTCAGTCCACAATGTAATTTATTGCCCGTTGGATTTGGGACGGAATTCTTAGCCATTTATGAAGTGGGCTAGACTTAGAGTGATCTCAACCTGGCCCGAACTCGTCCATCGCTGCCTCCTATGTGTGTGGGCTTAACAAAGCTATGTAAACCCTTATTCATTTTCCTTCTCTTCGGTATCTCTCATACTCACTTTCACATAATAATATAATACAGAAAACATGGATACTAAAATCCTACATATCTTAAGATATAACCAGAATCTTCATCAAAATGCAGAAAATGGGAAAATGATTATATGATACACACACTCATCTGTAATGGAAAAATAGCGAAAAAGCCATGCTATTTGGGTTATTTTAGATAAGACTGAGTATTAAGATTTATTATTCATCCTTTTTTTTTTTTTTTTCAAAAATCAGTTTGTTAGGAATGGTAGATTTATATTCTTTTAACATAGATCTACCATCTACGTGCTCAAATCAAAATTGTTTTGCATTTTCGTGCCACTTTTTGGGATGAATGGAACCAGAGTATGATTTATATGATTTTTTTTGTACCGACATTCTTTGATGATATGCCTGTTTCAAATATTTTAACATACATTTACGCATTGATGAGACCAATTAATGCAAAGGCATTTTCACATCGGGTTCGAGTGAGATTGCCTGTAGAATGCAATGGCACACTCGAGGTGGGCAGTCCGTGTGAGGTGGATGGCTCATATGAAGTGGAACTGATGTGAAATGGGGCCCACGAGTGGGGTTTGGCCAAGGTCCTAGCCCATAGGATGTGAGGCTTGAGATATGAGATAAAGGAATTGGTTTGTCATACTCTATCAGTTCGAGTTTTTAGAGTAACTGGTTAATTGTCTTGCCTCACCAATCTATTTATTTTCACATATTTTTCTTCCTTTTTTGAGTTATTTTCTTAATTTATACTATCTTTTTTTAATATAGAATTTATATCAATAATTGTTATTATGTCATTTTAAAATTTTGATTTCTTTTTCATTTTACAATATTGGAGCTAGATGCTCGTAATTATTTCATGGGTTTTATTTATTAAGCAAGCCTATAACACTAAGTGCTAGTCCAACATGGATTTCTTAGTTGAAAATGAAGTATGAACTTCTCAAGAAGTAATTGACTTGCGCTGAGAAGTTTCTAATACATAGTATAAGGTCCATGTAGTGGACTGACAATTCTAGTTTTGTGCCACAATATGGATATGAATATAAAACAAGTGACTTCAACAGTTGCGACACCACATGGTTGTAAACATCTGCTTACAGATATGAGCAAGAGTATGCTTATGGATATGGATAGAGATATCACACCCATGGGCAGATGTATCCAAGATACATTTTAACCAACTAATATCCAGCTTCAGATCTGCATTAGCCGCTAACAATTGCTATCACGGAGTACCAAAAGATGGGTGTCTAGTTCAGAAATGTTAAATACTAATGACCCTTTAAAGTGCACTTCAGTTGGAATTATTCTACTATGTCCTGAGCACAATATTATTAATATGCAAAGCAACAAGACCATCGCCCCCTGGTGGAGCCTCCTAGTGGAGATGGAAATAATGACTTTAAGCCGCCTGGTTATTCTATATTGCGTCCAAAGGCATGGATGTAGTGGACACAAATATATTTTTGCCTCTCTCTCTCTCTCTCTCTCTACTTTTGAAAGTATTGTTTTGGTTTTCGCACTTGTTTTGTATGATTTATGAATTATATGAACTTATTTTAACGATATGCTTTACTACTATCAGACAAGGCATAGTTTAGGATCCTACAGAAAGGAAACTTATTATGCATATTTGTTTTTAGTGATCTTTTGAGTAATAAGTGTCTAATTATGTATTTTTTAAACATTTCTTGAAGTTTTCATAGAAAAATTCCATCACTTTCCTGATGTTTTCATTAGACAATGAGATATTCTCCAATACATGCAATAGGTGCATCAATACTAATACCATGAACACTTAATGCAGCTACACATCATCAACTAATATCATGACCATGTATCATAAATGATTAAGAAATCAGACAATAACACTTCGCACCACCAATGTTAATCCACTCATTGCAGATCATTGGAAGAAAGTTCCAAAAAAGAAAGCAAACAAAGCCCTATTTGACAACACTACTCCACAAGAAGACCACCCTAATGAATTTGCACAATTCAAGTTCAAGGAGTTCTATAATAATCATACAAACCAAATAGGAGCTGATACTGAGTAGAAAAAGAGGAAAAAGGAAGAGAGAAGAGGGAAGGAGAGAGAAGGGAAAGAGAGAGCAGGATTGAGGTGTTGTCAAATGTCTTAAATCTAACATTTTTTTATGTGCTCAACCGGTCGAGAGACTGGCTCAGCCGGTCGAGGGAGCTGCACGACCAGTCGTGGCACGCTCGACTCAAAGTCCAACAACAAGTGGTATCAAAGCAATCGTTGGGGTACAGATCTGAATCTACAAGATTAATAATAATGAGAAACAACAAATTTGATATTAAGAAGTACTCAGGAAAAAATAATTTTGAGTTATGGAAGGTTAAGATGATTAGCGTATTAACCAAACAAGGTGAGATTAAGGCTCTTGAGGAGCGGAAATCTAACATGAAAGATGATGAATGGGAAAACCTTGATAGTAATGTTTTAGCCTCTATCCGTTTGTCTCACGGATGAGGTTCTCTATAATGTTTTGAGGGAGAAAACTGTGGCTAGTTTGTGGGCGAAGTTAGAGAACATCTATGCAAAGAAGTCTTCGGAAAATCGCCGACACTTGAAGCTACAGTGTTATACCTTCAAGATGGCAGAGGGTGGAGATCTAAAAGCCCATATCAACAACTTTAATAAATTGATGTGCAAATTGCTGAATATGGAGGAAGTGGTCAAAGATGAGGAACATGCATGTATATTGTTGAATTCTCTTCCTGCATCATATGAGTCTTTCAGGGACACGATGTGCACCGCAAATAAAACCTTAAATGTTGACACCGTTATCTCAGCCCTTCAAGGGAAGGCTATAAGAAAGTTAAACGGCAACATGAGGGCATCTTTCAATGAACTGATTACGAGGGGCAAAGATTCTGAGCGAGGTACAGGATCCTCAAGGCCTATATCCAAATGCAAGGGCAAGGGTAAAGGAAAATTAAAGTGTTGAAATTGTGGGTTGTCTGGACACGTAAAAAAGGATTGTAGAAATCCTAAAGCGAAGAAAGAAAATTCAGCAAATTCTTCTAAGGAGGCCAACGTTGTCACATCTGATGAAAAGACAAGTGGTGGTGAAGTTCTGTCTGTGTCCATGATCGGAAATATTCACGACAATCATGCAGATGAGTGGTTCCTAGACACAGGAGTGTCATATCACATGACTCCTCATCGGAGTTGGTTCGCTAGTTATAAGGAATACGATAGTGGATAGGTTTTATGGGCAATGACAATGCCTGTAATGTTGTGGCTATTGGCACGGTGAGCATCAAGATGTTTGATGGGATGGAGCGTACCTTAACTGACGTCAGGCACATTCCTGATATGAAGAAAAGTTTGATTTCTCTCGGTGCACTCAAGGCTATAGGGTGCAAGTTCACCGGTATTGATGGTGTCTTTGAAGTTTCAAAAGGGGCACTCGTAGTTATGAGAGCGCAGAGGCACGGAAACCTTTATAGGTTGATTAGTAGCACTTCGACAGGTGAAGCGGCAACAGCAATTGCAGACTTCACGTCTCTACATATGTGGCATGCTCGTCTGGGCCACATGAGTGAGCGAGGCATGAAGTTACTTTCTGATCAATGTTTGATTCCATCTTTTAAAAATTTTACTTTAGATATATGCGAGCATTGTATATATGGTAAATAGTCTAGACTGTCTTTTAAATCTGAAAAACATATTTGTAAGGGAGTGCTTAATTATGTGCACTCTGATGTATGGGGGTCATCGTCAGAAGTTTCCATTGGGGGGTCGTCATGGTTTGTTTCATTCATTGACATTGGGGGGTCGTCATGGTTTGTTTCATTCATTGACGACTACTCCAGGAAAGTTTAAGTTTACTTCATAAAATGTAAATCTGAAGTTTTTACCATATTCAAGCAATAAAAGGCAATGGTGGAAAAACATTCAGGGCGAAAAATAAAGGTTTTAAGGACTAACAATGGTGGAGAATTTACTTCCACTGAGTTTAATAATTATTGCAAGGGTGAAGGGATCATCAGGCACAACACGGTGCGCCACACTTCCGAGCAAAACAGTGTGACTGAGCGAATGAATCAAACTCTCCTGGAGAGGGCCAAATGCATGTTAAGTAATGTTGCGTTGGGAAAGGACTTATGAACTGAGGCCATTAACAGGGCTTGTTATTTGGTGAACCGGTCTCCTTCAACGACAATTGAATGTAAAATCCCAGAGGAAGTATGGAATAGTCAGAAAATCGACTACTCAGATCTACGCATATTTGGTTGTGAGGTTTACTCTCATGTACCGTCAGTTGAGAGAGATAAGCTAGACCATAGAGCTAAAAAGTATATCTTTGTTGGCTATGGCATTGGTGTGAAAGGTTACAGGTTATTCGATAAGGTCACACCCAAGGTCATTACTAGCCATGACATCAGATTCGATGAAAGCTCCTTATTTCGCAAGAATGATCAAAATGAGCAAGAGGAACCAAAAAGAGTGATCATAGGCGTCTAGATTGACACAGATAATACTCAAGCAGAGACAGATGCGAAGACAGAGGTACATGATCAAGTGGAGCAGCCACCTATGAGAAGGAACCCACCACGTGATCGTAGGTTACCGGCAAGATATAGGAATGATTTAAATATTGCACATGCCCTCATTACAGATGAGGGGGACCCGTCTACTATTCAGGAGGCTCTAGATGAGCCTAATGTAAAAAAGTGAAAAGCGGCTATGGACGATGAGATGGACTTATTGTACAAAAATCACACATGGGAGCTGGTGGAGCTTCCCATGGGCCGAAAAGCGATCGAATGCAAGTGGTTATTCAAAAGAAAACAGGATAGATACAAAGCAAGGTTGGTAGCAAAGGGTTAAGCTCAAAGAGAAGGAATAGACTTTACAGAGATATTCGCACCGGTGGTAAAGCAGGTATCTATCAGATTCGTGTTGGCACTGGTTGCCCAATACGATCTCAAGCTGGAACAGATGAATGTGAAGACTGCATTCCTACATGGGGAATTGGAAGAGCAGATCTGCATAAAGTAACTAGAGGGCTACGAAGTTAAAGGGGCGGAGAAAAAAGTTTACAGGTTAATGAGGTCATTGTACGGCCTGAAACAGTCGCCTAGGCAGTGGTATAAAAAATTTGATTCTTTCATGGTGAGTCAAAAATTTACTTAGAGTGAATACGATCACTATGTCTATTACAAGACACTAAGTGATGAAAAATTCATCATCCTAGTACTGTATGTTGATGATATGTTGATCGCCTGTCATGGTATGTCTGAAATCAACGTACTGAAGACTCAGTTATCAGGGACATTCGAAATGAAAGATCTTAGGGCTGTAAAGAGGGTTCTCGGCATAGATATTCATAGAGACAGGAAGAGGAGCAAGCTTTGGTTATCATAAGTAGAATACCTTGAAAAGGTATTGATCGAGTATGGGATGGATCAGGCAAAGCCAGTGAGCGTTCCTCACACGGCTCACTTCAAGCTTTCTTTAAAACAATGTCCTAAATCTAATGAGGAAAAGCAGGTTATGTCTCATGTACCCTATTCGAATGCAGTTAGCAATTTAATGTATGTCATGGTCTGTACGAGACCAGATATTTCACAGGCAGTTGGTGTTGTGAGCAAATACATATCAAACCCCGGTAAGCAACATTGGGAAGCGGTAAAATGGTTATTTCGATACATTCGAGGTATAAAAGACTACGTCTTAACTTTTGAGAAAACAGGAACAAAGTTGGTGAAGTATGTGGATTCCGACTACGCAAGCAGTATAGATTCCAGGAAGTCTACTTTAAGATACTCGTTTGTACTAGCGGGTGAAGCAATCAGTTACATGTTGAAGCTTCAGTTCGTGGTGGCTCTTTCCACGACCGAAGCAGAATATATGGCAGTGACAGAAGCGTTTAAACAAGGTGTTTGGCTTAGAGGCATAATAAATCAGTTGGGACTTTAGCAGGAGGCCGTGCCGGTTAACTGTGATAGCTAGAGTGCTATCAATTTGGTTAAAAATTTCGTTTATCACTCACGTACTAAACACATTGATGTTCGTCATCACTTTATCCAACAAGTGCTTAAGGAAGGAGGCGTCACATTAGAAAAGATTCACAATAGTGTGAATCCAGCAGACATGCTCACTAAGGTCGTTTCTACAGAGAAGTTCAAGTTCTGTGCAACTTCTCTAGGCTTGGCAATGGAGTAAAAGAATGACGAAGTGTGCATGAGAAGAGTTGATTGAAGCTATGATGCAATACATAAATAAAAGAAGAAGTCAAGAAGCTACACGGTTGAAGATTGAAGACATGGTGGAGATTGTTGTCAGATGTCTTAAATCTGACATTTTTTTATATGCTCGACCAGTCGAGGGACTGGCTCGACTGGTCGAGGGAGCTGCACGACTAGTCGTGGCATACTCGACTCAAAGTCCAGCAACATGGGGCATAATATGAAAGGAGTCGGAGATGGTACTCGCAAGAATTGCATGGCAATGCAGGAACATATTCTATTATATCCCATACCTTCTTTCTGCTAGGTGGGTGATGTAGAGAGGGTTGTGGATAATTTCATGGCCAAGATGGACCTGAAAAGGCCCGATCGGAGATGGAGATGATCTGGACCGTCAGAACTTAAAACAGACGTATCTTGCAAACCGGAATGGGTTATCGAACATAAAACATATGATTTTGGGGTAGGATGAACTACTTTAGCCACCCAACCCCATTATGTTGGGTTCTACAAGATGGATTTGTGAAATACTATCAGATTGATGGTCGTTTCCCTATTTCAATTCTGTTTTTACTATAAATAGTTAGTTTTAGTTTGATTATAACTCTTCATCCGTTGGGCTTAGAATAATTAGGAGAACAACATGGTGAAGCCAAATAGGACACTTACTATTTTTGGCCGAAAACCCTGCACACTAGTAGACTTCATGACAGTCTATAAAGAGGAAGTTTACTATTTATAGTAAGTCTCGATTTCTAAGAGTTTTAGTTGTAGTTTGATTCCGAAATTTCTTCCATCGCTTAGTATTCCTATTTAAAGGGTTGTAGACTCGTTTATTTTATTCATCAATCAATTTTGAATTTTATAGAACTTATTTTCTATTTTTCTTGTTCTTTTCCTCATGGATTCAAGAAGAGCCTGTGAGGAGTTCAGAGAAGTTCCGTGAATTCAGAATTGTTATCCCCTTGAGGAAGACGGTGCTCGACCTCATGTCCTTCCCTACGTCAATGGGGATGACATTCATTTCATATCATATTTTTATTGATAAATCAATGATGCTACACTGGCTGAATTAGATAGCCGAATAAATGAAATTGTTAACCTACTCAAATCAACCACATGTGGAAGATAGATGACTGAGAAGCTCCCATAAACCAAGAGTTGCACTCTTCGAAGACCAAGAATATGTTAGAGAAGCACATAAATGGATGCTCAAGACAATTTTAAGAATGACAATAAAGAATTAAAATAAAATAATTTTTTTTTTAAAAAAAGAAACAATAGTTATTCTGGTTCTACCATGTTTTTACTTGCAAAGTTCACCATGTTAAAATAATCGCCACCATTGCACTATAGAAAACAAAATTTCTTCTGAACTTCCTAAGGCTCCAACAACAAAGCAGCCCATTGCCTCTTTTTGTTTGGTATTAACATTTGAAATAATCCATTTAAGCCCCCCTTCCAAGATAGGACATTAACTAATATCAAGTGCAACTTATCCTCCTCAGTAATGAGATTGAAATTCAAAAATAGGACAAGGACCCTACTTGTGGGCTGTGGGAAAGTGTTGATTTTGGATGGTCGTTTCATTCTATTATGGTGGGAATTTTTGGTGGTAGATTTTGAATAAGATCAGGTTACTATGGAGGTTGAGCTAATTTCAACATACAGCAAAGACTTGGTTATCGAATCACAATAAATCAATCACCACCGATGCACCATGGAAAACACCAATAATGTAGCAGCACCTCAACTCTTCCAATTGGCACATAGACATTAAAAATAATCCATTTATGACCTTCTCATGAAATCTTTGTCCTTAAGCCATATATTCTTGAAATTTGAATGGATGTGAGCCTCATGAGACTCTTACAGTTTCCAATGAAATTGAGCATGACCTAAAGTGGGATGCAAGATACATGACTAAGAAGCTCCCATAAACAGAGAATCCCACTCTTTAGAGACCAAGAAAATGATAAGGCAGTAAGTGGATGGATGCCTAGATTATTGGATCAATGAGATTAATTTATGAATGACAATAATAATAATAATAATAATAATAATAATAAACAGAAAAAAGAGGTATTCTAGTTCTACCGAATTCCTCACCTAGAAACTGAACAATGTTAAACTAATCACCACCAATGCATAATGGAAAAAACCATTGCTTCTTAACTTCTTGAGGCTGCAACAACATAGCGGCCCATCACCTCTCCAAAATGGTACATAGACATTCAAAGTAATCCATTTAAAGCATCCCTCCTAGTATAGGATTTAATCTAAGATAGAATAGGTTGAAATTAGCTCAGCCTCCATGGTAACTAAATCAAAATTTGAAAATGAGGGTAAGGAATCATAGGCTGTGTAGTAATAAAGATTTTGGCTAGTCGTTTTGTTATATTGTGGGAAATTTGGGCGGCATTTTTGAACAAGATCTTGTTACCATGGAGGGTTAGCTAATATTTACTTATTGTGGGGATCTGGTTACCTAAACATGTTAAAATCATCAGCCATGCCCCCTGGAAACACCATTTCTTCTAAACTTCTTAAAGCTCCAACAAAATAGCAACCCTTTGTGTAAGATCCCTATCCTTTGTAACACCGCTCGTGCGCAAATGTGTCTCAACCCACACCGTTGATAGACCATACACTGCACCCCAGTGCACCTAGCAACCCACCCAAGCGATTTGTTTTGGATGATCTTGAGACCTCTATCAAGTGGACCGTGTCGTTGTTGTAGTCATAATGGTGAAATTTGTGCATCAATCTGATGCTCCATTAGTGAGATACAACCCATCGAATCCATGGCCCAAATTGCGTACCTTATAACATGAGCAACCTTTATTATGCTAGGCCCATTGGTCTTGGGCCCATATGGGCCTGAAGTCCACTTTCTAAAATATTGAAATTATCACAAAATAGGATAGTTACTACATGACAAAAAAATGAGCTAGCACATATAAGATAAAATTGGATTCTACCCCGAAACTCATCATTAGCCCTCTCCTCATGCCTTAGAAACTAATCATGGCCTATGTCCACCTCATCATATACATGAATCCAATGCATGTCTTGATTTGTGCCACATCACTTCAAATAACCAATTGCAACACTCTACTTCATCATCTACCATGCATCACCTACAACCCACAGCCCTTATCCATCCATTAGTCAATGCATGCCTAGATTTCGTCCACATTAGCTAATGCATGCTTAGTACAATCCACCTCATTTATTCACTACCTATGGCATACACCACCTTCCACCTCACTTTTAGCACCAATGAGACCCCATAAACTTGCCACATCATCTTGCCACCTCAACCCTCATCAATTCTTTATATAAGAGTAGGAGCTCTCTTAAACTCATTCTTTTGCTATACTTACAAGATTCTAAGATTTTAAGAGAGAGTAGGGCGAAGGTGTGGCCCATCATCAAACCTAGAGGGAGTGGACTACACATCATCATCAAGTCATCCATCCATTTGAGGTGAGTCTATACCCCCTCCTTCCATCCTCCACATCATCCCTTTCTTCATTTTATATTTTCTTGATGCATGTGGGGCCTACTGGTGTGGAGCACCATGGGTGCATATATTACTGGCCATGGTGGTTAGTAAGGTGGCCCACGTCAGTCTGGTCCACCATGATGAACATTATATCCATACCCTTCACATGTAATCCCTTTTGTATTTGAATAATAACTTGTAAAAATTGTAAAAAATCAACCATGTTAAGATTTGAGTTGAAACTTGGCAATAATATGAACCATAATACAAGCTAACTTTGGGCCAAATTTGGTAGCCATCTAATGGTCCAATAATCGGTGGCATTAACATTATTTGGCTGTTGTCCAGCAGCACACAGAGGGTTCTGACTTTCAAAAAAAAAAAAAAGACTTATTTTAGTCCCTTATTAAACCCAATAAAAAGATATATTTCATTGTTTTTGTAAAAAATTGAAGTAGCTTTCCAACGATATATAATATGCATCGATCAGAGTTTCGATGGATGAGATCTTGGCCTTTTACAAAAATGTATTTGAGAGTTTATATTACTACATATTATGTGGGTCAAATCCGTGATTCCAACGGTTAGATGTAATTGATATTTTTTACTAACATATTGAAGATATTAATAATCATATGTACAGTCCCTATGGTCAGATTCTTTCATGATAAAATTTAGACAATTTTAGACCGACAGATATTTTCGTAAGGATACATCTTGAATTTTTATGTTTAGCCTAGATGGATCTAAATCCTTGTATGGTTCCAAAACTATATATCCTAAATGATTTATTCTCAAACCATCCATTGGCTCAGATTTCCCAACGAAGAATTTGATTATAGAGATTTGATTAATACATTTCATGTACTACATGATGTGTATGTTGAATATATGTTGTACATAACATTCCTCCTCTTATTGACCCACTTGGATAGTGGGACCAATTTTGAATTATTTACTTTATTAGCTCATTCAATCAGGATAGCCATGTCTATTGATGTGTATCTCTAATTTATGATTTACTAGCATGTGGGCCCCACTTGTCATTCTATCTATTTCCTTTCCTTTGCACTTTCTATGTTTACTGAAATTTAAGTACTTAATTGTGTTGCATGTAAGCCACTTTGACACATTGTGGTGAGACCCACACTCTGTAGTTAAGGGTCCCACTTTGGGGGATGTTTAATTACTATATAAGTGAGCTGGGATATCCCATATTTTTGTCAGGAATGATCCCCACGTGTTTGGAAAGTAGGCCCTAAGTTGTGATAAACTCCATTGCTGAAAATTGTTTGATTATTTTTGTGTTTTGTACCACTTTGGGCCTCTATAGTGGACCCCATGCATAAGATATGAGTAGGACACCTCTTGGAAACTTTTAACCTATACCAATGAATAGATAAATAATATTTTACTTGGGCTAAATCAGACCCCACGTGTTCGGGGAGTGGATCCCACAATGGGGGCAGGCATGGTTGCGCAAAAAAATTTTGTGAAGAAAATTAAAATACCTATGTTTGGCCCTACACCAAATATTATGTGTACATAATTAGTTGGTCCCATCTTATTTTTTTGAATTCCATATATAGGAATACCAAGGAAACCTGACGGCATGCTGAAAGGTGGTCCCTCGTGATCATGGGACATACTCAAACTTGGGCCAAAACTAATTCTATAGTGTGTTTCCTGCACATTTTCTCCAGGAACCAATGTTTGGGCCATCACCACAAATTGTATACACCCAACCAATGAGGCCCGCCTTATAACTTTTAAAGACCATATATAAGGCTACCAAATTATCTTTTTCCTTCTCTAGGGGTGGGCCCCATGTGATTAAAAAATGGACCCAAAAATGGTCTGGAACGAGTTTTGATCTGAAAATCTGTTTAACCTGAGTTCATGTGGGCCCACATCTATGGGGCTCACCTCCTCTCCAAGGAATCTGATGGAATTTCTAGGCCCCAAAAATAAATTCTCAAGTGGTGGTGGGTCTAAAATTCTAGTGAGCCTTTTGTGTGTGGGTCATATCTCCACCTAGTTAGGCCTACCTTGTGATGTTGGTGAATGAGTGTTATTTAATCCCGTGATTTGAGTGGTAGACAGCAAGAGTAGACAACCCTTGCTGCCCACATATCATCTCTTGGGTTATGAGTATCCTTGGACCAATCCAAATGAAGTAACATTGAGACCCAAGTGGGCTATCTCGTATGAGCCGCACCCTTGCCAAATAAGGCACACTTAGTATATTGTGTAAATTTGTTCTTTTACCTTGTGGAGCATGTGGTGGATAGCCTTGCTAACCAATTGTTTCTCCTAGGTCATATGCGGCCTTTAGACAATCCAAATGAAGCAAAACCCTAAGGCCCAAGTGGGCCCAACACTAAGAGAAATCATTGGGGATTGAGAAGCCCACCATGGTAACCTTCCTTGAGCTTGTTGGGCAGGCCTATTGCTTAGTAGTCAGTGTGTCTAACACACTACCTCTAGTCAAGTGGACCACACCTAGAGAGGCCTATTTTAGAATGTATAAACTAGATAATTTGGCTTTTTCTTGGTTTGCTTGTATATGTGTCTAATGGGCCCAATATAATGTATGACATAAAAGATGTTAGCATGTTGTCCTTATGTTTGAGATTGCGCATTGTTTCTAATTGATGGTGGGATGTGTGGGATCCACTTAGTTGTGGAGTTGGATCCACACCATTGAAGGCCTTGTGGTTGGAAGTTTATCCCTTGGAGTTGGCTTGGTGGTTCGCCAAATGAGACTCACTCTTGACCTATGGCACTATGTGCCTTGCACATAGTCCAAGGTTGATGAGTGTGTCACACTTAGGTGTAACGTGCCTATTATTGGTTGAAATGATAGATATGATCTAATTTATGGTGATTATGGTATGGTTAAGATCGATTATGGTGATGATTTAACGGATGTTGAATTGATGACATATGCATTGATGATAAATTAGTTGTTTGTGGTAGTTGTGACATTGCTTATGTTAATCATGAAGTGGAAGTGATCTTCATGCTAATGATGATGATAGCATGTACATGTATATGATGACAAAATGTGCTAGTTGATCACCATGCTTTACTTGATGATTGTTATATTGGATCATGAGGTTGATATCCTAGTTTATAACCATGCACGTGTTAATGCCTATGGCAATGGTATGTTTGTAATCACTATGTTTTACTTGATATTGGTTACGTAGGATATGATATTGATATCCAAGTGACAATAATACATACGTTGATGGTCACGATGATCACATGCATGCGATAACCTCGATTTACTTTATGCCTAAATGATGATAAATAATTGATGTTGGTGAACGTAAGGATAACCTCATGCATGATGACATGTATGATGCTAGTGTTAGATGATGGCCATGATATTGATTATGCATGTGAATCCTTGTATTTTATGTACTCCATGCACAAGCTTGCATGATTGGGATAATTCGGTGTAAAATGTTGGTATGACACGTGATAATTTTTTTATGGCATTACATTAGTGATTACTGTGAGGGTTACACTGATGTTTGCTAATAGCATTTTCTTTATGTTGATATGACACTTTCTTTATATTGACATGGCATTTTCTTTATACTGATGCGACACTTATTTTATATTAGAGGTAGCATTGCTCTTATATTTAAGTTATCATTGCTTTATATTAATTTAACCCTACCTTATTCTTAATGTCGTATTATACATCTCATGCATAGTGCTTATGTTGTGTGTTCTCATATCTCATATGCATTATTTGTATGCATGTTGTGGATGACAGTTGTTCATTACATATGCCTTTTGGCTTGAGACACTTAGAGGACTCAACATAAGATAAGCCCGCCCCACATGATTGCGCAGTATACGCAGTTTTGGTGCATGACTTGGATGGTATGACTCATGCATTCCACATCTTGTATGTCATTATCACTTTACACCCTAGCTACATCAGGGTTATGGCCTTCACAGGCATATCGTGGGTTGCTGGATTGGACACCGAAAATATATATTCTAGAATTAGGGTGCTAAGGATGTCATTGGGTGAAAGTCCCTAAATCCTATGGGCCAACAGGATGCTTCAACGTCGAGACCGAGTGGATAACATGAGAGCCCGTATGCCAAATACCAGTAGGTCACGTCTTCCACTGTATCATGGTCGGTTGGAAAGGGGTGTGACCTTATTCGCCCGAGGGTAGGGGGCTGTAATCTAGGTTGAGTTTGACTAGCTCATAAATGGGTCTATCATTGGCTAACTGAGTGGGCATTGGCATATCACTAGCCAAGCGGATACTAAGGTCTCTTCTACTCACCTGGGCATGCGCACGATGGGGTGATAGCCAGTGTAAAGTGTACTAAACCCTGGTGATGTTTCCAGATATGAACTGTATTGAGATGTTGACTTACTAAGTAGGACTTGCATGCTTGCATACATCCAGCATCCCTTCGCATTTGCATCACTTGCAATTCATCCTACCATATTGGCTTCACATAGCATTGCATTATCACCATGCTCTAGTTGTGTACTCCATAGATGTTGGATTGCACATGTGGTATGTCATGATTCTTAGTGGAGATATATCATATGGTATGGAGATGTATTAAAAGAGATGAGGGATATTCAACATTTCATTGGTTTACACATGGGTTGCACATGTGTGGTATGTCGTGATTCTTGGTGGAGACGTATCATATGGTTTGGAGATTTATTAGAAGAGATGAGGGATGTTCAGCATTTCACTCATGCATTCATTCATCCACTATCCACTCGGGCTGGTTGTGCGCAACTAAATCATTATGCGTGAATTCCCATCCAACCTTAGAAAGAATTAGAACTAGACCAAAATGAGTAACATGGTCCAAATTTACTACTTTTTCAATGATAATATCCCTTGTGCGGAAATCCCAAACATATTTTGGATCATTCTCTGGCGAATGTATGGTCCATACACCAATCGAGGTTGATCAAGAAGATGAAACGATTCGAGCCTTACGTACAAATTTTTTAGCTCGACGTTCCATTATAAATGCACAAGAGAAATTATAAGAAAAATGCAATGAAGAAAGTAGATAAGATTTTAATGAAAACCCAATAAGAAAAAGGGTTTCAAATTGAAGAAATTTACTCAAACTTGCAAATCTAACAATTGACAGCCTAAAACTTGAAGGAAATTGAAAACAAATCACTTACAAGAGAGTTGGGTTGATGGGTTGGTCGAATAGGGCATCGACCAGTCAAAAAAGATGAAGTGGAGTGAAATAAAATTTAGGGTTTTTCCCCTTTTTGAGCAAACCCATGCGATCTTCGGCTAGCCCGAGCATGTGCTCGGCTAGCCGAATTCTTCTGTCAACAACGGGCTGGCTAAAAAAAAATTTATTTTATTTTCCATTTTACTTTTCATGCATTACATAATTATGAATAAACATAAACTTAAATGCAAAGAAAAAAATAATTAATTAAAAATACACAATCCAATATCATGCTTTAGATTTGAAAACTTAACATTGTCAAGCAGCTTAATCAGTATATTTGTAAGTTGCTTCTCAGTTTGAATGAATTCCAGGATGATAGTTTTACTTTAATTAATTCTCGATTATAGTAATATCTTATGTCAATATACTTTGTACGAGAATGTTGAATATGATTTTTAGAAATATTTATTGCACTAAAATTATTGCAATATAATGTTATTGTGTCATGCATAATTCCATAGTCAGCTAGCATTATTTTCATCCATATTAGCTGAGTGCAAGCATTCCCTACAACAATATATTCAACCTCTGCAGTAGAAAGAGATACGGAGTTTGGCTTCTTGCTAAGTCATGATACTAAGCAATTTCCAACATAGAAATATCCACCGCTGGTAGATTTTTTTATCATCAACATTTCCTGTCTATTCTGCATCTGTATAACCTGTAATTTGTATAGACGTATCATATGGATACTATAAGCCTAAGTTGATAGAACTTGCAATATATCTTATTATCCGTTTGATAGCAGATAAGTGAGATTATTTAGGATCAGATTGATACCTAGCACAGATTCCAACACTAAATGCAATATCAGGTCTATTAGCAGTTAAATACAGAAGACTACCGATCATACTACGATATAATCGAAAGTCTACACTTTTACCTGATTCATCTTTTGAAAGTTTAAGAATTGTACTAATCGAAGTATTGAAATTCTTACCATTCTCAATGTCAAACCTTTTTATAAGGTTCAATGCATATTTGGTCTGAGAGATAAATATGCCATCTTCAAGTTGTTTGATTTATAATGAAAGGAAATAGTTAAGTTCACCGACCATACTCATTTTAAAATTGGATTTCATAAGATCTGCAAATTCAATAGATAACTTAATGCATGTAAATCCATAGATAATATCATCAATATAGATTTGAACAATTAGGATATTATCATTATAGTTTTTGATAAATAGAGTTTTATCAACGCTACCCATAACAAAATTATGACTTAGTAAGAATTTAGTCAACTTTTCATACCACGCTCTGGGATCTTATTTTAAACCATAAAGAGCCTTTTTAAGATGGAAAACATGATCGGGAAGTTTGGAATCTTCAAAACCCTTTGGTTGTTCAACATAGACTTCCTCGTTTAGATCACCGTTTAGAAAAGCATTTTTTACATCCATTTGATATATTTTGAATTTTTTATGGCATGCAATGGAAATAAATAATCTGATTGATTCAAGTCGCATAACTGATGCAAAGGTTTCATTGTAATCAATACCTTCTATCTGAGTATAACCTTATACAACCAGTCGTGTCTTATTTCTGATAATGTTCCTCATTTCATCAATTTTATTTTTAAAAATTCACTTGGTTCCAATCACATGTTTGTCAGTAGGTCTAGAAACTAAATACGAAATATCATTTCTAATAAATTAATTTAATTCATATTGCATGACATTTATCTAACTTTCATTAGCGAGCACTTCATTTACATGGATCCTTACTCTTGCTTCGGTGGTAGACTCTTAGGAGTTTTAACACCTGATCAAGGGTTCAAGTATCCATAAGTGGTGAAATCCCACTACGGTGTGAGTGTGTGGGGATATGTGTGCGTGTGTAAAAAAAGCAAAAAATAAAAAAGTGGTTCGTTTACATTACCCGGTTCAATTTGAGAAGTAAAGCAGACATGATTACAAATATTTTCAACTTGTCTTCTTGTCTGAACACTGGTGTGAGGGTTACCAAGTATTTGATTAGTCGAATGGTCTTTAACTAACCTTAATTCAATATTGTCAGATTTGGATAAAGATTTAGGTATATAAACCAAATTGATATCATCATCATTATCATCTTGATCAAGATTGGGTCTGATCGATGGATCATCTATCACAACAGTTATAGATTGTTGTATAATCCCAGTTCTTTTGTTAAGAACATGGTATGCCCAACTATTTAAGGCATAATCTAGATGTATTCCCTCATCGCTTTTGGCTTCAAATTTTTTCAAATTTTCACAATCATGTAAAATAAAGCATTTGCTTTTAAAAGTTCAAAAATATTTAGCAGTGGGTTTTTTGGTAAACCATAGTTCATAAGTTGTTTTGTTTTTAGTTTTTCTTATATACACACAATTAATTATATAACATGCAGTACTAACAGCTTCAGCCCATAATTTTTTACATAGGATCATGTTATTTAGCATTACACTAGCCATTTCTTGTAGAATTCTATTTTTTCTTTCAACAACTCTATTTTGCTGAGGTGTTTTTGGAATAGAAAATTCATGCAATATACCATGATCATGCAGTATTTCTCAAAATTGTTATTTTTGAATTCAGTTCCTTGATCACTTTCAACTCTGACCACAAATAACTCTTTTTCAGTCTGGATATGCTTTATAAGTTTTCTGACTTCATCAAGAGTATCTGATTTTTATCTTAGAAAGGCTACCCAAGTATATCTAGTGTAGTCATCAACTATAACCAAAAAATATTTTTTCCGCCTCTACTCTCTGTTCTAGTTGATCTGAGTAAATCCCTATAGAGAAGTTCAAGAGGTCTAGCCGTAGCTAAGGAGTTCACTTTCTTGTGACTACTATTTGACATGCGCCACAAACTTTTTCTATCTTTTTCAATTTGGGTAGGCCACATAAGTGATTTCTTTTGCTCAATTTATATAAATTTCTATAATTTACATGTCCAAGATGTTGATGCCATATTTCTGTCTCATTTATTTGGACCATATAACATGAATATTTTGTTGAGCAAGAGTTATCGATTATATAATAATTTTCAGACATTCCGTGACCATTTAATTTTACATTTCCTTTCTTATTTATTATCTTACATCTGTGATCTGAAAATTTTACACTTTGTTTATTATCACAGATCTGAGATATGCTCAAAAGATTATGTTTTAATCCTTCAACGTATAAAACATTTCAAATAGAAGTTAGGAAGTTGTATATTACCTTGGCAAATAATCTTGCAGTTACTTCTATCTCCGAATGTAACTAAACTGCCATTTATTTAGTTAGTGTTTGAGAGTATAGCTTTATCACCTGTCATGTGTCTCGAACATCCACTATCCAGGTACCATCTTGAATGACTACTTACTTTGAAAGTTGTGTGGATTACAAGGCACTTAACCTTTGGAACCTATTTCATTATGGTTCTAGGTTTAGAATTTTTTGCTTTACACGGTGTTTGGGAGTTAGGATTTCTCCTTTTTCTATATACTCCAGTCTTACCAAAGTTAGATTTCAATAGTTCTTTAATCTAATCCACAATTTTATCAACTAAAGGAGGATTTCTATTATTATTCATTTGATGTTTATAGTAGTTGGCACTAATTTTTTTACTTTAGAGACTTGAAAATGTTTTGAATTTTTGAAGTCATTCATCTTATAGTTTGAATCTTTTAGAGTCTCTGCTTTAGAGTTCAAGGGTTCTCCTTTTACAAAGGTAGGAGCTGAATCCTTAGATTTTAAAGAGTTATTTTTAATATAACTCAATCCAGACTTGTCACCACATTGCCCAAACGAGGTTAATAACTTTTTAAGTTTCTGGCCACCAAGGGTATATTTCCAATTATCCTTTGACTCTGGAGGGAGGAAACTTCAAGTTTTAGTTTCTCATTTTCGATTTTAAGTTTTTACAATTTAGAAGACTTAAAACTCAAATCTAATTTAGTCTTTTCAAAACAATCGGAAAGATGAGATTTTTCTAAAACAACTTTTTCAAGTTCTAATTGTAGTTTAGCATAATTTTCTTTTTGAATTTTCAATTTAGCCGCAATTTTAGAACTTTCTCTGTATAGGGCATCATATGCATCTTGAAGATCATTTTCATTTTTAGAGTCACTTCTTAGAGTTTCATAATCAGATATACCACAGTTATCGGAAGAAGTGATTATGGATATAGTCATAAAGGCTTTCAAATCATTTGCATTTTCCTAATCTAATTCATTAGTTTCAGAATTAGCTTTAGATTCTTATGATTCATCCCAAGTAGCTATCTTGCATTTTCTTCTAAATTTATCCTTTTTAAGACATTTAAAAGCTAAATGCCCATATTTAGAACAATTGAAACATTGGGTGTCTTTCGTTTTAGATTTTCAAAATTTTGAATTTCCTTTTCTTTTATCAAATGGTTTTTGAAAATATATTCTTTTCTTATTTTTAAACATTCTATAAAATTTCTTTGCCAACATAACTGTAAGACACGACCCAAGTTCCTGTGTGTGCATGTGTGTGTAGGCATGCATTTCGTTTTCCTTGGTCCCGCGGTCCTACCGGTCGAATCACGGCAACCCGCGACCCTCGGATAGTGTTTGTGGTCATCCTTAAGTCCGGTCACGTTGACCTGACTCGGATCAGCCTGAAACCTATGCCATCTTGTTCGCATCGTTGTTACGGTTCCGATAACACATCTTGTGTGTCCATCCGATGTATAGATCATAAGTTATGTACGTTTCATTTTATTGCCCTTGATCATGTGGCCCACCTAGGAGTAGTGCATGTGGCTCCACTCCTTGTTTGCACAAGTTCTAACACAACACTACACACAACACCTAAAACTCCATAGCTTACACTACCAACACCACACACACCACCAAACCTACCCTACCCTAACAATTTTGGTTTCTCCTCCCTAGCTAATCATTGTTTTTCTTACAAAACTAATCATTGCTATCTCTCTCTCTCTCTCTCTCTCTTGCTCTCTCTTTCTCTCTCCCTCCTCACTTTCTTCATTCTAGCAATTCCTCTCCCAAACGTCCCATTTTCCTCCATTTCTCCAGCCCCTTGAAGCTTCAAAACTCCATAATCTCACCCTTAGAAATTCATTCTAGCCATTAAACTTTCTTCCTTGGTCTAAGATCTACCTTGTGTGGAAGATTGAGAGCTTGATTTGAAGGTGGGTGCCTACAACTTGCTAATCTCTTTTCACTCTCTTGCTCCTCTTATTTCTTCTTGTGTGGGACATGTGAGACCCACCAATCCATGGTGGGGATCCCATTTGATCCCTTGGATGTGGCCCTAGGTCCATCCTACATGCATGCATTGTTCCATGATGGGGCCATTCTCCATGGACCCCATTATGATGTATCTCATGATCCAAATCATTCTAAGGTCATCTAGACTATAGCCTCATGGTGGGGATGGCATGCCAACCCTCCATTGTGATTATAGGCCATGCATGTGCTAGTTTCATGTTGTAATTATAAATTAATGAAGATGTGTGGGTGTAATTGTTCTTGGGAGGGCTTATTAGTGGCGGAGGCCTTTCCCTATGGCCAGATTATTTCCTCTCTCTCTCTCTCTCTCTCTCTCTCTCTCTCTCTCTCTCCTTTTTCTTAATTTTCCCCTGATGTGTGTGTGGCTCATTTGCTAGGCCTTAGGATGTCCAGAAAATTCAACAAGGGTGAGACGCCCATGCCAACTATTTCCCTGATTTTGGGTGTCCCATTTGCTGCCCAAATGATGCATGTAAGGTGTGTAGACTTGAGTTTATGATCTGGACATTTGTGAGGCCCACTAAGGAAGGCCACACCTCTCTTTATTTGTTGTCTTTATCCAGATATGGGTTGCTATATCCAAACATATATGGCTGTCTAGAAATTCTGGACTATTTGCATGGAATGTAGTATCTGATTTTTGGCTTAGAGTTTGCCCATGTTTGTGGGTTCTTTTCTCCCTGATGTGGGTATCCTTTGGAGTAGTGGACCCCACCTAGAAGTACCCTAAATCCCTCCTCCATATGTCCATCCAAAAGCACCCAAAAGGGTAGGCCCATAGGGGTGGACGGTCCACCTTGCTAGACCATCCAGCCCTCTAGAATGAAGGGAAAACACAAATTTCAGTTTGATTTTTAAGGGGTGGGCCACCTTTTGTGGACCCCACCTTACCATACCTTCCAGCAAAAATATTAACCATTCATCCCTCCCCTTTTGGACAAGGTTGGGACCACTTTACTGGGTGTACATTGTATGGACAACAACCTTTTTTTTAATGCAACAAATTTCTTTTTAGACCTTGCTATCCATATTGAAATTCCATGTTTTGCTTGGGTTTGAGACTTCCTTATTAACCCATCTTGTGGCCCATCATGTTGGGACCCATCTTGGGGGTGTGGGCTGCCACTTTCATCTAAAAAAATGATATATGGTTGCTAGAATGGCAACCCATAGCCAGACGTTCCAGCAGGGCTAGCGTCCAGCCATGGGTTGGCCGTCGACCCTCCTACAGCCCACTATGATGTATGTTTTATCCACACCATCCTCCACATTATGGACCACATGTGTGTGTTCCATCTCCCATGTGGGACATCCACATATGGGACCTGCTTTGATGTGTTTAAGGGGGAGCCATCCTAGCCTCATGGACCGTTCACCATAGGACGCCCAGGCCCATCGGCTGCTGCTGGACATCCAGTTTAGTAGTATGGCCCACCTGATTTATGTGTTTTATGCACTCCATTTATCTGGTGGGGCCCACAGTGATGTGTGTGGGTCGCCAGGGAATTATAATTTTATAAATTAATGTTTATTTTTGGACTCCAGCAGGCCCAGAAGCAGGTGGCCTGGAACTCCAGCAACAGGCCTAAACTTGCTGCCCATAAATGTATGTTTGGGACAGCATGGCCCACTAGATTTGGGAATGTTTTAAACACATATCATGTCTTTTTCCTAATGTGCCTTTGGGCTTAATTAGTACACATTTGAAACCCACCCCAGTTGGGTTTTATTGGGTCCATATTTCTAGCTAAGTATTGGACTATTTAGCCCTTTTTGGGCTAGAAGTTTTTAGATAGGCCCATTAGACCTTTGGGCCTATATTTATCATGCTATTGTGATGAGTTTTATGGGCCAAAATACTCAAGTAGTTGGGCCCTTGGCTGCCCACTAAATTAACCCCATACTTGGGCCAAGATGTGAGGCTCAACTCACTTGTTTCAAACATAAGAATTTTCCCATAAGGTTGGACTACCGGGCTGCCCATTAGGCCCACCACAATGTATGGGTTTGTGATCTTTATGTTTAGGCCTGACCCCTACTTAGGGCCCACTATGTTGCCTACTAAATTGGGCCATATGTATTGCCCCCTAGGCCCATGGATTGTTTTAGGCCTTGGGCCTTGATTTGCTCGAGTAGTAGCGGGCTACCTTTTGGGACCCAGTTGAGGTTGGATGTCCTCCTTGGTGGCCCTAAGATAGGCCCATATGGTTGTTATAGGTGGTTGAAGGCCTACCTTGGACCCTTATTAAGACCGCTTCTTCCTTGGGCTTTTATGGCCATCTTAGATTGTGAGCTACCCTAAAGTATTGAGTCTCCACTAGAGGTTTGTTCCTTAGAATACCTGTCTATGTATCTAGACCTAGTCCCTCTTTGGGAAGGAGTACGTTTCACGTCATCATCGTCGAGGGGCACACTTACACCCTTATGACCCATATGCATCATTTGCGTGAATGATTGCATTGTGTGTGATCGTTGGGTGGATATGATAGAGGGATGGAGTTTCTCCCCTTGTGCACATCAAGTGCTTGGAGCTAGTGCATGATCTGTATGCATGACTCATGCATTGGCATCGCATTTCATGATAATATTGCCCTTGCTTCATCAGGGCCCTGCCTCCACAGGGGTATTTGTGGACACCAGAAATGTTACTTGAGCATATAGGGTGTATAAGATGCCCATGGGTGAAATTCTCAAAACTTTCATGTTACCAAGGATCTGCCCCAACGCCGTGACCGAGTGAAAACTATGAGCGCACGAGGGCCTTACATCGTTAGGCCGCGATTCCCACTATCGTGTAGTCAGTTGGGATGGGGTGTGGCCTTATCCGTCTGTGAGGGAGGGCATTGCTAGGCTGAGTCTAACCAGCTCGTAAATGGGTCCACTACCGACGAACCTTGTTGGTGATTGGCTGTCTACAGGCGGGTAGTGAGGTCTCTTATACTCGTTTAACTGTGCAGGTCTGGAGAGTGACAATTATCTATCAATGTACTTGACCCCGGTGATTTCCTTATGATAAAAATTTACTTGATATGTGGATTGGATATGAGCACTGACATCACTTCAAATCACATTTGCATCAGCTACATAAACCATTTATTCATTGCCTTGGTATGACGCCCAGTACTTATTGCATTGTATTCATGACAAGCCTCGGTTAGGCTAGTGATATTGTCATTGATCATGTTTCCTTCCTGTATCCCTTATTATTCTTCTGCGCACCATTGTCACACACCTTCAGCACCCTTTAAGCTTCTATAAGCTTATGCACGATTGATGCGTGCAGGAGATCCTAGGATGACGTTATAGTAGCTGAGCTTGGATAGGAGTTGAGCCGAGGATCCCAGTGTTGCAGATTTCCTTCTTATTTTGTAACCAGATGTATTTCCTTTCAGCCTTTATCTAAAGTTCAAATTTATAGTGGATTTTGTGACGTGTGCCTTTGTTATTTCTAAGATTTACTTGCTGTGATCTTGGGTATGCTCGCATTGGAATGAATATACAGTTATAAAAATCCTCCTTGTAGGATTCCAAGATTGGAACCTGCCTCAGGAGCTGAGAATGGGGTACTACGGAGGCTATTGCAGCCAGAACTAGCTAATGGGTTCCCTATGAGCCTGCTTACCGAGTCTGGGGCGTGACAGGATTTGGTATCAGAGCATAGCAAGTAATTCTAGAATAACGTGAGATAACATCGCATATCTACTGCAAGCCTAGGACAAGTAGTGTCCCGAGAGCCTTTCTTTCGTTGAGCTTACAATATTCTGACCCTGTGCATCGTCACTCTTGTTCTTGTGTAGACGATGTCGCCTAGACGTAACGCCCGTGAGTGTGGCACCCATGGCCGTGGTGCCCGCGGTCAAGGCGCGAGAGGTAGAGGTCATGATACCCGTTCTACCCGAGCGCATCCCGCTTCTGCCGTTGAGGATCCGATCCTTAAGGTTTTGATTCAGCCTCCTGTTGAGCCTGTTCCACCTGTAGCACTTGTTCCTCCCGTAGCACCTGTTCCTCCAGTTACTTCAGTTCCTCCACCGATCCCCCCTTCTCAGCCTGTTGTTCCGATTATAGAGGCTCCAGCTTCGTCAGCCGTACCCTTGCCTCCGCTCGAGGCGAGTGTCGCTCCTACTTTCCTAACAATACCAGTCGGTGCCGAGCATTTTCAACAGTTGATGCAGCTTGTCGCTACTATATTGCAGACCCGTCAGCCTGCTACCGCCGAGGTTCCTGGGCAATCTGACTTGCCGCGTGCGAGCGCGATATCTCGAGAGTTCCGGCAGCATGATCCCCCAAGGTTTAGTGGTGACCTTGACCCTTCTGCCGCCAAGGCATGGCGTACTAAGATAGCGAGAATATCCGATACGATGCAGTTCTGACCGACCAGCATGTTTCCTTGGCGACTTTTCTTTTTTAGGATGAGGCCCTTCATTGGTGGTCATCAGTGCTGAGGATGGTCGAGCCTCAATTTATTTGGACTTGGGAGGAATTCGTGGTTCGTTTCAACCAAAAGTTCTTCCCCGAGCATGTTCAGGCGCAGAGGGCGATTGAGTTTGAAACCCTAGTTCAGGGTGATATGTCGAAATCGCAGTATGAGGCCCGTTTCTTGGCCTTGTCTAGGTTTGCTCCTCATCTCACCAGTGATGAGAAGATGAGGGCTCACCGTTTTGTAACCGGCTTGAGTCCTGCTCTTCATAGTTGTGTGGTGGGGCATTGCTTGGAGACATTTGATCAAGTTGTCCATCGAGCATTGGTTTATGAGGAAGACTGGGCTATGACCCAGAGATCGCGAGAGCAGAGTTCTGGTGGAGACCGAAAGAGGAGAGTACCAGCCGACAGTTCCAGGCAACACCGTCAGCAGAGATGGAGCAGATCAGAGTTTCGGCAGTCTACGGCTCAGTCAACAGCTTCAACATCATCATTAGTACAGTCGGCCACTTTATCTTTCGGCCCCTTTTCTAGTGTTTACTTTAGTTGTGGGCAGACTGGGCATTGGAGGTGTGATTGCCCTCTCCCCTTACAGCAGCAGAGGCCACCGCAGTTGCCTCCTCCTCGTCCTCCTTAGCAGCAACATCAGCAGCGAGCGCAGCTTCCAGCCTCCACTCCTAGGGCTCCTCCTTAGCAGCAGAGGCAGCCACGTAGACCTCCCCAGCAGAGACATCAGCAGTAGCAGCAACAACAAAGGGGATATCCACATGTTCACTCCCTGGGTCAAGTATGTATTGCAGCTCAGTAGGCGTAGACTCAGGATCCACAATCTTCCGGCTTGTTTCCCTTGCCGGCTCAGGGCCAATTTTATTCTGCGCAGCACACGCCAGTTCAGGACCCGTAGTCATCGACCAACAGAATTGTCGAGGGTATTCTTATTGTTTCTGCTTGCATTGCCCATGTTTTGTTTGATTCGGGTGCCTCCCATTCTTTTGTGGCTGAGCAGTTTTGTCGATCAACCGGTATTTTGTCGGAACCCGTGTCTAAGGCTTTGGCCGTTTCGACTCCCATAGGGAAGTCTGTTGTGTTGAGCCGTCGTTGTCCTTCTTGTCCAGTGTTAATGGGCGAGATGTTCCTTCCTGCCGATCTGTTCATGATGCCGATGACAAGCTTTGATGTTATCCTGGGTATGGACTAGCTTGCGAAGTATTGTGCCATCTTGGACTGTGCCGCGAGGATAGTTACGTTTCACATTCTCGGCTTTTCAGTGTTTCAGTTCGTCGCCGAGCCTAGAGGAGAGTCGTTGTCGAGTTTGTTAGATAAAGTCATGGAGGATTCTGTGGGAGGGTTTATTGAGTAGCTGTCAGTTGTTTGTGAGTACCCGAATATGTTCCAGGAGATTTCGGGTTTGCCGCCGCATCGGCGGGTGGAGTTTCAGATAGATTTGGTGCCCGGTATTGCGCCTATCTCGAAGGTCCTTTACTGGATGTCACCTTGGAGTTGAGAAAATTGCAGGAGCAGTTGGATGAGCTCTAGGAGTTGGGTTTTATTCATCCCAGCGTTCACCTTGGGGAGCCCCAGCTCGTTGCAGCTCTGTGTGTATTACCGCGAGGTCAATAAGGTCACTATCAAGAACCAATACCCACTTCCCCGTATTGATGATCTGTTCGACCAGTTGCAAGGCGCGCAGTATTTTTCCAAGATAGACTTATGCTCCGGTTACCATTAGATTCGGGTCCTAGAGGAGGACATTCCGAAGACAGCTTTCCGGACGCACTATAGTCACTTTGAGTTCCTGGTCATGTCGTTTGGGCTGACCAATGTGCCCGCCGTATTTATGCAGCTAATGAATGAGGTCTTCCGCCCGTTCCTCGATCAGTTCATGGTGGTGTTCATTGATGATATTCTTGTATATTCAAGGACCCAGGAGGACCATGTTGAGCACTTGCAGATTGTGCTGGAAACCCTCCGTGCCCAAGCTATATACAAAGTTGGAGAAGTGTGAGTTATGGCAGGAGGAGATGAAATTCCTCAGTCATGTGGTGACGAGGGAGGGTGTCATTGTGAACCCCTCAAAGGTTAATGCAATGCATCAGTGGGGCCAGCCCAAGAATGCATCTGAGATCCATAGATTCCTTGGTCTAACCGGATATTATCGTCGGTTTATCGAGGGTTTCTCCCGTATTACATCACCGTTAACCCGGTTGATGCAGAAGGGCGTCGAGTTCGTCTGGAGTGACGCTTATGAGGAGGCATTTATGAAGTTGAAGGACTGCCTCACGTCCTCTCTTATTCTCACTCTTCCTGATGGAAGTGAGGATTTTATTGTATTTACCGATGCCTCCAGAGTTGGTTTGGGTGTTGTACTGATAAAGCATGGGAAGCCAATGGTGTATGCCTCGCACCAAGTCAAGAACCATGAGCTGAACTACCCTGCCCATGATTTAGAGCTAGTAACGGTTGTCTTCGCACTGAAGGTGTGGAGGCATTATTTATATGAGGTCAGGTTCGAGCTCTTCTCGCATTATAAGAGCTTGAAGTATCTATTTTCGCAGTCCGAGTTGAACCTGTGTCAGAGGCGATGGATGGAGCTGTTAAAGGATTATGATTTTACCCTTCAGTACCACCTGGGTAAGGCAAACATGTTGGCGAATGCGCTCAGCAATCAGCCATGAGGCCTGGTGGCACAGATGATGGTTCGACAGTGGTAGATGCTCGAAGATGTTTCATATTTTGACTTTGAGTTCGGTGTGCAGTCTTCCATTGTTTAGCTTTTGAGTTTGTCGATTCAACCCTCTTTGGTGGATAGGGTGATTGAGGCTCAAAAGAGAGACGAGTTACTTCAGGAGTACCGAGCAGAGGCCACATCTATGGAGCAGTCAGACTGGCAGATTGGTTCCAATGGTGGGTTATGCTTTAAAGGCCGATTGTGTGTCCCGGACGTGTTAGAGTTGCATCGTGATCTGATGACCGAGGCACATCGATCGAGACTTACTATTCACCTAGGCTCTATGAAGATGTATCGTGATATAAGGATGCAGTATTTTTGACAGGGGATGAAGTGCCAGATTGCTAGTTTTGTGGCCGAGTGTGACACATGCTAGTGTGTCAAGGCCGATCACCAGAGACCCCCTGGTCCCTTGCAGCTGTTGAGCATTCCAGTGTGGAAGTGAGAGCATGTGTCGATGGACTTCATTGCAGGTTTACTGAGGACTCAGTGCGGTCATGATACCATCTGGGTTATCATCGACCATCTGATGAAGTCGGCTCATTTCATTCTGATGTATGCTTTTTGGACTATGGACCGCCTTGCAAAGGTATTCATTGAGGAGATAGTGAGACTACACGACATCCCAATTTTGATCGTTTCTGACCGAGACTTCAGATTTACGTCTCAATTTTGGAGGAGTTTCCAGCAGGCGATGGGGACCACTTCGCATCTCAGCACCGCGTATCATTCGCAAACAGATGGGCAGACCAAAAGGGCTAACCAAATCCTTGAGGACATGTTCAGAGCTTATGTGATTGACTTTGTGGGTAGTTGGGATGAGCATTTAAGCCTCACCAAGTTCACGTACAACAATAGCTATCAGGTGACTATCGGCATGGCTCTTTTTGAGGCACTCTATGGTAGACCATACAGATCTCCTAGCTATTGGACCAAGGTTGGAGAGCGTCGTCTCTTTGGTCCCAAGCTTCTACAGTAGACGTCGAAGGTTATTGATGTTATCAGGCAGAGGATGTGCACAGCTCAGAGCCGATAGAAGAGTTTTGCTGATCGTCGGCTTCAATCCCTCGAGTTTATAGTTGGGGACATGGTATATCTCAAGGTCTCACCTATGAAAGGTGTGGTTCGATTTGGTGTGAAGGGCATGTTTCTA